>NC_092287.1:25428837-25646337 GCF_036320965.1 Panulirus ornatus | reverse complement strand
TATATATAGATATTCTGACACGTTGTGATACTCTCCCCTTACTCTTCTCTCTTCCATGGTAGGCCAATTTGTGTGTGTGTGTGTGTGTGTGTTGTGTCTATACCATACACGATTGTCAGCATACACCTTCCATTTTTCCAGGTTACATATCATGGCGGTCTATTAATTCCGGTTTAAACCGAGCGTCCGTGGTTGGCTGTGTTGACCTGTGAGTGCTGTGTTGGGGGTCGCAAGTCCCGGCTGTGCTAGAGGCTGGAAGGTAGGGAACCCATGGCCCACGTCTAGTCCAGGCTAGATAGGCACATGCATGGGTTGTGCACTGTACTCCCCCCACCACCCCCGTTACTGCCACCACGCATGGGTACAGTACTCCTCCCCCCCCCCGTTACTGCCACCACGCATGGGTACAGTACTCCTCCTCCCCCACCCGTTACTGCCACCACGCATGGGTACAGTACTCCTCCTCCCCGTTACTGCCACCACGCATGGGTACAGTACTCCTCCCCCCCCCCGTTACTGCCACCACGCATGGGTACAGTACTCCTCCTCCCCGTTACTGCCACCACGCATGGGTACAGTACTCCTCCCCCCACCCGTTACTGCCACCACGCATGGGTACAGTACTCCTCCCCCCACCCGTTACTGCCACCACGCATGGGTACAGTACTCCTCCTCCCCCGTTACTGCCACCACGCATGGGTACAGTACTCCTCCCCCCCGTTACTGCCACCACGCATGGGTACAGTACTCCTCCTCCCCGTTACTGCCACCACGCATGGGTACAGTACTCCTCCTCCCCGTTACTGCCACCACGCATGGGTACAGTACTCCTCCCCCCACCCGTTACTGCCACCACGCATGGGTACAGTACTACCGTTACTGCTTCCACTAGGTACAGACGGTAGACATGCATGGCTGTTGCAGTAGACGGAGGGATTGAGAAATAGACACTGTAGTAGTATGTGACGTGGTTGTAGATAGTAGTAGTATGTGTGACGTGGTTGGTAGATAGTAGTAGTGTGTGTGACGTGGTTGGTAGATAGTAGTAGTGTGTGTGACGTGGTTGGTAGATAGTAGTAGTGTGTGTGACGTGGTTGGTAGATAGTAGTAGTGTGTTGACGTGGTTGGTAGATAGTAGTAGTTTGTGTGACGTGGTTGGTAGATAGTAGTAGTATGTGTGACGTGGTTGGTAGATAGAGACTGTAGTAGTACGTGTGACGTGGTTGGCAGTAGTAGTAGTAGTAGTAGTAGTATGTGTGACGTGGTTGGTAGATAGAGGCTGTGGGAGTTTGTGACGAGATAGACTAGCTGATACTATAGTAGATTCTGACAGGGTAGTTTGATTGATAGATAATGTAGTAGTTTATGTCGAGGTAGATTAAGTGATGAATCATCGTAGTTTCCGGACGAGAGGTGAAGTGATAGGTAATCAATGTAGTAGTTTGTGACGACGTAGATTGATTGTTAGATGGTTTGCAGTAGTTAGTGTCGAAATTGATTGATGGAAAGAGACTTAGATGAAGAAATGTCTCGACCATATTTATATGTTCTGAAAGATTAAGTAGACATATGGATAAAGTATATATATATATATATATATATATATATATATATATATATATATATATATATATATATATATATACATCAGTGGTGTTAAAGATATGATGTGAGTTGAAGCTGTGCTTTGAAACGCTGTGTCCAGAGGAAAAGGAAGACCCCGTGGTGAAGCTAAAGGAGGAGTTTGGCATGACGCACAGGTGGTATATACACTGACAGCCAGCTGGCGATTGTGGGAGGTTGGTGGGCCATGAAGAGGGAGGGAATGCAAGACTCCACGGCGGTAATGGCGGGTCGGGTGCGGCATTGAAGCCCCGAGGACATGGGTTCGAGTTTCAAGAAGAGTTTCAGAATTTGTGGGGGGGGGAAGGTGGGTGGGGAGTGTGGATGTGGGTCAGGGATGTGGTGGGTGGTGCGCGCCTCGGACCTTGGTGGCGGCCGTGGCTGAGGGATGATGCTGGTCCCGCGAAAGCAGTTGGACAGGAATGTGATGATGTGGTGTTGTGGGGGGGGTTTTGATAGTTTTTTTGGGGTTGGTTTGACCTGACCAGAACCCTCCCTCATCCCCACCTACCCCCCTAAACTTGTATAGCACATGTTAGCCCACCTGGTCCACCCACGGGTGGACGCGGTGGGCAGTCCAGACGACTCGCCCATGCGGGGGACCCGGGTTCGATGTGTTGGCACTGCATGCTATGAGAACTCATGACTTGGGGTTGGGTCAGGGCGTAGACCGGGGGATGTGATAATACAGGAGGGATGTCACCATACGTCGGAAGAGACGACACAACCCCCCAAACCCCCACCCCCACAGCACGACCTCCACGACCCCTTGGGTGTGATGGGCGGACCGACGGACCCAGGGTCGTACCGTCGGGTTGAAAGGGTTGGTCGTGTGACGGGAGGGAGGGGGAGGCTGGTGTGTGTCCCTGTGTGTGTGTGTGTGTGTTTGTGGTACGTTATCATTAGGAATGTACCGTCACGCAAACACTCGCTCTCGTAACCTTGTCGCACGTGGTCGGAGTTACGATCCAGTAACTGCCACTGTCTCATCCCTTACGTTCGGTTGTAATTAGCTTGGGTGGTGCTGTAGCATGGCTGGCTCGCTCGGTATGGTAGCTGTGTGGTGTGTTAGCCTTTGCCGTAACCACGGACGCTTGTTACATACTGTCACATGGCGAAGCCTGTTACAGGTAAGTGCGTAACGTGGGTCCGTCACATGTGGCCCAGTTGGCTATGTTAGATAAGCTTATCAGAGCGTTATTGCTGGTCTAAGGCAATCTTACCTGCTGGGCTTTACCTGTGTTGACATTATTTTGAGAAGACCAGATGCAAAACGTTCCCCCCCCCCCCTCACATAATGACCTTGTCTCGTGATATTTGGAAACGTTTTCTCAGAGAGAGAGAGAGAGAGAGAGAGAGAGAGAGAGAGAATTAGAAACGTTTTCTTAGTCTTCCGTTTGTTCTATGGGAGAGAAGACAGTTATACAAGCGTTTTCTTTGAAATCACAAAGTCATTTCATTTGTCTTTTTATTATTATTATTATTATTATTATTATTATTTGTTGTTGTTAGAGGTTAAGTCTTTTTATTGGTCTTCATTTACTGAGTATTTTTACAGAGTGTTCTGTCCGTCTTTCTTGTAAATGTTTTACCCATTTATTTGTTTGCCCTGTTTCTTCCCAGTTATGCAAACGTTTGTATGTCCTGTGATGTAAACATATGTTTGCTCTGTGATGTAAACGTTTGTTTGCACTGTTAGATAAACTTGTGTTCGCCTTGTGATGTAAACACGTTGTTTGTCGCGATGTGAACGTTTGTTTGCCCTCTGAGATATACGTTTGTTCACCCCGAGGTGTAAACGTTTCCATGTCCTGCGATACAAACCTTTGTTGGCTCTGTGAGTTAAACGTTTATTTGTCCTGTGACATAAATGTTTGGCCCGGTGTTATTAACGCTTGCCATGTGATGTAAGCCTTAATGTAATGTAAAGGTTTGTTTACCTTCTGTGTTGTAACCGTATATTTCTCATGCGATGTAAACGTTTGTTGCCCGTGACAATTTTTTTGGTTGCCTTGTCCTGTAAAATGTTTGTTTCCTTTATGATGTAAACGCTTGTTTGTCTCCCTGTTTATGCGTTTGTTTATCCTCTTATATAGAATTATCTTGGCTTTGTGATATAAACGTTTGTAAGCTCCCTGGCGTAACACCTTGATTACCCTGTCTTGCAATTGTTTATTTGCCTTGTTTGTAACCCCCCTGGCGTAACAGCTTGATTACCCTGTCTTGTAAGTGTTTGTTTGCCTTGTGGTGTAACCGTGTGTTTGCCTTGTCATGTAACAGCTTGTTTGTCCTGCCGTGTAAACGTTTGTTTGTCTTGCAGTGCAACTGTGTTTATCGTGTCACGTAAACCTTTGTTTGCCTTGTGACGAAAGTTGGTTTGCCCTCTCACGTAACCCAGTGTTTACTTTGTGATGTAAAAGTTTGTTTATCCTTCAGGTAGATATATGCCTTGTACTGTAACAGTTGATTGCCTTGTGATGTAACAGTTGTTTGCCTTGTGATGTAACCATTTTCCCTGTCACGGAGCCGTTTGTTTGCCTTGTGATGTGATAGTGTGTATTCACCCTCTCACAGAAACGTTTGTTTGCCTTGTCTTGTAAACGTTTCTTAAGCATCAATGAAACTTAAATGTTTTCATCATGTTTGATAAGTCGAAGCAGAATCATTTTTCCAACCTTGCCCTTTTTTTGTGACGATTAAACCAGAAATGGCATTTTTTTTAAAAGGGGATTTTGTCCCCTCTGAAACACGATCTTTTCCCTACAATTTTTCTCTTTTAATCTTTTTGGTTGGAAAGGTGGGGGGGGGGGGGGAACTGGTGATGAAGGGGCGGGGGGGTGCAGCTTGTTAAGACTTTAGGTTGAAAAGAAATTTGGGCGAGGGTTGGGTGTGAATGGGACGTGTGATGTGTGTGTGGGGGGTTGGGTTTGAGTGGGGTGTGTGGGAGGTTTGAGTGGGATGCGGTGCGTGGGAGATTTTAGTGGGATGTGTGGTGTGTATGGGAGGTTTGAGTGGGATGTATGGTGTGTGTGGGGGGTTTGAGTGGGATGTGTGGTGTACGTGGGAGGTTTGAGTGGGATGTGTGGTGTGTGTGGGAGATTTTAGTGGGATGTGTGGTGTGTGTGGGAGGTTTGAGTGGGATGTGTGGTGTGTGTGGGAGATTTTAGTGGGATGTGTGGTGTGTGTGGGAGGTTTGAGTGGGATGTGTGGAGTGTGTGGTGTGGGTGTGGGGGTATCCTTCATGAAACCTGGGGGTTTAGTTGTGGGCCACGGGTGATTGTGGGGTGGGTGTGGGGGAGGGTACGTGGGCTGCTGAAGGCAGTAGTGTGTGTGGTCGGGCGTGTGGGCTGGCCTGGATGCATGGGTCGTGTGTGTGGTGGTGGTGGTGGCCTGTAGTTGGCACCAGGGTTTAGGAGGGCAGGACACACACACACACTCTGTTACTGGGCAAGACGCCAGGGACCACCCACTCCTCCTCCTCCTCCCCCTCCTCCTCCTCCTCCTCCTCCTCCTCCTCCTCCTCCTCCCCCATCCTCCTCCTCCTCCTCCTCCTCCGTCTTCTTTGCGGCGAAAAAAAATCAACATCGCCATTAATTTTCTTTTTTTCATTTTCCGTCCCCCTCACCCATGTCTGCCATACGTACCCCAACCCCCCTTTACACACACACACACACACACACACACACACACACACACGGACCCACTAACCTTGTGCAAGAGAAGTTTGCCTCGTCGGCCGGCCTGTCTTCCATGATCTTTATCTCTCGTCCTTTATCACTCAGTTTCCCTCACCTATCAAGTTCTCTCTCTCTCTCTCTCTCTCTCTCTCTCTCTCTCTCTCTCTCTCTCTCTCTCTCTCTCTCTCTCTCTCTCTTTCTGGCTAGAGCTAGTGATGCTGTCTCTTTCACGGCCGTCGAAGTGTTTGTGTGTGTGTGTGTGTGTGTGTGTGTGTGTGTGTGTGTTCAGTACACAGGTACCGTAATGTCTCGCGTTGCTTGTTGTCTGGGTTGCGGGCTGACCCCCGCATGGAGAAAACACCCCCTCCCCCCCCCACTTTTTGGTTTCCCCCAGCAGCCTAGCGTCACGTACATGTAAACCACAGGTGGTTTACTTTAGAGAGAGGGAGAGAGGGGGGGGGGGTGCATGAGTCTCTCATGCCAGTAAGGGGGAGGGAGGGGGTCGTAATAGCTAACCCTCAGCCATGGTTGAAGTTCCTACAGGACGGGTGTGGTAATATCGTCCATCTAATATTATAAGTCATTTTGTCATCCGACATCCACGTCTCTTAATGTCGTTGTATATTTTGACGTAGTTTTTATTTTTCCTCGACCGTTTTGTAAACAGCCTTTGCCTATTTTTTTTTCATGGACTGTAAATAATTTTGCATCCGTTTTCGTCAGTTGTGATCCTTTACATCCGTTTTCTACCTTTGGTAAGTAATGTTGCACTCGCGTTTCGACTGTGAAAATCGTTTAAACCCTATTCCTGCCTTTGTAAATCATTTACGCTCGTTTTCAAAGCGTTGTGACTTCTTTTACAACATTTTCCCCTGTGAACTTCTATTGTACGGCTGACTCTCATTATTTCTACCGTAGTTGACTCTACCAGAGTTTGTAAACCAGGTTTACTTCCTGTTGAATATCTGTTGTGTATCTTCCTGTTGTGGGAAGCGCGGGGTAGGAGGGGGGGGTTGTGTCATGGTGTCCGGTGCTGGGGGAAGGGCAAGGGGAGGGGAGGGGAGGGGGGGGGTCTGGTGGGTGGAGGAACCTGCGGTGGGTGAGGTCCACCACCCGACCTCACCTCACCCGTCATGGGTTAGTGTGGCAGAACTGCTTCTTGCTGGCCTTACCTTACCTTACCTTACCTTACCTTACCTTAGCTTGCCCTGCCTTACCTTACCTTACCTTACCTTACCTTACCTTACCTTACCTTACCTTACCTTACCTTGCCCTGCCTTGCCTTACCTTACCTTACCTTACCTTACCTTACCGTACCTTACTTTACCTTACCTTACCTTACTTACAAGTTCCCTTATGGCGACAGTTTACTGTGAGCCAGTCGTAGAGGTAGAAAATAGAGAGAGAGAGAGAGAGAGAGAGAGAGAGAGAGAGAGAGAGAGAGAGAGAGAGAGAGCTTGCGCAGCCACTGAGATAGTGTATGTGTGTGTGTGTGTGTGGGGAGGGGGGTGGTGGACGATGTTTAGCCTCGGGGAGGAAAAAGTGTTTGTGTTGTATCCCTCCCCTCCCCGTCACCCCCTACCAACAGTGAGGTAACACCCCCTCACCCCAACTGGATGTCATCACACCAGCTCTTGCACACACACACACACACACACACACACACACACACACACACACACACACACGTGTGGTAAGATGTGCCACGCTTCTCACGTATTCATTAACATTAATGTTAGACGTTGGTTACACATTTGATGGCATTAACAAATGAACATCCCTGGCAGTCGCCGGAATTAAGGTGGGGGGTTGTTGAAGTGTAGGTGGGCGCGTGTGTGTGTGTCGCAGGTCTCCACACCAGACCTGGTGATGGTGGCGGTGTTGGCATGATCATGATGATGTGAGGCGGGGGATCCCAGGTGTGGCGGATGTTTCTTGTGGCCACTCACGATGATACAACCTTACACACACACACACACACACACACACACACACACACACACACATACACACAGAGCCCGGCTTAACCTACCTGTCTTCCCACCTCACCACCACCACGCTCTTACCCCCCCACCCCTATATACAACCTAATGATCCCCCCTCCCGTCACTACCCTGCATGTACACTGTACACCTTCACTATCCTGCATGTACACTGTACACCTTCACTATCCTGCATGTACACTGTACACCTTCACTATCCTGCATGTACACAGTACACCCGTCACTATCCTGTATGTACACAGTACACCCGTCACTGTCCTGCATATACACTGTACACCCCGCACCATCTCCATGATGTACATTACGGTACTCGCCTGGTGGTAAGTCATTTGATGCCTTACGCTTCCCACCTTCCCTCCCCAACCGGGAGGGAAGTGGGGAGAAAGCTGCTCCAGTTTAGTACATGTACATCCGTCCTCTCCTCCCCCCCCCAACCCCCATGTACACCAACTCTTATATTCATCTTAATATTTGCATATATTTATTCATTTTAGTTCATTTCCTTCATTTTAATTCCGTTGCAACTTCACATGTCACTCGTGCGTGTGGGCTGCCTGCTTTGTGTGCGCACCTGCGCTACAGCTGTCCTGGTGTGTCATCACATCTGTCATGACCTGCCCCCCACACACCTGCGACATACCTGCACCTCTCTCCCTCCCCGGCAGGTGTGGCGGACGCCAGAATAAGTTAGGAGGCGGAGGCGCATGTGTGTATACATGTATGTGGGGTTGGATGAGGTAGTCTTATCGGTGGTCGTACAGTATGATGAATACCTGTACACTGTACACCCGAGAACGGTAGGCTGATCTGTGGCCCATTACATTTGTACTGGGAGGGGGCCAGTTCAGTAGCCCTGGGAGGGCCAGTTCAGTAGCCCTGGGAGGGGCAGTTCAGTAGCCCTGGGAGGGCCAGTTTTATAGCCCTGGGAGGGGCAGTTCAGTAGCCCCGGGAGGGGCAGTTCAGTAGCCTTGGGAGGGGGCCAGTTCAGTAGGCCTGGGAGGGGCAGTTCAGTAGCCCTGGGAGGGGCAGTTCAGTAGCCCTGGGAGGGGCAGTTCAGTAGCCCTGGGAGGGGGCCAGTTCAGTAGCCCTGGGAGGGGCAGTTCAGTAGCCTTGGGAGGGGGCCAGTTCAGTAGGCCTGGGAGGGGCAGTTCAGTAGCCCTGGGAGGGGCAGTTCAGTAGCCCTGGGAGGGGCAGTTCAGTAGCCCTGGGAGGGGCAGTTCAGTAGCCCTGGGAGGGGCAGTTCAGTAGCCCTGGGAGGGGCAGTTCTGTAGCCCTGGGAGGGGCAGTTCAGTAGCCCTGGGAGGGGCAGTTCAGTAGCCCTGGGAGGGGGGCAGTTCAGTAGCCCTGGGAGGGACAATTCACTAGTCCTGGGAGAGGGATGGAGTTAGGGGGGCAGGCTGCCCGACACTGGAACTCACGCCACATACACCGTCCCTCCTCATCTCCTGTCCCGGAAGTGCAGCAAGATGACCTCCAACTTGGTGACCTCTTGACCTCTGGCGGTTAGCGGGGAGGGAGGGAGGACGCTAGTCTAAGGGCTGGATGGCCATTAAGGGGAAAGATTAAGGGGGGTTAAGGGCATACAGGTCTAAGGGAAGCAGTTCATGTAAGACGTATGATGATGTTAGCATGGGTGGACTACTTCCTGTGTCTTGCAAGCCTTCACCTCCACCGCTCCCTCCAACAGTTCCCGGGCCTCCACCACCACCACCACCACTACTCGGGCATTATTAGTAACGCAGGAACCCCTTCCAAACCAGTTTATTAACTCCCTCTCGAAAATCCATTTTGTTTTTAAACCCCGTTTACCGTCCGGCCTTTTAATCTTTTGTCTCCAGGTTAATAAGATATTTTTTTTATAAAAGGCATTTTGATAAGCCATTGAGTCGGCCATCTTAAGCTCATGTGTTAGAGGAGCGGAGGAGGGGAGGGGGCAGGTCAGGGAGGGCCTTTGCTAGCAGCATACCACCAAAGTCCCTTTAAAAAACCCCGCGTATGGATCCGGGTTTGTTTATACTGGCGCGCCGCTGGTGATACACCCCCCCTCCACTCAGTGGTAGTACCCCCACCCCAACTGTACCCGGGCCTCACTAGGTAATAAAGAACAACTGTGTGTATTGTAGTTTTACCGTTGGGCGTGAGGAGGTCCGTGTGTGTGTGTGTGTGTTTTGAATGTATGGGTAGTAATGTCTAGGGGTTTCCGTGGGTATGGTGGTAATGTCTAGGGGTCTCTGGGGGTGGGTAGTAATCTCGGGGGGTTTCCGTGCGTGGGTAGTAATGTCTGGGGGTCTCCGTGGGTGTAATAGTAATGTCTGGGGGTCTCCGCGGGTGTGGTGGTAATGTCTGGGGGTTTCCTTGTTTGTACTACACTGGTAAATTAATGTAAACTGATTGTTTACCCAGCTGAGGTTTTTTTTAGTAAGTGTTTCGTTTGAAATTGTTTGCTGTGTATCCTTGTATACCGTTAATGTTTTTTTTTATATATAACATTATCTGTTTGTGGCTCTTTGTAGTAAACCATTTACCGTTAACTTTAGTTCATGATGAGGTATTGTATGTCAGTTAGTATTGTATGTGTAGTTTGTTGTGCATTTGCGTTTGCCAATTGAGAGTTAGTAGCATGATAATGATGTGTGTATATACAACTTACGTGTTGTAGAGTTTACCGTTAAGTTTACAATGTTGCTGTGAGCAACTTGTATGGGTTTACTTACTGTCGTGTTATAAGCCATTAGATATTTGTTGTATGCGCTACAGCGCTGAATAGCCGTTATGTTTTAATCCTAAGATTTTTCTTTTCCAAATTCCACAGACTCAAGCCAACGGGTCTCATGAGTATATCATTCTGGGTTTACCTAATGTGGGTCACGAATACAATCATGGTTTACAAACCCTTGTCTCAGTAGTACGAGTCAATAGGAGGGAGGATTGTTGTTAAATAAGTAGATTTAACATTTTAATGTACAGGAAATGCAGTTTATCTTTAAATTGCATTAATGAAACTATGATAAATGAATATGTCGTGTGCTGTAGGATTATTAAATTCACTTCATTCTTTAATTACAAAATAAAAATCTTGAACTTATGTAGGCGTGTAAGTACGTGTGTAGGTGTATTATTCAGGTATGCGTGTGTGATGGAGTGGTAGTATGTCAGTGTGAGTTATATAATTAACCTGTCGTACGTCGTCCATCAGTTATGAGTAAGACGCGAGCCATCTCTCGGGGGTGGGGTTGTAGTGGCAGATGGTTGTGCCGCTTGGCGACATCTGGCAACTGCTCTTACCAAGGTCGCCTGTTTCCTTACTGTGTATTCCGGTTTGTTTATTGCATTATCTGCAAACCTAGTCCTTATTTCCCGGCTACACATCCCCGTGGGTGTTATGACTTAAATATCATCATATTTAATTCAGTTGATCGGTTCTTTCTTGTCAAAGGCATATTGGAAATATCTGGGTTTTTGTGGAGGGTTGGCATCAGTGACTGGCGCTCGGCGGGTCACAGTGATGCCATCTCATACAAGCCAAGTTGTTGGTAATGTCCGCTCTCTTTATAACCCCCCAGAGGGGATATTATCATCCATGAAGGCCTTTAGTCCTTTTTTATTAGAGTGTTTTGTAATGAATATCTTTTTTGAGGATCGATACAGAACACTGGTTGAGACATGAAGACTATAGTTATGGCGGGAAGGAAAGAGCCGTGTTGGTGGAATTGTTGGCGTCCGTCCTCCAGCCGTCATGGCCTCCTGAGTTTATATAAAAACAGGAATATATAGTAAGCTTGAGGCACTAGGGCGACCCCTCCTCCCATACCACACACACTCATGATGTCATGGTTAGTGCTAACAGCATACGTACATTTAGAATGTACTATAGCTGAGAATGTTCAATAGATGGAGGCCCCATAAGTGAAAAAACCCTCTTCATACTGTACGAATATGTATTTCCACCTGGTGTAAGCTGGTGGTATTTATATATGTATAAAAGTAAAGACAATGATACATAGTTACGATGTTAAGATACTGGTCAAGTGGAAAACTTTTTCTCTTTAAGACATAGTAATCACACATAGTTGTGTCTTGTCTTCTGTATTAGTACAGGAAGCAACTCAGAGCACAGTAAACATCTTGTATCAGGATGACAAGAGGCCAGCCCACCGCCGCCACCACCACCTGCCTCCACAGGGGAGGAGGGGCGCCCCCGGGGCCAGGTCCTGTGTTGTCTCCGCTGGTGTTTACAGTGAGGGGCACGCGTCCGCCATTACTCCAGCCTCCCTCCTGCTCCTCCTCCCTCCACAGTGCTTCATGCCGGGAGAATATCGTGCCTGTGACTTTGATCTAGATGAATCTCTCTCTCTCTCTCTCTCTCTCTCTCTCTCTCTCTCTCTCTCTCTCTCTCTCTCTCTCTCTCTGCGCCTGTTGGCAAAATCGAGAGGTCATTAATGTATTCTCAGCGTACCAGCGAGCAGTCCGTATCACCAGGCGCGACACTGTGGCTGAACCAGTGTGGCAAAAAGGAACGTTTCACTTTACAGTTGTGTGTGTGTGTGTGTGTGTGTGTGTGTGTGTGTGTGTGTCATTAAGCTCTTAATTAGAGCATCTGTACCTGTGGGAGAGGGAGGCGCCCTCTGGGGGCCTAGTGATGGGGTGGTAACACACGTGTGTGGCGGATGGAGAAAGTTTGTGTGGCTGTTGGTGTTGGTGGAGAGAGAGAGAGAGAGAGAGAGAGAGAGAGAGAGAGAGAGAGAGAGAGAGAGAGAGAGAGAGATGTAGAGCGGCTGCTGGAGAAAGTCGGTATCGTGGGTGATGATAGTGATGATAGAACATATTTCATATCATCGTTACCTGTGTTGCCAGTGATAGATATCGTGGTGATTATGGTGTGTGTGTTGGTGATGGTACTCTGCTGTTGTCAGAGAGGACGTTGTTGGCACGGCAGACCACGTCACGCGTGCCAACACAACCAAGACCCTGTAAGTATTTGCTTGGAGTTCCCCAAGGGAATCTCACAACACACACGCACACACACGCCCTCTCTGTGGCCCAGTAGCTCTGCATTATTCAGCTGTTAATAGTCAAAGATTTCATGATTTAGAGATAAATTGAAGACAGAACCTTTCGTGTGTCTTTAGATGGAGAAGAAAATGACGGCTTTGCCTAGGTAACATGGCGACCTAGCCCGGATGTAAGGCTTGTGGGCGGCAGGTCCTGCAGGGCAGGGCGCTGGTTCCTCCTCCCCGGTATGTTGATGGGGATTAGTTCAACATGGGATGGGATTTGGGTTTGTCGTGGACGAGAGTTTGTACTCACACTGATGAAGTGCGCCGCGCTCCTGCCTCGTGGGGTGAGCTTGTGTGAGTTATTCTTCCTACAGCTTGGCTCTCTCTCTCTCTCTCTCTCTCTCTCTCTCTCTCTCTCTCTCTCTCTCTCTCTCTCTCTCTCTCTCTCTCCTGAATCCCGAGGGTCTGGCTGGCTTGACGCCCCGTAAGTTATGGTCTGCTAGACCTGGCCCTCCCCAACTGCTGCTGCTGCCCTCACTGCTGGTGTCCGCCCGCCTTGGCAGTAGACCTTTTACAGAGTCGTTCCTCCACCTCCCAGACTCGTACATGATAGTTTCCCTCACGTGCGATTGTTAAACGTAGAACAAATCACCGTATCTTAAAGGCCTCCCATCCAGTCAAGCGGAAGGCACCATTAACGGAACGCGGGCCACCAGGACCACGCCATGTACCTGCACCATTAACGGTACCACATCCTGTACCTGCTCCATTAACGGTATACAGTCACCAGTACCACACACCAACAGTGGTACTCAGTAACGCCAAGTGCTGGTCTGGGTATATTTCAGGTAGCTTCTCTGTTATTATGATTATTATTATGATATATTCTCGACCCTGAGTTACGTATTTCACGACAGATTATCTCAGAGGACGGGGATCGCGACAACACTTCCTGTGTGGAATAAAACTTTACGTACGTATTTTTTCCATATGTGGTCATGTTACATATTGTGTTGCGCTGCATGTTGGGCCGAGAGTGTTGTCCTGGCGGTGGTGGTGTGGCTCGAGGGTCATGATGGAGTTTGGGTTCGTCTGGCGTCTGGTTCCTCCTGCTGTTGGAGAAGATCGGGAATGTGGTAGTGGTGGTGGAGAACGAGGGCGTGAGGCAGGTGTGAGGGTAGGCAGGTCGCCTGTGTACCCTGCTTACCAGACCATGACTCTCACTCACTCTCCCACCTCTCACTTCCCCTCTCTCTCTCTCTCTCTCTCTCTCTCTCTCTCTCTCTCTCTCTCTCTCTCTCTCTATCTATCTATCTATCTATCTATCTATCTATTTCCAGGCCGTAGCACTGCCTCCTCCCCTCTTACTCACGTCTCCTTCCTGAATTGTAATCTCTGGCTGGCCTGCCTCTCCTCCATCACATCCTAGTCTTACCATGTAATTATCTGTTCATATTTCCCCTATGTACTGCCATGTAGTGGGAGGGCGTTCTAACATTAAGCGAGAGGGGGGCGTCGCTTGGACATCCTCTGTACAGTCTTCGAAACGTCTGTATCCTCTTTGCATTAACCAGGTCGTCCACCACTCTTAGACCATTAAAAAGAGTCCCTCTTTTCTTTAACATCATCTGACAAGAAGTTCCTCGCTTGGTTTCCTGTTATGTCCTGTGGTTGGTTGTTCTGTCCCTACACCTCTCGAAGACCTGTTCCCCCTCCTGCTTCATCAGTCTGGATCAGAGGATCATAGAGATTGTGGTGGGTTTACACGTCCCTCATCCATAGATCTCTTTAAGTAGCTCCTTGTGCTTCTCTAGATGCGAAGACCCATCCAGAGAGGCGTTTTCTGGTTTTGGTCATACATAGGATGTGATCAGCTTGTTAGATACATAGGAAGTGATCAGCTTGTTAGATATTTCCATATACTTGATGGCTTATACATGATAGAAAGGAGTTAGGAGTTCATCTTCTTTTCCGTTGTGTAAATGCTGGACGATTTCATCCACCCAGTCCCACCTCACATATTGATTCCTGCAGGTTTTTGTTTTTTTCGTGCTAGATTATATGCCTGTGGTCTTTTCTCACAGCGTCCCATTCTCTTTACATTTGCTCAGGTTGAATTTCAACCTTGTGTGTGTGTGTGTGTGTGTGTGTGTGTGTGTGTAGACAGGTGTATTATATTGGTGTTATCATAAGCTGAAAGTTGTTATGAGTTAGTGCTTGGGGGGAACAGATGCTTATTCATTTAGAAGGTACTTGTATCACTTCCCATGCACGTGGGGAAAGCGAACAAGAGAACATGTACAGAACTATATGACTCAGGCCAACAGAGGAACTTGGGCGGTTGACCTGAGGAGCTGAGATGGTTGACCCAGAAGGGTAAGGTTGGGGCGTGTTTGACCCGTCTGTATCTACCTGACCTGGGACATAACGTTGCGTCACTGTACTACTTTATAGACATTTATTCAAAGCATTATCATATTTATCCATACCTTCATTTAGGATGTTAGCTTTAGTAAGAGGACGCTGTCCAACGAACCTTTCTCGAAGTGACACGCAAGGATATACACATCAAATTCATGATATACAACGTTTCACAACTTTTAAGCCATACATCACGACAAAACAGGAGGCTTTCTGTATCTCTATATCCTTGTATTTTCACGGACGTGAAAAGTGTGTTATATAAAATCTTCACTAAGCTACCTTTATGGATCTGCGTGCCGGTATGTGTAGGTTACATTAGAGTCATCGAAATGTCTACTGAAATATAGTACGATAAGGAAACTGAAAGCTGTATAGCCCCATGTCCGTTAGCCAGGTCAGAGGCGCTGGTGGTCATTTGCACCTGACCTCACCCTTCTTGGGTCCCCCGTGCCGTGTGCCTCAGGTCAACCAGTTGCAGGGGTATTTAGCTGCGGACCTAACCAGCTTGTGCTCATTTTGAGAGCTGGAAGGTATGGGTGCCGTCAGTGCGTGTCGCTGTCGACTTATCTCGTAAGAGGCATTTGTGTGTAACCGAGAGCCAACTGGGGTTTATCTACCGTGTTGGGTGAGTAGTGTTTATACCCTGTTATCTGTTGGCCAGTTTGTTTGTAGTGATGCTGTGATAACAGTGTTTATACCCTATTATCTGTTGGCCAGTTTGTAGTGATGCTGTGATAATAGTGTTTATACCCTATTATCTGTCGGCCAGTTTGTTTGTAGTGATGCTGTGATAACAGTGTTTATACCCTGTTATCTGTTGGCCAGCCTGTTTATAGTGATGCTGTGATAACAGTGTTTACAGTGTATTATCTCTTGGCCAGTTTGTTTACTGTGATGTGAGTGTGAACATTGTTTGCCTTATGAGCTGTTGGCCAGCGTGTTTACCAGATATATCCATCACTTCATTGTTTCCTTGATCGATGGCCAGCCACACTGTGGACACATTGAACCCAACATACAGTGTCTTTTCCCGATCAATGCGGGTATAAGTTGGTTGAGACAGCGATAAAACCTTTTTGATGAAGCGAACTTTTGTTATTTCGGAATTATCTGTATTTGCAAGTGTTATCTGAGATGTTGAGCATTTGAGTGTGATAGAATTTGAGGGAATCTTTATACAAATTACTATATACATTATGTATAAATCGGTTTGGGGGGCGTGTTCTTTATATTCGTTTTGATCGTAAAGTATTACGTCTGTCTCGCTGAAGTTGCTTTACCTATTGTCTGTCTGTCTGGTACGTCAGGCATCGCATTTTCCTTCATTTGCATGTTGCGTACACACTCCTCTGCCCCCCTACTGCAGATTGTATTTGACGCATGTATTATGTTGTAGCTAGTCGTAGCAACTAGCTAATCACTATGTCACTAGTGATATCAACTAGCCAGTCACCAGGCCACTAGTTGTATCAGGTAGCCAATCACGAGGCCACTAGTTGTATCAGGTAGCCAATCACGAGGCCACTAGTTGTATCAGGTAGCCAATCACGAGGCCACTAGTCTTATCAGATAGCCAATCACGAGGTCATTAGTGTTATCAGGTAGCCAATCACGAGGCCACTAGTCATATCAGGCAGCCAATCAGAGGCCACTGTAGTCTTACTCTGTAGCCAATCACCGTACTAGTCGGTTAGCTTTGATCCAGTCGGTCATTAGGCCAGGTACTTGTTTCGAGGTGGACGGTCGTACTTAACGGTCGTACCCTCGTGCTTAAGGGGTCGTACCGTCGTAGTTCATGTGTCGTACCGTCGTCGTGCTGGTCACCGTTTATGTACCACTTCTTCCTTGCTCACCACCACCACCACATCCCCATACCCGGTGCTCACCCACCACTTCAACACCCGGTCCCTTAGTGGCAGGCACCTCCCTCCCCCCAGCCTCCACACACGTGTCCCTCCCCCCCACACACACACGCACACATGTACACGGTGTGTGTATTTCTCATGGTGTATTTACCAGCCATAGGCGCTTTGTGTGGGTAATACACACTCAGAGTGTTGGGTCTCTCTGCCGTGTTGTCAGCGTTGGCAGTTACAGGGTGCTGAAGATGGTGGGGTGGTTGGTGTGGGCAGGGTAGAGAGTGTGGTGTAGTGGTTGGTGTTGGCAGGGTAGAGAGTGTGGTGTAGTGGTTGGTGTTGGCAGGGTAGAGAGTGTGGTGTGGTGGTGGTTGTTGGTGTGGGCAGGGTAGAGAGTGTGGTATGGTGGTGGTTGACGTTGGGAGAGTGTGGTATGATGGTGGTTGGTGTTGGCAGTGTGTGGTCAGGTTGTGTTGTGTGTTGAGGTGTCTTCCTGGAATCATATTTGTTTACGTAATGTCGTTATCACGTGACTCATGTACACTTGCTCCCTCCCTCGCCTCACCACTGCTGGTGCTACAGCTACAGGTCTCCCCCTCATGGTTTACACCTCCCGATATTCATTGATTTACACCTTCCGATATTCACTGGCTTACACCTTCCGATATTCATTGGTTTACACCTCCGATATTCATTGGTTTACACCTTCCGATATTCATTGGTTTACACCTTCCGATGTTCGTTGGTTTACACCTTCCGGTATTCATTGGTTTACACCTTCGATATTCATTGGTTTACACCTTCTGGTATTTATGTACGTAGCTGTTGTAGTGTACGTAGTCTCCCGCGCAGGTGCAGGCGGAAGATGGTGACGTAAGTACATCTACAACCAGATCCAGACAGCAACAGCCCGCTGGGTCAAAACGATTTTTTTTTTTGTTGTGTTTTCTTAAGAGGAAAACATGTAGACGACGTGTCGTGTCGGTAAGGTGGTGTAGTTAAAGTCAGTCGTGGGTTTGAAGCGAGATATTTATCAGGTGTATGGCTTTAACCTATCGTATGGTACTGGGTGTCAGCTACGTTAATTGGTTAATTATTCCACATGTTAACAATGCCTGTGGAGAAAAAGGCCTTCGCCTCGTTCGATCTAAATCATCTGTCCAAGATGCTACATACATTACGAAGCACAGAGCGTTGAAACCGCACGGATCTCCTGCTTAAATAGCTCTAGATTATAGAACATAAACTTTATCGACCGTTTTTTTAACTCTTTAATTAAATGACATCACCTGCTTAACTTTCCTTCCTTATACATATTGACCGTGTCATTAATCAGGCATATTTGTCGTACCTGAGCCATGTCGTCAGAAGACGTGGTGAGAGTTGTTTGTTTAAGTGGTGTTTCCTCGCCATGGTTTCATAATCTTATTCCAAATGATGGTCAACATTAATTTATCAGCTACTGACGTAACGTCAAGATAATTGGACGATGATTCACGGGTAAGTCGTTTAGTACATTTGATCCTGGCTTTGCATTGGACAGTTTCCGTGCCTCAGGGAACACCCTGTAGCAAGTGGCGCTTCGAAAAAGAGCAGTCAAGGGTTTAGCTTGTATCAGTGTCCGCTTCCTTCAGTGTTCTCAGATAAAACATCATCTGTGTCAGCCGCTCTATCTGTTCTCGTGCCTTTTATCGCTGACAGTATCTGTCATTTCCATATGTTGCAAAATGTTCAATTTTTTTCCTTAGTATCTTCCGTAGTCTTTCCCGGCCAGCTTCCTCTCCCATACCCAGCCTCCTCTTCCATGATCAGCCTCATCTCCTGCACCCAGCCTCCTCTTCCATAGCCAGCCTCCTCTTCCATACCCAGCCTCCTCTCCCACACCCAGCCTCTTCTCCCACACCCAGCCTCCTCTTCCATGGCCAGCGTTGCCTTCCCGTCGCAGGGTCGTGGAAATCATCACGCACATACGTGCGTGCGCAGACGCGCAGGTGTTGGTGGGCGGAGTAATGGCCCGGCCGGTAATTACCTGTCACACCGCTTCCGGAACACCTCACCGCTGAGGGACTTGGTTCGTTCGTACGTATGAGAAGAGAACGTTTAGTATTTCAGGAAAACATCTGGTAGAGGAAGGGGCTCTATCTGGTAGACAAGGTAGAGGAAGGGGCTCTGTCTGGTAGACATGGTAGAAGAAGGGCTCTATCTGGTAGACAAGTCAGAGAAAGGGGCTCTACCTGGTAGACAAGGTAGAAGAAGGGGCTCTATCTAGTAGACAAGTCAGAGAAAGTGGCTCTATCTGGTAGACAAGGTAGAGAAAGGGGCTCGTGTCTAGTAGACAAAGTAGAGGAAGGTTAGAGTTGATGATATATTGTGAGATAACCGTCATTTGTGTTAGCAGGGGAGGTGCTGGTGGTGGTGGTGGTGGTGTGTGTGTGTGCGTGTGGCTGTTGTGTGAGTGGTGTTGGTGGTGCTCTACTGCGTGCTGGTAACGTACCATTGTCCCGTGTAGGATGATGTGATGGTGGACGTGTTGCTAGGGGGGAATTCTTTTTGTGTTGGTGATACTGCCCTGACCCGTGCGTTAGCTGCTGATGGTGGAGATGTACGTGGTAGTGGTGGCGGTGGAGAGGGTGTGTGTGTGTGTGTGTGTGTTGGCGATGATTCGTGGTGGTGAGGGAGAGAGTGTGTGATGGCGGTGGTTCGTGATGGTGTAGCAGTGTGAGGCGCGGGGGGGTGTCCGGACCTGGCTGGCTCTTCCAGCTGTGGTCGTCATGCTCTCATTCTCCTCCTCTCCTCCCCCGTCGTCACACCAGCCCATCTTCCATCGCTCCTCCTCACACCACACACGACGCCCCACCTCTCCGTGTTAACACCCCGATGGTTGACGGAGGTAACGGGGAAGCGTGTTTGTACCCAAAGGTTTTTACTATGGTGTGTTAAAGCCTATGTGGCGGGAGGGAGGGGGTGAGCACGTCTGACGGAGGCCTTCACTGCGGAGAGAGAGAGAGAGAGGTATCCCCCTGGTCCTTCGGCTACGTCGGGTTGGTATGAGGCGAGAGTAGTATGGCAGGTTCCTCGTCCGCAGCTGGACGAGGACAGGTCGTATGGCTTAACGACGTACGACTGGGAAAAGGATATCTTTTGTTCTTTAAGCTGAGGGTCCGTCGTGTGGACCCGGACAGCTGTTAAGAATACGTCTTACGCTCTTGGTAGCCAGCAGTATGGATCGCTGGCGCGCATCACCACCGCCTTACTCTATGGGTCTGCCTATACCCACTCCTGTCGCTGACACCAGTGTATAGCTAGCTAAGTTCCTCGTCCATTCCTAACCACCCCCCTCCCCATATTTGCCTCACGACCAGGCCACCTGTGGCACGCCTCGCATGTGTTACACCTGCCACACACACACATACACGCACACTCTCCCACTTCCTCATCACTCTCGCTCGTACTTGACTCTGAACTTCTACCACCAGTTGTTTTTTTTTTTTGCCTTGTTCCTTCCTCTCTGCCACCAGTTCTCTACCCCCCTCCCCCCGACCCGTCAAGGCATTTGCCACCATCTGGGCGGTATAGGCTGTAGAGGAGGAAGTGGTTGGGAGAGGGGAGGGATGTCGCGGGGCGAGCGTAAGGTAAAGGTGGCGGCCCAGGGTAGAGAGAGAGAGAGTGTGTGTGTGACGTATTGATCTGGGGAGACACAGGTGGGTCCTTCGTCAGGCAAGTCTTGGTGCTGGCCGCCTCGACCCCCCCCCTGCTGGGGGGGGGTAGGAGGCTTACCATGTCGCATGTACCTAGACTGGGGTCAAGGGAGAAGTGGTTTTCTTAAGGTCAAATTGGTTCTGGACGCTTCCCCCGGGTTAGTAAGGATGGGGGAGGGACTCAGCTAGGTCAGATAAGCTGGGGAGGGATTCAGCTAGGTCACGATAAGCTGGGGAGGGATTCAGCTAGGTCACGTAAGCTGGGGGGAAGGGATTCAGCGAGGCTGGGAGGAGATTCAACCAGGTCATATTGCCCGGGAAGGATGGGGGTCGACCAGGTCTGGAGGCCAAGATGAAGGACCATCCAGTTCAAAAAGTCCTTTGGCGTGTGGGGTGGGGTTCTCCCAAGTCGTATATCCTCAGGAGGGGAGCCGTGTGTGTGTACACAGACCCCAGGTTCTCCCAGTTTAGGCATGTGACACAGCAGGGGAGCCTGTAGTAGTAGTAGTAGTAGTAGTAGTAGTTACCTGTGTAACGTGACGACCACTTCTGGGGGTGTTATGACTTGTAACTCACCACACACCAGGTGTGACCCCGTGATGGGTGAAGGACGTGTGTACAGTGATGGGGTTAGCTGGGGGGTCACCTGCACACCACCATGTTCCCCCAGCGCCGGTCATGATGATGCCTTTGGTGTGTTTGTGTGGAATTACGCATTCGTACTGTACGTTGGGGGGGGGGGGGGTGATGCACTCGTGGGGGCCCCACCTCATGAACTTTTCTCTGGCGTACAACTTTGTTTTATATCTTATTTGTGATGATCGCGTTTGCCATATACCTTCAATGCACCGTATCCCGGGTCACCCACCAATGTTGTACTGTAAAGATACACACTCTCTCTCTCTCTCTCTCTCTCTCTCTCTCTCTCTCTCTCTCTCTCTCTCTCTCTCTCTCTCTCGCTCGCTCGCTCGCTCGCTCGCTCGCTCTCGGCTTTTCAAGGACTACATCACACGTACAATACATGAGTTTTTTTTTTTTTTTTTTACTTTTTGTCCATTGTACCTCAGAGTTTTATTACGAACTTTGGGTGTGTACTGTTGCTGTGGTGGTGTATGTTGTGGTAGGGGGTGTGTATGTTGTGGTAAGGTACTATGATCAAGGGAGCTTAGTTACAGATAGAGGTTTGAGGCCTTTTATTTGCCCACTGCTGACAAAAGTGGACAAACCATAGGAGAGAGAGAGAGAGAGAGAGAGAGAGAGAGAGAGAGAGAGAGAGAGAGAGAGAGAGAGAGAGAGAGAGTACACACGCCTCGGGAGGGAGTGTACCAACCATTACCTACTACCAGATTTTGCCGTTAGGCAGAGCTAGGGTGTAGCGCTCACCGCGCACCTCGCTTGATTAATGATCCTGGTTCTCTGTGAGAATGGCTGGTGTGAGAGAGGTAGGGTGAGAGTGGATGGTGTGAGAGAGGCAGGGTGAGTGTGGATAGTGTAAGGGAGGCAGGGTGAGAGTGAATAGTGTAAGGGAGGCAGGGTGAGAGTGGATGATGTGAGGGTGTGTGGTGTGAGGGAGCGTCACAGGCAGACACCAGTATCGACAGGTGACGACAGGCGGAGGGTACACCCCTCACACTACTCCAGCCTCCTCCTCACTCACACTGCTACACCCTCCAACCCACTCACCGAGGCCTCATGCTTGTGCACCCTGCCCTCACACTTCCACACCCTCTTACCATTTGCCCGTGAGCACGACGGCACGACCCTTGAGCCTAACGGCAAGACCTTAAGGCACAGCGGTACGACCCTTGGGTATGATGGTAAGGCTGAAAGCCAGGTCATTATACCGGAGGGTCGTGATGAAAGTGCTACATGGGGTCGTTACCGTCCCCAACTCCCTTGGAACGGTGTTACAATCTCTTGAGGGCGTCCAGCCCAACCCTGTAGCGTTGATTTCCTTCCATGGGTGTGGTGTGGATAGAGGAAGGGGCTTACCACTGTCTACCCCCGCCTGCTTGTTGTAGCTACCGCTCGCGTTAATTACCCTTTGCGTCATTAACATACGAGTCGATTGTGTAATTAGTACCGTTCAGTGTTGTATTGCCAGTTTTTCCGTAGTGATGCAAGACAACAACTAGTTGTGTACGTCGTAAGTTTTAATCTGGAACTTGATCAGCTCAGACCACGAGGGAAAGTTCCACCCGAGGCCGTGGAACTTAATACGGAGGTGGATATATATATATATATATATATATATATATATATATATATATATATATATATATATATATATATATATATTTATATATATTTGTATCTTCCAGACATCCATTTTATTTGTCGCTGCCAGTGACTGTGTTGCACGTCACAGGTAACACCAGACGGGTGTTGCACGGTACATCCTTCCTTAAAGTCTTGCAACACTGGAGGGCGTCTGCTTCCCATCTCCTGGAACTTTCTCTTCTACATGGGAACTTTTTGAACTTGTGCATACTGGCCACATTCGCTATCACACGTCATATTCCAGTCGCCCTCCACTGATGGGATAAAAGTTCCTCTTAAACTTTTTTTCTTTGTTTTAACAAGTTTATTTGTTTCATGTTATGGCCTCTGGTTGTTCTGTTCTTGCATCTCTCCGGAGGAGAACTGTTCATCGTCAGCGTCAAGAATTGTTCATTGTTATACGTCAAGATGGTTTAAAAACTTTGAAGGTTTTGATTTGGTCACGATCTATCTATTTTTTATGTATATCTATCTATGTATGTATCTATCTATCTATCTATTTGTGTGTGAGAGAGAGAGAGAGAGAGAGAGAGAGAGAGAGAGAGAGAGAGAGAGAGAGAGAGAGAGAGAGGACCCAGGGAGGGTACACCAGGATGTGGGTCAGGGTCTCCCCCCTGAACCCCCTCACCTCTCTCTGGGGGTCTCAGTTGTTTGTTAGCCATTTGGCTGGGCGGGTAATTAATCAGCCGGCCAGTCAGGCAGTCATTAAGCCAGTCAAATGAGCCGTTAGCCGGTGCCTCTGGTACCTAACCAGTCACACGAACAGTTAAAAGAGTTAGCCAGTCCACCCTTGGTGATTACCGGGGGGTCTAAACTGTGAGATTAGCAGATAATCAAACGGTTAGCCAGTCAGCCAGACTAGCTGTTCGTCGGCCAGTCAGTCTTGTGAGCAGTTATAGAGACAGTCATTCTTCCCAGCTGTTATTTAACTGGTCATTGTTAGCATTCAAGCTGTTAACGAGTCTACCAGTTATTTGAACTAGTCTGACGAGCAGTTAGCCAGTGTATCAAGCGCGGGAAGACAGAGCCCTCACACCAGAAATACTGATGCATATTGACCAGGGCCTGGGATGGTGGTGTGTGTGTGTGTGTGTGTGTGTGTGTGTGTGTGTGTGTGGGCGGCAGGCTATGATATGGGTGGCAGCTACAGAGGTGGGTGGCTGGGAACACAACGGGGACTGCATTATGACATAATTATGTACGTGTATGTTTGTCTACTGTATGTAAGATATATGTATACCCGGTCTTTGTTGTTGTTGTGTGTTTGTGTGTAAACATTTATTTCAAGGTAAACTGTATTATGTATTATATGTAGTTTGAGTTATGTAATCTTTAGGTACAGTACACACGAGAGTCGCATTACGGGTTGTTGCTGTAACTGTATTTCCACGCCATAAGCCCTGACTGAACCGTTGGTATGGTGGTACAAGCGAGTATAAGACTTAGATTGCTGATTACTCCTTGATTACCCCGATAAGGTCATTAGCGTATCGGTAATTGTGGTGTTGATAGCGTGTTGTATCGGTCGCTCGTGGACGAAGGATTTTGCCGATTTGGCGGTGACCAGGTGGTCTTTATGACCCAGTGCCTTCACTAGTGGTCTTCCAGCCTTTTTTTTTTCCAGTGGTCAAGCAGTCTCCCAGCCTCTTTTTCCAGTGGTCAAGCAGTCTCCCAGCCTTTTTTTTTTCCAGTGGTCAAGCAGTCTCCCAGCCCTTTTCCAGTGGTCATGCAGTCTCCCATCTCATCTCCAACGGTCAAGCAGTCGCCCATACATTTTCCAGTGGTCAAAAAGTCTCCTATGCCTTTTCCAGGGTTTAGTCAGTCTCCCATCCCTTTCTCCAGTGGTCTTAGCGTTGTTTCTGCTCTACCTTCGTTTTCTTTTCAGTCCTTGGTTTCCATTCCATTCTTTCTTTTTTTTTTATTTTCATGTTTTCGCATTGATCGTCCATGTTCTGTCATGTTCTTCTCTGTTGGCCTTGTTCTCTGTTCTTCCTCATCCGGGAACTGATCATTCACAGCCGCCGGCACTGTTGTCACTGCTGGTTACCAACAGGTGGCTCTGTTGGCAACAGGTGGCGCGTTGGCAACAGGTGACTTGTCCCACTTTTATCATTAATGGCTGTCAACAGGTGGCTTGGCACGTTGTTGCCACTGGTGAGCAACAGGTGGCTTGCCACCACTGTTGTCACTGATGGCTGGTATGAAGTGACGTGGTGCCGGGTGTTGGCTGACAACAGTGGTGCTAGACCACCTGTTGCCAGCCACCACTGTGAACACTTGTAGGACTCCACCTGTTGCCAACCACCTCTGTTAACAGTATTGTATACCGTCCCCGTAACAGGATCCCCGTTTGAGTTTACATGTAAACACCAGAAAGTTTCCTTGGTTCTGTCGCATGTGTTTCTCTCATATGTCATGGACATGACTAAAAGTCTCGGACCCGTGATTCACGCACGGGCTCGAATCCTGGGCGCGGCTGTCGGCCCACAGCCAACCAAGCTGTTCATCCTTCTCGCCGCTGGTTTATTGACGGGTACTTCTCAGAGACTGGAGTGTGCAGATGTGTGTGTAATATACCTTAGTGTAAATAGATGATGCATTTATATATTAAGGTAAACAACGATTGTAGATCTCCCTCCCTACATTATGCAGACAGGAGTGGTATATACACACACGATATGGTGCTCCACGAGTGTAGAAACTCCCCCACCCCCTGCACCATAGAAATAGGTTATCACATCCATTCTGTGTTGATGAATATGTAGATGTAATAGCCGACCTAACTAACGAGATATTATGCTTATTATGTGTATTTCCCGATACAGTTTAGACCTCTCGTTGGTCGTATGAAATTGTGTTGATAAATGAATGCACACGAGTTGCCAGGTTGTAAATATTATCGCGGGTTTTTGGGCTGACGTTGGACAAATAGCGACGCGTCAGTCTGTTATACTCCTTCATATTCTCGTGCCCCAATGATGAACGTAAAGGGTTAACTGTGTGCCCTCGGCTAGGGTAGGGTGGAAGAGGGAATGTTTTACGACTGGTTGTAAAAGTGTGTTTGTTTGCTTGCCGTGAGTGCGTGTGGCTTGCAGTGTGTGTGTGTGTGTGTGTGTGTGTGTGTGTGTGTGTGTGTGTGTGAGTGGGTGGCGTGGCAGAGGGGGGATGGGGCAGAGCAGTAGTGTCAGCAGGATAGCTTTAAATGTTGGCCGAGGAAGGGGCTAGTGCGATGTGGTGTGGTGTGCTCCACCCCACTGCCTACACCTGGCCAGGAGGGGGTTTGGGGCGTAGGGGAAGGCGGGTGTGTTGGCGGCGGCGTCAGCTGGGAAACACCTAGTGTGGGAGGAGGGGTGGGAACAGTGTGAGGGAAGGATGTTGTGTGTACATCTATACAACACAGTGTGGCAGTGGCCCCTCCCTGGGGGTGCGTGAAGACGACGTGGGGCGACACTGTGTGTGGGGGATGGGGCGTCATCACCATGTGAAGACGTGGTTTAACCTTAACACACTGGGTGGTGAGGGGCACCGTGTTGATTGCCTTTTAAAGGCGATAGACGACGGTGGGGGAAGGGAGGGGGGACGTGGCCTGGGAATTGTGTGTGGGGGAGGACACGACACACACACACACACTCACTCCCCCCCTCCTCACACACACACACACACACTCACTCCCCCCTCCTCTTCCCTCTCCCCACTCCCCTCACCTACAGTAGGCGGAGTTTTACCATCGTGGCCGGATGGTGTGTGTGGCGTGGGAACTGGGTGAGTGGTGGGCTACCTCCTCCCCGTCTCTGGGGAACCCACCAAGATAAAACTGTAAAAGTGACGGGGTTAGAAAGGGGGTTCTCGCACCCCCCCCCCCCAAAGATTTCATCACCTGGGGGATGGGAAGGAGGGAAGGGGGGAGCGTTTAAACCACTCACGTTTGCTCGTTAAAAAAAAGTTTTTTTTTGTAACCGGGAATGAAATCGTCTGTTCTCATTTAAATGATTGATATTGCAGTATATAATTTAGGATCTGTATCAGTTCTCCGGAGTGGATGTTATTTGGAAGTGTAGATTGGGATGTTTCTGAGTCATGTATGACGTGCTTCCTGTGGCTCGATGTTGTCCTCATTTACATATTGTGTAAATTATGCTTCAACTTGTAAATCATTTCACGTGTCTTATTCTTCTTTTTTTCTCTTATTTCAGGTGAGCGTTGGCCCGAGTGTGACATAACACCACGTAAGTTGGCTAACTACAGTTGTTGGGTGACGTAGACTTGTGTTGCTCTGATGTATCTTGATTGTGTTGTGTGCTTTGGCTGTGTTGTGTGTTATCTTGCGTGCTGTGGTTGTGTTGTGTGTTATGATGTGTACTGTGGTTGTGTTGTGTGTTATGATGTGTACTGTGGTTGTCATATCTGTTGTTTCGGCCATGATTTCATACTACGAGGAAAAGACGTCACATTTGTATATATTTTATGGTACATGATAACCCCTAGCAATATTTATGTATTATTTGTTGAGGTGTGGTTGATAGTGTCCAGTTAATGGCACAGTTGGGTCACTAATTACACCTTCCTCCCGTAACTCGAGAGGAATATATAAACATTGGAATATATATATATAAACTCGGTAGTATTTTTCTTTTTACTTCGTCTTCGTCAAAGTGATGCACGTTAAGGTAAGCAGAGCAGATCTGTGTGGGTGATTTGTGGCCTAATTAGAGCAGTCCAGATCCCAACTGTCTGGTAAAGCTTGTGTGGGGTTGGGGGGTAATTTTCTGCCCCCCTCCCTCCCTTACCCACACCCCCGGCCGATGGGTAATTACAACGAAGGATTCCCTTCAATTTGCCAGGCGGATGGAGAGTCGGATTCCCATGAACGGATCGGGATTGACCCCATCTGAATGGAGGCAAATTTGTCCCGTTGGGGTGGATGCAGCAGGGAGGTCGTGTAAACTCAGGGGACATAAGGTAAACTCGAGGGAATTGTCTCAGGGTAAATTGATGATAATGTAAACTCAGGGGGATGCGATCACTTCACGGTTAACTCAGGGTGATGTAAACTTAGGGATTGCATGATAATTCCACGCCAACTCTGGTCGAATATTTGGTAAACTCGACGTAGATTCAGAGGGAATTTTAGGTAAACTCAACGTAGAGGGAATATTATGTAGAATCGTTGTAGATTTAGAAGGAATATTAGGCATACGTGCTGTAGATTCAAGAGGGAATATTAGGTAAACGCTGTAGATTCAAGAGGGAATATTAGGTAAACTCGCTGTAGATTCAGGGGAATTGTTAGGTAAACTCGCTTTAGATTCAGAGAACGTTAGGTAAACTCGCGGCAGACCTGGGGTATTCCCAGACGAATTCCTGCGGTTGCCCACAATCCACTCTTATCCGGATTGGAAAGTTGCTGGAGGAGATTGGGGAGGAACGGCTTGGGATTTCCAATCGTTTCCCCAGCGGTCGTGGAGGCCAGTAAACTGTCTTGCTAATATGTGAGTATTTTGTTTTATCTAGATAGACAGGTATAGATAGGACGAAGAGATGTTTTAGATAGGTAGATAAAGAGGTGTTTTAGATAGATAGATATAGATGTCGAATGAGCGGATCTCAGGTCTATTAATAGCACTTAAGTTAGTTTCTGAAGTGATCAGTGAGTTTACCGCTGTCAAATGGGTTGCAGTAGAGTCTACACTGGTGTTAGTGAGTTTGCCATTTACCTGAGCGCTGAGTTTACATCACTTGCTTAAATTTTGACTCGTAGGTTAAACATGTTTACATGTCTTAGTCTACCTTAATCTGCATGATTAAAACGAGTTAACATTTTGTCTAGATTATGGCAAATCAGTTTACAATCTAAGATAGTATGCTCTGGTTAAGTGAGTTTACAGTGTACTCTGGTGATGGCTGATGTAAAGCTTGTGAATTAGAATGGTATACCGTACCTGTGGGTATATCATCAGGTCATGATATTGATCATTAGAGAGTCTTGATATAAGTGTGGAAATCGATTTATGTAATCCTTATTACTCCCATCTTCTAGCTTGGCGTCTGTGGAGGGCGATTGTTACGTGGTCTTGAGTTAGATTAATTTTAAGTGTTAAAAGCTATTCTTTTTTGTTGTATCCCATGTTAAGTATTTATGTAAAGTAGACTTAGAGGAGGTGATGACGTTATTCTTGGGTCGTTGGAACTGACAAATCCAGAGGGTTTGAGTATCATGTGAAGGTGGGTGTTGGGGGGGTGATGGATGGGTGTGTGCGGGGGAGGGATGGATGGATGGATGGGTGTGTGGGAAGGGGGATGGATGGATGGGTGTGTGTGGGAGGGGGGATGGATGGGTGTGTGTTAGGGGAGGGATGGATGGATGGGTGTGTGTGTGGGAGGGGGGAGGGATGGGTGTGTGTGGGGGAGGGGGGATGGTTGATGGGTGTTTGTGGGGGGAGGGATGGATATGGATGGGTGTGTGTGGGGGGAGGGATGGATGATGGGTGTGTGTAGGAGGAGGGAGGGAGGGATGGATGGATGGATGGGTGTGTGTGTGGGGGAGGGTGTGGTGTTGAAGGCGATCTTCACACGGTGTGTAACGTGACCTCCTGCAGGAGGGGTGAGGAGGAGGCCCCCCCTCTCCCTCCTGCTGGTGCCTTGAGCCAGCCAGCCAGGGTGATGACACTTGGTATAAACCAGGCCGCCCAGCAGTGTGGGTTATGGGAGAGAGAGAGAGAGAGAGAGAGAGAGAGAGAGAGAGAGAGAGAGAGAGAGAGAGAGAGAGAGTTTACACCAGGTTAAGCCAGGTGTGTGTGGAGAACATTGGTGTGGTGTCTTTGAGGCGCAGTTCCCCCCGCCAGGTGTGTGTATGTATGTAGTCAGGTTGGGGTTAAGTGATTATCGTGATTGAAAACCATGATATCGCAGGCCACACACACACACACACACACACACACACACACACACACACACACACACACACACACACACACACACACTGAAATCTGGTGGTCGTAGAGATGGTAGAATTTGCTGCTGTAAGCAACAGTTTGTTAGATGGGGCCATCGTCTGCCCACCCGAGCTGCAGGCTTAGAGACCCGCCCCTAAAGAGAATGGGACACGTGTATGTATATATATATATATATATATATATATATATATATATATATATATATATATATATATATATATATATGCTTCTGACATTCGATTATGATAGCTGTTATCAGTACGGTAAACGCTAATGAAACACACTACTTAGTAATAGAAGTTGGAATTGATTATACTCGTGTTTAATTATGATTAATCGTGGTAGAAGGACGTGTGTGTGTGTGTGTGTGTGTGTGTGTGTGTACTCGTCTGGAACAGGTAGTAAACGTGTCGAGACGTGTGCCACTTTAATCCCCCCAGCTTCCGGGGTGCTTGAATGGCTGTTCCCAGTGGGGGGGAGGGGGAGCGTTGCCCCCTCCTGACCCGGCTCTTTAACCTCACCTCCCCCGCTGGCTGCTCCCCAGCTTCACACACCTCTCCTCTCCCAGTACGTGGGTACGACCCCGGGGGGATCGAACCCTCAGGGTGTTGAAAGCGTCGTAAGATGTTAATATTGTTTCTTGTTTACACATTTTACTTATTTACGTGTACCGTTATTTACATGGTACATACCTGTTTACACCTTGCACCGTAATTTACATCATTCATTCCTGTTTACATCTATTTACCTCTGCTACCATTATTTACATCACATCATTTACAATATTTCTCACGCCCCTCTTCATTACCCGTTTTCTTTCCTCCATCAAAATATGACTGTCAAATGTAATTCGCGTTTTCTGTGTGATCTCTGTTGATGGTTGGTGGCAGCCTTCCCAGCTGGTACAGCGCCTTCCACATACTCCTTTCCATCCTTTTTCCTATTCCTTCTCCCCGAGATGGGAGTGGGGAGGAGGGGAGCTTGCTTGCCACTGGTGATGGGGAGGAGCGTCCTGTTGGACGGTTGAATTATGGGGGAGGGCTCGTAGGTGGCAGGTGAAATATGGGTAGGGGCGGGTAATTGACTGGAGATGAATGGGGAGGGTGGATAGTTGGCTTTGGAATAATGGGGAGGATGCTTACTCGCCTGCCGAATAATGGGGAGGGTGCTTGGATTCATGAACTATAATGGGGAGGGTGCGTAGGTCCATGGAGGGGGGGTGGGTGTGCGTAGTTGCCTGCAGAATAATGGGGAGGCTAAGGGGGATGCATGTAGAATAAGGGAAGGTGCTTAAGATTCATTTCTCTGGGATGAACGGAACCAAACCACCAGAGTCGTTGAGACACCTGGGGAAAAAAAAGAGGACATTATTACATGTAGTTGTCCTTCCTATAAAGAAAATTAAACTACCTATACGTGCGTTTCATAGGACGTGTAAGGCCACTGCTATACAGTCTTCCCAGAAAAGGTAAAAGTCTATATTTTCGTACGTTTTACAGGACGATGAAGGCTCGGGGTGTGGGGGGGAGGATAAGTCCTTCGCTAGCATACGAATACCGTCGTCCCCCCCCCCCCCCCCCTGCAGCACACGCTCGAAACCTTACGTTTTACAGGGTGTTGGAGGGCAGCGAAGTACGGGGGGGGGGGGGGGAGCTGTCGTTTTTCATGGAAAACGTGATGACGTCAGGCGGCTTGTGTTTACGGTCAATTCTGACGTATTGTTTTTTACTGGAGGTCTCTCTCTCTCTCTCTCTCTCTCTCTCTCTCTCTCTCTCTCTCTCTCTCTCTCTCTCTCTCTCTCTCTCTCTCTCTCTCTCTCTCCATTACAGTAGGCACAGTAAGGGGAAGCTTGACTGTATGTTAATGACGCAGTGCGCTTGCAATACCATAACATGTTGCAGTGATTACAAGCTCAGGATGAGATTAAAGATGTTTATTGGCAGCTAAAGATGTTTTACTTTAATAGCTGAAGCATATATATATATATATATATATATATATATATATATATATATATATATATATATATATATATCAGTTAGGTGTACACAGTGAGGTGTGTGTGTGTGTGTGTGTGTGCTTAATCTGGTATGGATCCTACCCCAGGCCAGGACCCTGGGGGGAGATGTGGAGTAGGGGGACCAGCAGGTGGACATGGATGTGGACTGTTCATGTTGGATGGATCGCCTCTCAAGACTAGATATGGTGGTATTGTTTTTTTGATGAACACGAGATAGACACGTGACTTGGCATCTTTGTGTTGATGGCGTTCGTATTGTGTTGCGAACGAGGGCAATTAGTGAAGAGGTCGTCTGATGCATCTTAACTAGGGGGCTCGTTAAGAGAAAACGAGGTACTATGCCATTTAGTTTGAGTGAGCCCTTGGTGTATTGGTTTTCTGTGAGGCATCGGGGATGTTGAGAGACGTATTGTGACGCGGTGTGGGGAACTGCAGCGAAGTTGTGATTGTGGTGGTGATGGATGGATACATATGTAATGGGTTGATGATGGGGTATAATGTAATGGGTGATGATGGAACATGATATAATGGGTGATGATGGAACATGATGGAATGGGTAATGATGGAACATGATGTAATGGATGATGATGGAACATGATGTAATGGATGATGATGGAACATGATGTAATGGATGATGATGGAACATGATGTAATGGGTGATGATGGAACATGATGGAATGGATGATGATGGAACATGATGTAATGGATGATGATGGAACATGATGTAATGGATGATGATGGAACATGATGTAATGGGTGATGATGGAACATGATGGAATGGATGATGATGGAACATGATGTAATGGGTGATGATGGAACACGATGTAATGGGTGATTATGGAACATGATGTAATGGGTGATTATGGAACATGATGTAATGGGTGATGATGGAACATGATGTAATGGGTGGCAATGATTGTTTACGGAGCGGCTTGTCAACGCTTATTTGCGTGACTTGTAAATTAACTCATCAGTTTTCAAACTGACGCAGTAAATTTTTTTTTTTTTGAATACGCATCTGTGCGTAGCGTATGTGGTGATCAGGCGTGTTCGTCGTCAAGTCATGGGAGTGTTACACAGCTGAATGGTAACACCCCAAGAGTGAACATGAGAAAAGAAAACGTTTTTCAGCGTTTCCTGTGTAGTACGTAATTCGGGCGAAGTCGAACAGTTAGCTTGTAGCGTAGCGGGGGTGGAGGAGCCTTACGCAGCCAGGTCTGTTGTCCCTGATATGTTTTGTCTCTACTTCGGCTTTTCTCATATTTGTGAAGGTACGTTGAATTTGCGTAACATATTTAGTGATTGAAGAAAACATGTTCCTTTTTTGTTTAATGAAACACAACACAACACACGTGTCATGAAACACAACACACACGTGTCGTGCAACAATCAGTCATGTCATGCAACACAAATATACAACTCCCATACAACACAACATGGTGTGATTATGTGAGGGGGGGGAGACGTTCAAGGGGAGATGTTAGTGTGAGGGGGAGAGGGTTTGTGTATGTGTGGTTGGCGTTACGGGCACTGGTGGGGTTGGTAGAGAGCCAGGCAACCTAGTGCCAGGTGCATTGTAATCCACGAGTCCCATGAACACCCTCTTCCCCTCCTCCAGGCTCCACCCCGTCAGGTGCCATGTAAGCTCCCCTATCCCCTACCCCCCCACGGGCAGAGTAAACATTGCATTTCATGCACCCCTCACCCAAGTACCTTGTAAACAACACACCCCACCACCACCATCCTGTCAGGTAACTTATAAACAAAATCCGTGCACCCCCCTCACCCCACGTATAAGTACACAATAACTACATCCTGACTGCTATGTAAACAATATCCTTCATTCACACCCACCCACGTGATGTAAACAATACCTCCACCATGTCAGATAACATGTAAACTATAACCTCCATGCACACGCTCCACTTGTAATGCATACAATGCCTCCACCTTGTCATGTGACATGCAAACAATACCCTCAGTGACTACGCCCCACTTGTAATATAAACAATGCCCACACCATGTAAACAACACCTTTAAGCACATTTCCCACTAATAATGTAAACAAAATCACCATCATGTCAGATAACATGTAAACAATACCCCGCATGCAGCCAACCTCCCTCCCTCCCCCAAGGCTGAGCAGTGCCAGATGTAGACAATACCCCTCCCTCCAACTGCCAAATATCACTCCGTAAGTGTGAGGAATGGGAGGGAGGGAGGGGGGTTGTAAGGGGTTATCGAGATGGGGGAATGGGATATATAGAGGGGAGACGCTGTAATAGTGTTAACGGGTCGAATGTGTGTATCACAACACTTAAATGGTCATGTCATGACGGTTTACACACACACACACACACACACACACACACACACACACACACACACACACACGGGTCACGCTTTGGTTAGATAGGAAAGATTCGGTCAAGTGTCTGGGTTTCGAGGGAGGGGGTAAGGGTCAGGCTTTATGTAAGGGGGGGAGGGGGGAAGGTGAGTCATGATGACGAAACATCACTGTCCCCATGGCGTCATTGGCTTAAACGGGGCAGCGTACGTTTTCCTGGCCCGGCCCAGTGTAGTGTGTGGGGGGTGAGGGAGCCCAGTGTGTGTGGTGGTGGATGAAGTGTCGTGATATACGCATGGTATTGTGTGAGGGGCGTAGACCTACACACGTGGTCTGTGTTGGCCGGTAGGTACTTTCCTGAGTTCTCTCTCTCTCTCTCTCTCTCTCTCTCTCTCTCTCTCTCTCTCTCTCTCTCTCTCTCTCCTTTATGATTTCATTATCCGGGATCCCATTTACCGATATATCTTTACCGTAATTATTACTAATTAACTCAGTGTGAGGCCCTTATCTTTTGTACGGTTTGTGATTAACTTGGGTGAATGAGGCGTCCTGGGAGGCTAATGACGGTGGCCGAGGTAATTAATATATTGTTTGACTGAGGCCCTGGGGGAGGGGGGGGGGAACAAAATAGACCTCATTAAATCGGTGTTCTGGAGGTACAGATGAGGGGGTGGGGGTCGAGGATTGTGTTGCCAAGTGTTGCACCTGACACTCGTTTGGGAAGGGTTGATTCAGGGGGGACAAGAGTTGTTTTGTGTTGATGTGGAATAGGTTATAAGATACTTGTTACCTCTGTGTTGACCGGTGCGTTGTGTTGCATGGGAGTTGTATTTGTGTTGTGTTGTATGGAAGTTGTATATGTGTTGTGTTTTATGGGAGTTGTATATATGTGTTGCATGACATGATATGACTGATTGTTGCACGACACGTGTGTGTTGTGTTTCATGATACTTGTGATTGTCGCGTTGTTATCCCCATGATGGTTGACTCATGCTGATGTGTGGCACTGTGTCGGACAAGATGGCTAACTGTCTCTCTCTCCCCTCGGCCAGCATGTCCCGCGACCGGTCGGCCAAGGACCGCGAGCGGCTGAAGCAGCAGGCGCGGGAGAAGCGGGAGGCGTCGTCGGGATTCCCGCAGGAGCGGGAGCCACAGCCCGTCGTGTTCGACGTCGTGCGTCGGTCGCCAGGGGGCGGCGGAGGCCTGCCGGACAACAACCTGGAGCGGATCCTGGGCAAGTACGACAACTTCACCCGCTGTGGCGGCACCAAGATTAACATGGTGGGCATGGAGCAGCCTACGCCCAGGCCGCTCCACGACCCCGACGCCCACCTCAAGCCGCCGCTCCAGGTGGGATGCCAGGGGCCGGGCTCGGGAGGGTCGTCCAAGTCGTCAGGGTCGTCGCAGCGACCCCTCCCACCGCCCCAGTCGTCGCCCAATGGGTCTGCTCGGCCGGGCAAGCCCCTTCCGTCGTCCATCAAGCCGCCCCACCCGCCCTCCACCCACGCCCACGCCAAGAACGGTGAGGTGAAGGGGAACCTGAAGGGAGGGCCGGGTCCTGGGCCGGGCGACGGAGGGGGCGGCAGGAAGACCACGGCGAAGGCCTGCCTGCCGTCTATCAAGGTGCTGGAGGGGGGTAGTGGGGCGGCCGTGGTCGACCCCACCATCCAGCAGATCATGTCCGAGATGACCATCAAACATCCGATGTCGGCAATCGTGCAGACCCCCAGGCACGACGCGGCCGATGAACACAACTTCCCCTTCACCATCAACACCCACAGGGACACCAGGGCTGCGCGCAACTCACACAACTTACCTCATAGACAAGGTGAGTCACCCCTCACTCACTCACTCATCAAGCCTCACACTCCTTTATACCATCTTCAGTGACTCGCAGTCTCAACTCATATCATCACACATCATTAAGAAATAGATATTGTTTATAGAGCCCCTGTGTTCAGTCCTAAGGTCTACAACCATCCTACCCAGTCATTTTTTTTTACAACCATCCTCATCATTCACACCCCCAGTAACCCTTCCGGTTATAACCCCATTCCAAAGGCTTCACCTCCTCTGAAACCATCCCTTACGTCAGGATTTAAGAATCGTTTTGACCCATCTGATCTCCAGTCATTTATTCTTGGACCGAATTCATTCCTGATCATTTATTCTTCTTTATATATTTTGATGTATGGTATGAGGTCTGAGCTCATGATGTATCAGCAGGTGAGTAATTATGAAATGGAATGTTGAACGTGGTGTTGATAGGGACCAGAAATAGGTGTTAGCCAGTATGTCAGGTGGGTCAAGAAGACATCATACTTGCTTTAAAAAGTAATATCAACAATGTCAACTTGTCCTTGGGCCCTTGAGCAATGCTGCAGCCCTTTGGTATGATGGCTTGGCTTTTGACCTCGTCCCCAGCTGATCGAGTCAAAGGTCAGGCCATCATGTGTTATATCGTATTGGTCAGTGAGTACTGGTTTTTTTCCGTGAGCATTGAACCAGTTGAGTGGGTAGTGGCCCTTGCCCGTAACACACCTTTAAAGTTTGTTTGGGTTTGCAAGTCTGGGGCAAGATGTGTTTCATATTGACACCAACTTTGGTGTAGATAGTTTTTTATTGATTATACCCGTACCAGTTCCCACGAAAGAACGTCTGTGTTTACTAAGTGGCCTCTTTGTACAAAGCTCAATATAATTTGTTGATTACATTTTCGTCAAGCCTGGTCCTTCCTTCTAGGTAGAATTACATTTTGAATATAATTCACGTCACGAGTAGGTCCTCTGACTCATATTTTTTATGTAACTGTATTAGTTGCATTGGGTCTCGATTTTATCAGTGTCCATTGTATTTTCTTTTTAGTTATATAACAACCTAACAACGAGACACCATCGCTTGCACTGTTTCCTCTTAGAGACGTTTTGAATGTACCATCAAAACTGTCTCATCCATACAGACGGAATCAAGAGTTGTGTACCTTTTTCCCCTATCTGTTGTTGATTCAGTTTTGTGTGCCCGTTCAGTCCTCCTCACATGATGAGGTGCAGCTCCTTTGCCTTGTACTGTCATGTGTTAGGTACTCGGGCGGCGCCCTCCCCCCGGGGAGCGTTCGGGCGCCCCGGGGAAATAGACCATAGTCTTATTCTGAAAGTGTTTGGCGTCGAGTCCCATGTGCAGGATTTGAGTGGCCTTGGAGTCTCTCCTTTGACACCTCAGAGGCGCTTTCTGTAGACTTGACCTGAGAATCTTAATTGGTACGTTGGGGGCGTGGTGGAGATGCTGTCCTCTCCAACACAGGGTACGTGGGGTGTAGTGGAGATGCTGTCCTCTCCAACACAGGGTACGTGGGGTGAAGTGGACGATATCCTCCCAAACGCTGGTTGTAAAACATCAGTCAGTTGAAGCTGTATTTTTCAGTACGTCCTTTATAACCGAGTGTATTGTATACTTTAGAAAATGGCTTTCCCAAGAATATTTTTGATCTGGTAAAGTTTGGGGGAGTATTATTGTGTGGCTGTTGCCCCTGGAGAACGTACAGCAGGAGGACACTTAAGTGTGGTGGTGTCATGTGAATGTAAACACTGGGGCGGCCTCGTACGTGACCAGTTGTTGCTCATTCTTTGATGTTTTGTCCAGTCACGACTCTTGGTGGTTGGGGGCGCAAGGGGGGGGGGGGTGTCAGGCCGCCCTTGGTGGTTGGTTGGTTGGTGAGGGGGGGTGTCAGAGCCCCCCCCCCCCCTCTAACCTTGGAGAGGGTGGGTCGACTTACTCCGGGAATTTTGACCTGGTAGTTTCCCTTCGTGTGATGGGATGTGTATTTAAGTGCAGTGGGGCAGGGGTAACTGCTGGAGAGGGAAGTCTACTGGGTCTGTTGAGACTTCTGGTACGTAGTGAAGGGAGGATGGTGCGTCTGACGGAGGGTGTGGACGATTGTGATAACACTGAGATGAAGATTCAGATTGACGTAGTTACCTTGGAAGTAATTGATTTACGGGAAGACGTATAGATTTGCTCTTTTTTCTTAAAAAAAAAAAAGAATTCAGACAGGGACTGGTGGTGTGGGAAGGCGTAGAGCGAAGGTTGTAACGTATTCACGCCATTGTTTATTAAGGCAGGTGTTCAAGACTTGGATCGAAGAATTTGCATAATTGGAATACTTGTTTTATAAATGAACTGCTTACAAGGGGACTGGGGCTACGCGAGCAGGTGGTCAAGACTTATCTCTGCGAAAACGGAGACACTGCGGGACCTTTTTTTAAGGGAGAACTTAGGAGAATAGAGAGTACCAAGTTGATAATGGAATATTAAAAGGTTATAGTGGGTTGTATTAAGTCCTGCAAGGTTCTGGATGGTTGGAGATGGTATATTGGGGTCACGGTGTAAGTATCTGTGGGATTTTGCTCTGACCTATATAGAAAATGGAGACGAATTTCCCCGAGTGTAGACTACCGTAGTGGGTGTTGTGTGGCGTGCGGAGGGAGGCGCTTTGTGACGGCCACACACCGCCAGAACAGGTAGTCTGGGTTGACCTTTTCACGTATACATCCGGAACAAGGGAGGTGGTCAGTATGGGGGATGGTGGGGTGAATGGAGTGGTTGGCTACACTCAATGACTGGGAGTGAGTGTGTGTCGGGGTGTCAGTATGGGGAGGGGGGAGGGACTGATATCAGTATGGGGGATATTGAGGTGATACCCCAAGATAACAGAGAGGCTTTACACCCTTGCATGGTAGCTGGAACTTTGGATAGGCTGTTACAAGTGGGCAGGATTAGATTATCTGGACTGTGTGATTTAGTTTGGCCCGCTCTTCCCCCCCATCCTCCTGGTCAGGTCAGGGGTCACAACTCCTAGGATCATATAAGGCTTTAAGCATTCGTCTTGGTGCGTTCCTGGTCTGGTGTGTGTCTGGGTCATATACCCTACACGTCACTCAGCAGACGTTCTTTGCATTGTGGAACCAGTTGAAAAGTTCGATTACTTTATTCTTAAAAGCAATTTATCTTCCAGACGTCATGAAAGTCCATGATTATTTCAGTAAGTGGCCAAATGTTGCTTTTCTGCTAGTTCGGGAGGAACACTTGTCATGAATATGTTAGCGAGGTTCGCCGGGGCGTTGGTGTCAGGCCGTGATATTTACTACATTCTTAAAAACAGTGCTATGAATATTTTGGTAATGGTATGCGCTCTACCCCTTTCATCATGGCAGCAGACGTGTCTTTATGTGAGAATGGAGTCCTGTGCCGCTGGAATTAAGGAAGAGATTATTGTAGGTTAGGTTGGCAGCCCGCCTTGTCGCCCACTCCCCTGAGTGGCATTTACCAAAGGTCACATTAAAGTTGTAATTCATTATCAGCGGGTTGTGCTTCAGGGAATTTTTCTCAAATTGGGTAATAGTAAATCTCTCACACGGGTCACCATTATTTCAAAAATGTAACTTTTGGATATATATTTATTGTATGTCAATAAATACCTTAATGTTTGAAGCTTGGATCTTGTTCTTTTTAAACGGTTTGTATGTAAAACGTTTATGGTGTTTGTATTATTTCTTAAAATTAAGCTACGTTGATTGAAGGCAGGTATTGTGCAGTGGGCGAGGAAGTTGGGCCAGGGCTGCACAACGACGCAGCCGGGGAGAAAGTGGATGGTTCACTTATTTATTCCTTGAATTGCAAATGCCGCCTTCTCTGCCCGTTTTCTGTGGCGGTGGGTCGCAGGCCAGACCTTAAGAATACGTTGTCGCTTCTCGATAGGTTTTGTGTATTTGAAGGATATTGGAAGTAAGTGGTGATGTGGGTACTTAACATCTATTGGCTGGGATGATGTAATTGCGAAGCCTCCGTAGCCTTGGGTGTTTGCTGAGATAAGTTTCTGGACGATGGTGAACGTTATAATTGTTGTCAGGATAACGGTAAAAATTTATCGTGATTTAATATTTCTGTTTTACGGGGAGATAGTTTTTGAACCCTCGCTCGACCCGTCTTCTTAACCTGATGTGTGTACCTTGTTCTTCTTCCTGTATGTGAATGCACACATATACTTTTTAGCTTATGCTAGGTACCCATTCAATCGACCAGCCTCCGGGGAAGGATTCGAACCGGTTTAGGTTTGATCGCAAGCGCCTACTCCCTGCTTGACGCCCGCAGTGTCTTCATCTTTCTAGTATTACACAATGACATTTTCAGTTTAGTCAGCGAGGACTATATTTATGACGTGATATAAGTATGGTATATTCCTTTAAATGATTGCGCTCACAGGAGAGCGTTGCTTCGGGAAAAAGTATTATCCATGTAGGTTCTCCCAGCAGGATATGAAGTGATATATATGATGAAATACTCTAGAAAACATTACGCTACGTAGATGTCTGGGGGGGGGGGGATAGTCTCATGCAAGAGAGAAATCTTGAGGGCGTCAGTGATTGTGGGATGCATGGAGGAAATGATCATGGCTATGGTGTGTGATAGGCTGTCATCGTAGCCCGGCCCTTGGCTCTCCATGACGCCCACTTATGGCCGGGGGTCGGCGTATCTTCTGAACATTTTATGAGATTTGGATGTCACGTGGGAGAATGAGGAGGCGAGAGGAAGGACGGGGGGAAGGGAAGGAGAGTGTGTGTAATGGTGGCTTATGGGGATCGGCCAGTATACACGGGAGGGTTTGGGAAATGAACATTTCATGAGATAGATTGGGGGCCACACACACACACACACACACACACACACACACACACACACACACACACACACACACACACACACACACACACCTCCCCCCCCCCTCTCTCTCTCTCTCTCTCTCTCTCTCTCTCTCTCTCTCTCTCTCTCTCTCTCTCTCTCTCTCTCTCTCACACACACACACACACACACACACACACACACACACACACACACACACACACACACGCACGGGCCTGTGACGTCAGCATACCATCCGACCCCCGCTAAGGGTCAGCTCAGGTCACAACCCTACTGAGGCTGGGAATTATACATGGCCGCCTACAAGTCTCGGGGCAAGCCATGGCACCTGGAGGACTATCTGGACACAGGTGGATGTGTACCGTCGGCAGTGCTCTTAACTGATGCAGGATTTTGCCCCCAGAATATTTCTCGCTCCCCACATCAACATGTGTGTGTGACCCCACATCAATATGTGTTTGACCTACGTCAATATATGTGAATGTTAGGGAATAGGTCCGTTGAAAAACATTGTCTATACATAACGCTTCATAATATGTCCCTCGGATATTCATCCAGAAAGATTCTGTGCCTAATATACTTAAGGAGTATACTGGCTTTGACCCATATACTTGAGAAGTATCATAACTGTGCCTCCAGATACTTGATATCATGGTTGTGCCCCAGATACTTAAGGTTTATCCTAACTTGGGCTCCCTGATAATTGAGAAGTATCACCGCAGCCCTCAAATACATGAGAAGGATCATCACATTATCCCAGTTATTTGAGAAGTATCTACACCTTGCCCTAGATATTTCAGAAATATCCACAACTTGCCCCAGATACTGGAGAAGTATCTACTACACCTTGCCCCAGATACTTGAAAAGTATCTACTACACCTTGCCCCAGATAATTGAGAAGTACCCGTTGTCTTCCTACAGTAATCCAGACATCATAGATCACCTCACAAGACTTGTAAATTCATCATTGCGGCCCAATTCTTGGACCGATTGCACACTCTGCATCTTCCTTTTCGCCGTAGGGCACAGGATGGCTTCGAGTAGATTGGCCTGTTTTGAAGGAAATGAAAAGATCCACAAGCGGTCTTACACTGATAGATAAAAACAAGCATGTACCAGCTTTTCCGGGTACAGAGTTCTAACGAAATTGTGATTTCTTAACCAGTGACTCGTTTTTGTATTGAGGTATTGCCAGAAATAAACGAACATGGAAGTTATTGATTTTGGTCATCCATAGATATTATTAGTTTCTGGGCATCCGAATTTTCCATATTTCTAATTGGTGATTTGGCAATTACAATTGCTGCCTGTCCAGATTAATTTCCTCTGGTACATTGAATTCAGTAATAATTTTGTAGCTCAATTGCATTAGAGGCATGGAGGTCTCGTGTACCGTGTTTAGTAACAGTTGAAGAATTGTTTTGAATTATGCCGTATTTGATAGCGACCTTGATACCTCGGAATTTTGTGGAAAAAAAAAAAAAATCCTGGATGCCTATAGGCATCGGGTGAGGGTGTTGCCGGACGTACGACGTGAGGCTGTGGAGGAGCACCAGAGAGAACGGGTCCTCACGGACACTATCATCTCGGGTGGGCAATTTTCCCCCGGGTTACCACTTGCCAGATTTACTGACAGCGTTTTATCGGTCATTTTCGGCGCGGATGATAAACTTTGGGACGTCCGGCTTTTACATGGCTTGCTGAAGACGCCATGGATGACGTCGGGGTTGAGGGAAAGAGCCGACTAGCACGGTACAGGGGAGAGCACCCCGGAGCCATAGGATGCGTGATGCGTACCACGTGACTTGTTTGATGATGCTGATCGGTATGGTTTCTGGAGGTGGTGGGGTAGGGGGGGGGTGTATTGAGTCTGCCTTGGAGATTGGTATAAATGGCAACTGCTCATTAGTACTAGCTTTGTTTTCTCGTCGTAGTGGGGTGTGAGGTGAGGTATTTGAGGTAGAAGTAAGTGATGGGTCCCCACCCTGACAGGAGAATTGTATTGGAAGTGCTTTAAAATGAGTAAATCAGTACGGATCTGATGACATATATTATGTCTTGCTTATATGAGGCATAAAAAGTGTTCGTCAAATGTATGGGGAGTTTTAAAAACAGTAGATTCCCTTTTGATATTTTATATAAATTGTGAACCGTGTGAGGCTGCAAAAGGTTAGTCCCTTAAGCGGCTACCAGCATACCATGAACACCCTCCTTCTATCTCCTCCATACACCATGTGTAATGGTAAAGGCCAGAGAGGAGGATGATATCCCCCCCCCCTCCATCCCTCACGCTCGGCCAACCGCCTCCAGAATCCCGTGGTGTCTGTCTTCCTACCTCCCGCCTGTTTCTCACTAAGCGACACCCGGGGTCCTCCAGCACTTCTGGCCGCGCCATGTGTTAACGTGTGCTTGACGAGGTGGTACAGCGTGTGGTCACTGCTGGTTGCTAAGGGGATAGAAAGCCCCGTCGCCCAGCACCTCCTCTGGCAAGCCAGATGCACTCCCATACCTGGAAACATCCTATTAAACGTCTTTCCGGGAAAAGACGTAGGTCTCCATGAGAGAAAATCGTGATAATCGGAGGTGGTGCGAGACGCGGAGGGCTTCATTGATCAGGCCGTTGCCATAGCGACGTTCCCCCGTCCCCCCCAGCCCACCAGCCACGCTCCTAGCGGCAGTTCTACGCACCAAAACACACTCACACTCAACAAACCTGTAGTTAGTCCGTGCCACACCTGATGATCCGCGATCAGCTGTGTAGTTCGTGTTGCTGAGTGACAGTGGTGGAAACGGGAGTGTTGCTGTGGTGAGTGTGGTAGTGTCGCCACGCTGAAGGAGTTGATGTTGGCGCTGTGGTGGTGAGTGTGGCAGTGCTCATGTTGTACGGTAAGGGCGGGAGCTGGCAATGTGTGGGAGAGAGTCTTGCTGTGGGCGCTGCTACCACTGTGTCATGTTCCCCGCCTGCCACTACTTGTACTGTGGGCGGTCCCGTGAGTGGGCGGCCGTGTAAGGCCGGTGGGTGGGATGAGGATGTACCAGGGCCCGCTACCCGCGCCGGGCGGCCTGCCTCTCGCCGCCTCTGCCTCCCGACGCAGCAGCAGGGCATCGCGGCACCTGTCCACGACACGCGCCCATCACCGCCCCACCCCATCATTACCACGTTCCCACCACCACCACCACCACCATCACCGCCACCACCACCACCACTACCACAGGACTGGTCATGGCCACAGCCACCAACACCACCACCGTAGTGCCACAGACCCAGCAGGTAGGCTTCTACCTGAGTTACGCCATTGATGACGTTACTCGTCACCATTACTGACCATGCTTCACATTGGGAATTTGCTCCCTGAGAGTGTCTTTGTTATTTACTTTGAACCAAGTGGTACAGAGGCATAAAGAGTTTGCTACTATTCGTTTCATGGATACCAAAGGGTCATGGCTAAGTAGTGAAAAAGATCCCCTTAAGGCCCAAGTCTTGATATTTAAATTTTGAAGTTTCTTGGTTGATGTAACCATCATTGAAAAGTACTGAAAAGAAAATGGTGTCATCTTTGATTCATTTTCTGTGTCTTGATATGTAGTTTAGTGCATCATGAAATAAATGCTGGTGTATATATATATATATATATATATATATATATATATATATATATATATATATATATATATATATATATACCTTACAGTTGCCCCAGGCCTTTCAAAAAGGCTCCTACAGTCCTAATATGTGCTACTTCCAGTTGTAAAGAAATTTAGACTTTTGGCATGGAAATGTTCTCTGACAAAACTGAACTGCAAATGATATAGCCCCTCCAAAGGTGCCTTTAAACTTGCGTTGTAACCTCAAACATGGGGTGTGACTGGTCCCTGCCTTCCCAGGATTGCACCGCAAACAAAATCTCCTTTGTGACATATCACTGAGAGTACGACCACATCCCACAACTTTTCATTCCAAAAGAAAGTACATATCCCTGCTGCTTGAAGATGCACAGCCTTGGTCTGCTAGAGATTTTAGAAAAGTCAGTTAACACAGTTGCTTCATGGAAATTGGTTCTGGGGTACTAATAGATATAGAAATTATATTAATACTTCATTACATATGCAAAGTTCTCGTTTTGCTATATATTACTTCATTTAATGATTTGTACGATGAAGATAGAGCAGGTTTATTAATCAAAATGCTGGGAATTATACAAATTCCTGTTCATATATCACTCCATGAGAAGCTGATACAAATCTCTGGTGAGATGCTTTGATATTCTGTGTTAATGTAGATATTATATTATGGTAGTTACTTTTTTTTTTGTAATTTTCAGGAAAACTTCCAGAAATCGCCCGTTCAAAGCAGCCAAAAACACTGTGAGTATGGGCTTTCCATTAGACAATATTCTTTAGTATATTTGCATTTTATATAACATTTAAATCAAATTTAGTTTTCAGTATTTACCACTGTTCACCCTATACATAGTTAGGAAATGCTTAATTCTCTTTATAAACCATGAGAACGCTACCAGTTTTCTTGCGTATAAACATAAGGGTTATTTGGCAAGGAGACTTATGTGTATCTTAATATTTCCAGAGAGGGAAACCACGTCAACAACGAACTTGTTCTTTCTGAGGACACTGACGACGAGGTAAATCATTTAGCTTTTTATGTTGTGTATATCTAGTGTGGGATGATTGTGAACTTATTTATGTCAGTGAACTCTTATTATTACAGTTTGTGTATTTCACTAAAGCTGTTGGGTTTATTGATTTGATAAATTTTCCCTTTATACTCAACTATTAGATCATATAACATGTTTGTGAGTGTGGAGAAAGAATACTTCCCTCATTCCCTGCGTATCATAGAAGGCAAGGTGATTAAAAGCGGTGGGGGTGGGAGGCTGGAAATCCTCCTCACCAGTTTTTACCCTTCCAAAGGAGCAATAGAGAAGGGAGCCAAGTGAGGATTTTCCCCTTAAGGCTCATTCCTCTGCATATGCCTATCACTCTTCTGCATGTCCAGGCACCAAGCACTCAAAATATTTTTCACTCCATTCTTCCATTTCCAATTTGTTCTTCCACTTCTGGCAGATATATCTTCATTTTCAACCTAAAATATTGTCCTCATACATGTTGCACCACTATCAAGTAATATATAATCTTAATGCCTGGTTATCATTTTTGCTGCTCGATGTCCCTCTTTTTGTAACGAGTATTTCTAGTCACTTGTCCTTTTTCAGTACAACTCCACAAGTTGTTCACTATTCACATTCACTTCACTGAATACCCCATGCCTCTCATGTATACCAAGAACTGCCATAATACCTGCTTGTCCATTCAAATCACCCATCAGTAATACCCAGTCTCTGACATCAAAACTGCTTACACAGTCACTCAGCTGCTCTCAGAACACTTGCTTCTCCTAAGGGAATGGTTTTCAGTCTCCCACTTTCACCCATTAGTTGCCTTCTAAGGCATGCAAGGAATACATAGGAAGTTTTCTTTCTTCCATATCCCCTTGGAATGGAATGTACATATTTCGCAATGTAGTTACTGGGTAATATGTTGATGTAGCAAAACTTTGATGGTGTAGTTACAGGATAATATGATGCTATTTTGGTGAATTTCTTTATTTTGCTGTATTTAAGTCTTATAAGAATTCATGTAGTTTTTCCACTCGTTAATGCAATAATATTGTGATTTTTTTTGTTTTCAGGAAAGGGATAGCATTGCTGCAAACAGCAGACCACTGTCTTCTGCAGCTCAGTTTGGCACACCTGCCAATCACTTACAATCTTCAATAGGGGCTCCTTCGAACTCCATTGCTCCACTGTCTCCAATTTCACCAAAGACTTCAGAGGAATCTTCCACCTCTGATGATACCAGTGATGATTCAGATGTGTCTTCCAATAATACATCTGATGATGAGCAGCCAGAATGCTCACCCAAGGTCAGTTGAGAGGTGGTTTTGATAATTTTGTGGTGATGTGCTTTGCCATAACAGCTAGTAGAACATATGTATATGATTTTTTTTAAGGTACTAGTGATTGATTACTCTTGTGACTCAAAGTGTGTATAGGTATATCACCCCATTTTATCACCAGCCTGAATATGAAAATATTCACCTCCCTTACTACCCTGTCCTTGAATAGAATAAAGAGCCACGTTGTCATGACACACACCAGACCCACAACCACCTTGAACTATCACTTACTTGCCTCTCACTCATCTCACACACACACACCGTACTCTTTTCACAAGTTGCTTTTCCGACCTCTCTTTCACCTCCCTTTTGCTGCCCATTACATTTCCTCTTTTCTTAAAGCCTCTACAAACCTTCAACCATATCTCCACCAAGGAAGAAAATGCGTCATGTAGCCACCTGGGGTTGAGCACGTAGGTTCAGATTCTGGTAGCAGTAGTTGGTCCACAGTCAACCCAGCTGTTCATCCTCCCATCAGGGTTGGTTAATGAAATGGATACTTGGATTTGGCTTGGGTATATACATATACATCAGGCTAATGAGATGGCCTTGATGTAGGGCATTCAGTTGCCTGTGCTATCTAAACTTTAAAATAGAAAGTAATGTCATTTGTGGATAGGGGGAAAATGTTGCATTATTGATATCCTTCTGGTTGTTCTCTTGCTTTTCTTGTTTTTTGAACTCAGTATCTGTCCATGCACCTTGTTCAAATGGTGGAGGCTCATGCAATTGGTCAGAGTCTTCCATTCATAAAATTTGAGGGGTCAACTTAAAGAGAAGTAAAATGTGAATCATAGATATACTGATAGAGGATCCAATATGATGGATTCCTTCACAAGCACATTTATTAAGTTTTTGCCTTGGCTCTTCAAGATTTCCAGTTATGTTGAGCATCCTGCACAAAAAGTAATCAGATGTGCCCGTAAACATATACTCTTTCACTTCCATATCACTCCTTTGTATTGTAATTTGGTTTGATTCTTATGTTTTAAGCTGATTTCCAATGCATTTATGTATTTTTATAGGTAGATGGTGATTTAGATTTGTGAAAGTTGTCATTATTTCATTTCAGCCTCAAGAGGACAAGTCCAATGCTTGGAAGCTGGATAACTTCATCACCCAAAGAAAGACAAACTCACCCTTATTGCAGGGGGTAAGTACCTTGCTGAGATTGTTACATAATCCTCTTCTAAACATTTAGTTAATATGCATTCAGAGGTGGTGATATTTTTAGTTACAATTTTGTTAGATGCTGCCTTAAAGTTAAGAATCTGTACCTACCTCTCATAAATGACTTTCAATTTTGCCAAAATCAGTTTGAGGCTCACCTCTTTAAGCTCTGTCACATATTCCCACAGCTACTTCTCCAGAAGTGCTTCCATTTTCTCTCTTCATCACACTAAATCCTGACTTTACGCAAAAGATTTTCCCAAGCCATTCTATCTCAATGTTTCATTCAGAGCTAGACCATCCAGATTCATTTCCTCCTCCTCGTTATATCTTACACAAGATTACACACTCCAGTTTGAACCTATAAGGAGGATGAGCACTCCCCACTTGGCTCCTTCTAGCATTTATGGATCTGGAGAAGGCATATGATAGAGTTGATAGAAATGCCCTGTGGAAAGTGTTAAGAATATATGGTGTGGGAGGTAAGTTGCTAGAAGCAGTGAAAAGTTTTTATTGAGGATGTAAGGCATGTGTACGAGTAGGAAGAGAGGAAAGAGATTGGTTCTCAGTGAGTGTCGGTTTTCGACAGGTGCATGTTGTCTCCATGGTTGGTTAATTTGTTTATGGATGGGGCTGTTAGGGAGGTGAATGCAAGAGTTTTGGAGAGAGGGGCAAGTATGCAGTCTGTTGTGGATGAGAGGGCTTGGGAAGTGAGTCAGTTGTTGTTCGCTGATGATACAGTGCTGGTGGCTGATTCGGGTGATAAACTGCAGAAGCTGGTGACTGAGTTTGGTAAAGTGTGTGAAAGAAGAAAGCTGAAAGTAAATGTGAATAACAGTAAGGTTGTTAGGTACAGTAGGGTTGAGGGACAAGTCAGTTGGGAGGTACGTTTGAATGGAGAGAAACTAGAGGAAGTGAAATGTTTTAGATATCTGGGAGTGGATTTGGCAGCGGATGGAAGCGAAAGTGAGTCACAGTGTGGGGAAGGAGGCGAAAGTTCTGGGAGCATTGAAAAATTTGTGGAAGGCGAGAACATTATCTCGAAAAGTAAAAAGGGTATGTTTGAAGGAATAGTGGTTCCAACACTGTTTTATGGTTGCGAGACATGAGCTATGGATAGAGTTGTGCGTAGGAGGGTAGATGTGCTGGAAGTGAGATGTTTGAGGACAATATGTGGTGTGAGGTGGTTTGATCGAGTAAGTAATAATAGGGTAAGAGAGATGTGTGGTAATAAAAAGAGTGTCGTTGAGAGAGCAGAAGAGGGTGTTTTGAAGTGGTTTGGTCACATGGAGAGAATGAGTGAGGAAAGATTGACAAACAGGATATATGTGTCAGAGGTGGAGGGAGCGAGAAGTGGGAGACCAAATTGTTGGTGGAAAGATGGAGTGAAAAAGATTTTGAGTGATCGGGGCCTGAACATGCAGGAGGGTGAAAGGCATGCAAGGAATAGAGTGAATTGGAACGATGTGGTTTACTGGGGTCAACCGTGCTGTAGATGGATTGAACCAGGGCATGTGAAGCGTCTGGGGTAAACCATGGAAAGTTTTGTGGGGCCTGGATGTGGAAAGGGAGCTGTGGTTTCGGTGCATTATACATATAGGTATGTATATGTACGTGTGTGGATTTGTATGTATATACATGTGTATGTGGGTGGGTTGGGCCATTCTTTCATCTGTTTCCTTGTGCTACCACACTAACATGGGAGACAGCAACACATTATAATAAGAAAAATAAATGATAGTATATTCTGAATAGATAACTCTTAACAAATGGAGTATATTCTGAATAGATAACTCTTAACCCATTTGTTTTTTATGATTACTTAAAGACTGCTGCAGTGGGGCCTGTACCTGGTCCTCGGCCAGAGGACAAACCCCCCATGGAAGTTACACCATCTGCCCCACCATCTAGAGAAAAGCGGGATCGTCGAGCTAGCAAGGCATCTTCAGCGTCTAACTCCTCCTGTCGTGTTGCCCGACCGGCTCTAGAACTGAAAAGTCGTGCCAAAACAAAGGGCGGGCACTATGATGACTCCTCAGATGAAGAGGAACCTCACCCTAGGCCTACTCCTCGGGTTTCTGCTGAGTTGCGACAGACGCCAAAACATGGCAGAGACCACGACACCAGGGTTCGGCCATTAAAGTCTAAGATATCAAGTAGTCATCTACAGTACTCAGACAGTGAGTCAGATGCTGAACTTGTCTGTCCTAGAAAGAGTGGTTCAAACCAGCCTTCAAGTGGTTCTAGTAGTTCTGGAAAAGGAGTACCAAAAGTGTTGGACAAGTCTCCCAAGACTGTTACCCAAATTTCTCGGGAGTCAACTAGAAAACCTCCAAGAAAGAAATCTGATTCCTCAAAGAAAGATAGTCATTTAGGTGCCAAATCTGAGAACGGAAAATCAAAGCGTGAAACAAAGTTATTGGAGTTTTCACCCACAGACATTGACAATGATTATGATAGTGACAGTGTTATTGATGTAGTGACAACGTCCCCTGAAAAGATGCCATCCAGGGTTACACCAACCTCACAGTGCACCCCTTCAAGGACACCTAAAGAGTCTTTAAAATTAGCTCCCAGTCCTGTAAAGTCAGTCCAGGCAAGTCCCCATGTATCTCCTATGACTTCTGTTAGTGTTTCTAGTAAAAACAGTGTAAAAAGATCCAACATTGGAGGACTCACTGAGGCCATTAGTTCTGAATCATTAATGAGCAAAAGTGATGATGAAATGCACTCTCCCTCTGGTCGGTGCCAGAGTGTCTCTCAAAAGTTAGACGTTGCCAGAGATAAGGGAGCACTTGTAAATAGGGCATTTAGCACATCAGTCAAGAAAGACAAAGGGGGAAGGGATAGGGAAAGGGACCCACCAGAAACAAAGAATAAGAAAGGGAAAAGTTTAAGTGATACAAGAAAAGTTAGTGGTAATAAAGACACAAGTGAGAAAAGTAAGAGAGATAGAAGTAGAGGAATCAGTGAATCGAATTCATTGGACAACAAATTAGAGGGGAGACCTTGTGCCTCTTCCTTAGTGAGTAAGGTGTGTAAATCTCCCTTAGTTAGTGCGGAACCGAAAGTGCCCATACCTTTGGTACAATATGAAAATGGCGTTCCAAAGCTCACTTGTACAATACCCCTTAGCTTTATTAACAAAGTGCCCAAATCTAGTGTAAATGGTGCATTGTATATAAGTAAAACTGAAGTGAAGGAAGAACAAGATAAAAAGAAAGTCCTTGATAATAGAACTAAAGAAGGTAAAGGCAAAAGAAAAACATGTGATCCAAATACAAAAGCACCTGAAGATGTGTCAAAACGAAAAATAATTACGTCCATATTTGGTGTTAAGAGACAAGATCATGAAAGTGATGAGGACAAAGTGAAGAAGGAAATTAAGAAAGACCCTGTTGATAGTGATGATGAAGACTGTAAAAGAATCGGAGTTAAGCCATCTATCACTGTTAAAGAGTGAGTAGGATTTTGTTTTATCTAATTTTTGATATTTTCCTATGTTACCTGAAAAATTAGTTTTAAAACATGTTTCTTTATTGATTTTTTCTCTAAGGGCAAACAGAAATGTATGTTGTATGATTCAAGATACACAGTGCTATTCAGTATTTAAAGTAAGCTTAAAATTGGTCATATGTTCATGTGAATGTAAGCTTAAACTTTTATGTGCTTTATATTCTCGGTTGTTTTATAGGTAAGTTAGCTCATGTTTCATTTTCACTTGATATCTATACATATCTAAAAATCTGAAGAGATGACTAACACACACACACACAGCAGGGGATTCATATGGAAGTAGAAAAAGATAGGAATGGATATTTGCATATTTAAGGTGATATGTTAGGGCACAGTAAGGTATATTACATGTCTGTTCTTCACTAATGCAGGAAATGGGCATCAAGTATGAAAAAATATATATATATGAAAAGTTGAATACTTAATTGATTATAGATGGTGAAGTATTTAAGTATATGACTATGAAGTATATGGCTGTTTAGTTTGTTTATGGATCATGTGGTCTAGAAGTTGAATGTTAGGTTCTTGGAAAGATGTAGATATGCAGTCTGGTATGGATTGGGGTGGTTGGAGATAAGTTTGTTGTTTTTTGCTGATATCACAGCATTGATGGCAGATTTGAATGAGAAAAGCAGAATCTGATGTTTGAGTGTGGGAAAGGAGAAACTTAAGAGTAAATGTAAATAAAAGCAAGTTTATTTTTATTAGTAAAGAGAGAGTATTTGGAATTTGAGTTTGAATGGAGAGAACGTGGAGGAAGTGGAATGTTTCAGATATTTGGGAGTGGATATGGCAGTGAATGCAACCATTGGAACTGAAGTGTGACATAGGATGGTTGAGAGGGTAGAGGTCCTGTACATATCAAGGAATTTGTGGAAAGAGGTTAGCATCATTAAAGGCAAAGATGGGTATTTTTGATGGTAAAGTAGTCCTGTTGGTGCTGTATATATGTGAAGTATGGGTCTAAGACAAATATAAAGAAGGTTGATATGTCGGAAATTAATTATTTGAGGGCAATATGTGGTGTGAGGATGGTTGATCGAGTAGGAAATGATAGGTTAAGATAGAGGTGTGACAGTAGGAGGAGAATATGTGGTAGATCTGAAGAGCATTTGCTGAATAGTTTAGATGTATGGAGAGGGTGACTAAGAGGTTATACAAGTCTGAAGTAGGGTGAACAAGGATGGATGTGGAAGGATGTAGTGCATTGAAGATTTGGGGCCTGAACATGCAGGAGGGTGTGAGGCATGCAAGGGACTGAGTGACTAGAAGGTGTTTGGTGTGCAGGGGACTTGTTAATGAGTAGAACCAGAGGGATTGAAACAGTTCAGGAAAAATACGGAAAGGTTCATGGGGCCAGGTTATGGATGGGGACTCTTGACAGTGCAGTGTATACGACAGCTGGGGACTTGATATGAGTAAATGAGATCATTATTTCTCTGTTCCTGGCACTTTCTCACAACTGAAGGAAATTGTAAATTGGATGAAAAAATAATTTCTTATGTTGGAATATGGTACTGCTTGTATTGAATTGTTAACTTGAAAAAGAGAGGAGTAGTAGGCAGTAGGTAGGCATTTTAAGTAGGAGCATTAGGTAGAAGTAGTAGGCTGGAACATTAGGTAGACACATTAGACAACAGAAGTTGGTGGGAACATTAGGTACGAGCCTCTGAAAATACTGCGATAGAGTTGCCCTCTGTCAGTGGCTTGTTAAGGGTGAGGAACTAAAGGCTGAAAAGTGGAACTCGAGTTCACTAGTTACAGAGACTATTTTGCCGTGGCCACTCCCTCAAGATAGTGTAGGTGTAATTGGTAGGAGCATTAGATAGAAGTAGTCAGTAGGAACATTAAGAAGGAGCCTCATCAAACACTGGACTAGAGTTGCCCTCTTACAGTGGCCTGTTAAGGGTGAGGCACTAAAGGCTAAGAAGCTGTACTAGAGTCCACTTGTTAGTTATGGTGACTCTGCTGTAGTTGGAACAGGCATCAGAGATATAGATATTGATAGATAGGGTGATATGGTACACAGATGCTCTCATCCACTGTGTGAGAGTAAAGTGCCAAAGAACATTTGTGTGCAGGAATTGTCTTTCTTGCTGTTTTGTATAAGTATCAATGTAGTAATGTACTGCAATGGATGATCATAATAACTAGTGGTTACTTTATTGAGTGCAAGTGACAAAAAAGAAACAAATAATGTGTAGGGAATTACTAGGTTGAATTTATGGAATGTGGATGAATGGATCAGCTTTTTATTTTGAAAATGAATTTTATGAAAGTTTTTGAAAAGGACTGTATGTCTTGACTGGACTTTCAAAAACCTTTTTGATACAGCAGATAGGAATGTGCTGTAGAGGATGCTAAAACTAATGGAGTACTGGAGAATGTGTTGGAAAGAATGGAGGAAACATTGTGTTTTTTAGTTTCACTTGGAATAATACAGGCACGTTGTATCCTCATGGCTTAAGTGTTAAGTAAAATTGTATTAGAATTAAAGAGATTGGAATATGTAAATATATGCAGATGAAACAGTGTCAGTGAACATGGTGGCAGAATTGCAGGATTATTGTTACTAGTTACTTTTTTGTACCTAATATCTCTTTATACCTAATTGCCATGGTAATGTAACATCAGGAACAAAAGAACAGTGGCCTCATGTGCACTCATGCAGTAGCTATCATGCATAATATACTGAAATTGGATTGTGTGTCAGTAAAGAAAATGCAATTTTAAAAGTTAATGTTAACATGAGCACAGTGGTGCATGAAGAACCCATAATGATGCAAGTTTAGAGGTTTTGTCCATTGACTAAACTTACATGGAAAAATCACAATGATATGTTGGTATTTGAAAATGGGCCAGTATGTGATTCATTCATTTAGCGAAAGGTTGGAAGGGTGCAGACTTTCACATATCTAGGAACTTCTGGTATACAAAGTGATAAGAAGTAATTTAGGAACACTTATACAAAGGAATTCAAAAAGCTATAGGCAATTAGATCCTTTCGAGGCTGATTGTGATTTTTTTTATTATTCCACTAGTTAATGATCCTTAAGGAAGGTATTTCCCCTCATTCTTGGTAAAACAATTTTCACGGTTGTATCCATACTGAGTGGAATTAGACAATTCAAGCCTTAATTGGCTTAAGGTTATCAAAGCCCTGAATGAATATCTGTATTGGATCACCTCTTTCATCTTCTCTTTTCATGGCTAGATAAATATAAGTTGTTTAGTTGGCTGTCATATGATTTGTTCCCAATTTGGGAATTTTTGTTGCTGAATGCTGTACTCTAATTTTTTTTTTTCATCCTCAAGTAGTGATAAAAACTGAACTTGCTATTCAAGATGGGGATGTACTAGTAAATTGGAAAGAGTTTCGATAACTTCCTCAGACTTGCATTCTGAAACTCTACCTAGGAATCCAAGAATTTTTATCACCCCCTTTTTACTGCTTCATTGCATTGCATGCTTGTCTCAAAATCATTACAGTCATCTTTTTCCTAATTTACCTTTTATAGCTCAACAGAATGGATGCTGTAGCTTCCTTCCTTATTTTTATCACTGATATGTAAATCTTTGCTCATATTGTCCATATTAGTTTGAATCTACAGACTTTCAGATTCAGAGGAAGATCCATTTCCCAGCTTTGTATTGTCTGTGAGTTTAGATTCCTTACAATGTGGCGTATGCTGATTATATATGGTCCCTTTAAGTTTCTTTGTGCTGTTTTCTCAGACAATAGGCACTTGTTTATTTCATCATTCTCACATTTTGGCTTTCTATTAAAAGAGGACCATCTACATATTGGTACATTTGTTTCCTCTGTTGCTTTGAAATTTTTGCTGAATAATGAGTAGGTTACACAACTAGTTTTGGTTGAGTTCTGACAAGCAAATTTAGGTAGAGTTTTCACCCACAGCCACTGAGAAGGAATTCACCCATTTAGCTTCCAGCATGTTAAAATCTTCAATTATGATTGAATCATGCTTATTAAAAATTTCAGGTATCTGATGAAGGAAGTTTTTAGTCTATCTCTCGTGCATATGCATGGGGGAGGGGAGGTAATAAACTCGCCTGGCTGTTATTTTTCTCATGAGGGTTATCTTTAATTTCTGTGAGTGATAATATGAACAGCTACAACATTTTCATCACAGGATTAATATGTATCAGCTAAGTTTGCAACGACTGCTTCTGGTACTCCTACTATGCAGAGTTACCTTCATGTTGAACCTTCACATATAGTTTGGAGGAGTGTAATGCTTTAGGATACTAATAATAGGTGTCACTTATTGACATTAGTAATGAAAGTATAATCTTAAGGCCTTTGTAATACCTTGTATATTTTTTAAGCAGGGAGCCTGAAGAAGTGTCAGATCGACCAGGAAGTGTAAGACAACGTAACATTTCTCCTAGCCCCATATCACCCGTTTCGTCTGACATCTCAAGTTCCAGGCAACACAGGAAGAAGAAGAAAGACAGACAGGCAGAAAAGTCGCCTTCTTCCCGTGATAGAAAAAGGCCAAGAGTAAGTATGATAGTACATCTGGTTGAAAAACTTAAGTGTTGGTGATATGAGTATGTTTGATTTTCCTTGTACCTATAACTTTTCCCATTGAAAAAGAAATCTTATTCAATAAAAAGTGCACAAAAAATATCAAAACCATGGTTTTGTCGCATGAATTAAGATCCACCAATCATGGTTATTTCAGAGATATCTGAATTGGGCCCCTAATCATGGCTTTCTAACTTCAAATAAACATCACAATAAATTGAGTAGTGAGGACATGGTTTATACAGACAGCATACATAAATTCAAGAAATTTTATGAAATAATGTTAAAGAGATGGGGCCCCGTTAGTGTAAAAACTCACTCCCCAGACATTACATATAGGTTATAACACCTTTCATCCTTATGTCATCTAAAATGGGATTCGCCTACAATCTTCACAAAGTTCATCCTCCTCAGTCCCACTGTCTTTACATGTTTCTAGTCTTCTCCCATCTTCAGATATAACAGGCAGGGCAGATTTATTGTTTGTCTAAAATATTTATCTAGACACCTCTTTGTTTTCAAGGGGACATTTATGAAACACCAAATCTCTGGAAATCTTTTTCATATTGCCTTCATCCAACAACCTTTCCATCTTTAGAATTTGTGTGTACTAAAGCCTAAGGAGGTCTGATTAATTTCTTAATTCTTTTCCTCGCTGAATTTTCTTTTCACCTGAGTTGCCGTGACTGGGGCAATAAGATATAAATAGCTTCAAGTTTAAAGCAGCTTTCCCCATGTTTGAAAGTCACACAGATGTCCTGATTTGTTCTCCAAATGTATTGGAACAAGAAGTGTGCTAATAGAAAATGGAATGATTATAGTTTAATAGGATGGTTATGATTTGGGTAGAATATTCTAAGGAATCGGTGGGTCAGCATTAGGTATTGATTTCAGCTTGTGATTGATATACATGCATATATGTGGATAGTGGACTTGTTTCAATGCATGGACATAACAGCTAGAGAGTGAATGTGAGTGAATCAGCCCTTGTCTGTCTGTTCATGGTGCTACCTTGCTAATATGGGTGAGCCGACAAGAAAGTAAAAAAAAATTTGACTGCTAAAGAATGGATTAGCTGATGTGCCTTTCTTTGTCTTTTCTTGGTGCTATCTTGTTAACATGGGAAATGGCAATCAAGTCAGCATTTTTCCCTCATAAGTGGTATAGCTTCAAGGAGAGAGAAATAGCCCCTTTGCTAACATCCATTCTCAAACTGGTATGTATATTGCACTGAAACCTGAACCCCATCAACAGCCAACCACTACATACCATTTTGTGGTTTCTCCAAACCACTTATAAAATGGATGATTATTGAATTTACATTAATAGCGCTTCATTAATAGTATGCCAGTTTTGCCTGAAGAGTGAAGGAAATTTGTTGAGAGTACTCTTTTCTCAGAAATTCTATAACACCCAAGTAGCTTAAAAGTGATATATAGTATTCACAAGTCCAGTGATGTTAAATGATTGTAAGTGTCCACAGTAATATAGCACTACTGTTTTTTTACTTCACAATCCAGTCAGTTCATCAAATGACAGTAGTGCCACTTTTGTGTTGTTTTTACAAAATGTAGAATTCCATCACTCAAATGCACTATTCAAGCATATGATAAGTATACAAATGTATACTTACTTCCTCTCTCTCTCTCTCTCCTCTCTCCTCTCTCTCTCTCTCTCTCTCTCTCTCTCTCTCTCTCTCTCTCTCTCTCTCTCTCTCTCTCTCTCTCTCTCTCTCTCTCTCTATCTCTCTCTCTCTCTCTGTTACGCCTCCTGTATAACCCTTTCCCTTTCTTCATTAGATATCGTTATTTTGTTCACATAGCTGCAGGAGTTTTATTCTTTGCTTGTGAATATTACTAAGCAACGGCTGAGTTTTTCACCATTAGCAACTTGTATTTCAGAGTAACAGTGAGCGTCTTCCTCCGGAATACACAAGTTTATCTGCAGTGGGGAGTAACTCATGTGATGACTGCGACCTACACAGAAGTCAAAGAGATGGGAGTGTGGAGAGTGAGCAGTGTACTTCACGAAAACGGGCACATGAACGGGATAGCAGGTATAGCAGAAATTACTTTGAAAAGGGATATTGGAGTATCTCCTGTCTATGTCATGTAAATTAGCAGCAGGTGGAAAAGGGGAATAAAAACTCCTTCATTTTGCATGATCACTTTTTTGAAATAAAAGGAACAGAAGAGGGGCGAAGCAAGGATTTGTCTTTAAAAGATAACACTTAAATGTCTTAATTTGTATGGATGAAGTATGAGAAGAAGGGAGAGATATGTTATGTTTGATAGGATATTCTGGTTGTGAATGAAATGGTTTGGGAAGGTTCAGATTCTTTTTCCCATCTATGCGAGGTATCTTCAAGAAAACTTGAATAATTGAAGTGAAGGAGGGCAGTTGTATATGGGATTTGGAACTTTCTGGAGAAAATGAGATGAGCATTACATGGAATGACTTTGTTTAGTGTCGTATATGGGAGATGACACTCTGTCAGAAAGCTGAACCAGGTTTTGTTGTGCAGTTTAGTTCTGGATAATATTCTTTGGTTTTTGGGCATTACATATGGCATCTAGAGATTGCTTGTTTGCAATTGAAGCTATTATTTCTCTTGTTTGTTCCTGACACCATTTTGCAAAGACGAGACAGACAGGTAAAAACCTATATATTTACAAACCTATGACTTTGAATGTGTATTAAGTGCAGTATTTATACCTGTAATGGAAATTATCAGCACTACTGATTTTGATCTTTAACTTCAGTTTGCTTCTATTCCAGTCAAGATTTATTAAACACGAGCGTATAACTTTTTGTCTAGAGAAGTCCTTTGTGATCCTGCTATCTTGCATACTTACCTTTGAGTAGCTACAAGATTTTGCAATTAAGGCAGGGAAAGCAAATAGTACTTATTATATATATATATTGCTCAGTCTGGTCACACACAATATTTTTGGCAATCCTTTGCTTATCTGGACTGTTTTTAACCATTTATCAAGTCTAGTCTCTTTAGCATTTTGTCACATCCGTCAACCTCTCTTTTGCATACCTTTCAAGTCCCCTTTGACCCCAACTCCTATCACCCAAGTCTGTACCTTTGTCGTTCTGAGTTTTGTTTGTTTGTTTTTTGTAATCACAAAAATGCTGAATTACCCAAAGAACAAACATTATAGGTGTAAAACTTTGTTTTCAGTCTGGAAAGCATCAGAAGCAGTTCCCAAAACAACAGTGAGTGTGGAGAAAAACGCAGCAAAAAACCAAAGGTATCTAAGAGCAAGGATACTCCTGAAGCTCTTATGAGTAGTCCCAGCATAAGGTCAGCTAGTCAACGCACAGCTGATGACAGTCAGCATGCCTGGACGCAGGAGAAAGAAGATTCCTGGCAACTCAAATATCCTCAAAGACCCCAGCATTCTCAACAATCTAGTCAGGTATTGGGCTGTACACTACAAGCTGACATTTTTCTTAGTTATATTTTGTCTTAATCTGAATCATAAGTTTCCTATCCTTAGTTGATAGAGAAGTTATACTCATTTATGTGGTGATTACATGTAGAATGTCTGAAAACTAGGGTTAGTGTTGTGGTGGCATTGCAGAAGAATGGTAGAGATTCTTATTTTGAAGAATGACATTTTCATGAAAGAGACCAGAAGTAAATATATGTGAATACTAAAATGTCAGTAAAGTATATACTTAAGTATGATAATAAAAGAACATACCTGTATTTAGTATGTTTTAGGAGTTTACGCTGTTTTGGGGGAAATTCAGAGGGGTATTATGCATCACAAAATGTGAGTGAGTTCTCTGTTAGAGGTGGTGAACAGAATTTTTGTAAGAAAGATTCTTATACGACTTTTGCCTAATATGTTTGATTCTGAAAGTAACTGTGCATCATGATGGTCCGTTGATCCAGTCATCATGTAAAGGATGAATCAAGAACAGATGACTATGTAATGCAGGTGACATCTGCAGAAGAATCATCATACTCATCTAGCAAAATGTGCAGAGAGTGCTTTGCGCTAATCTTGCCATCTTGGCAAAACCATAGCGAAAGGGTGAAAAAAAAAAATTGTATTACATTTTTTCAGGATAAAGGTGATGAGAGTGGAACAACTCCTAGTGCTGACAGGAGTGGTTATGCTTCAAGGCCAGCATCAGAGCATGAATCCAGAGTCGGCAGTGCATCTTACAGATCATCTGGGGACCAGGCTAAGGGCTCTGACTGTGGAGGAACAGATTCCTCAGTGTCAGTGGCACAGATGGATAATGGTGCTCCAATGGTTGCACCATTAACCCAAAGACAATCTGCCTCAAGTACCACTCCTCTTACTAGTTCTGCTACCTCCTCCCTCGCTAGTGCGAGACCACCCTCAGAACAGTAAGTTGATTTTGTCGTTTTTGTATATTTGTATTTCAGTGAAAATTATAAAAAGATAATTTTTGATAACCTTTGAATGTATTTGTATTTGGTTGAAATAGGATGATGTTTTGTTTGTTGATGAGCTGCATCAGTTATGATATGTGCTCAAAGTTAGTACTTTTCCTTTTGCAGATCATTACTGCATGGACCCTATGCAAATTCACAAGAGAGACTGTATGCTTCATATTTTGAAAGGAGATTACCAGAGATTAATAGGTAAGTAGCTAATCATTCTCTAGTGTGTGTGATGAGAAGAATGTGGTTCTTGAATGGCTAGTAATTGTTATAACGGTGCATATACTCTCTTCATTCGATGTCCATTCTGTTTACAGACCATTTTTGTTCCCGTTTTTGTACCTGCTTATAATGTAGGTCTGCTTGTAATGTAGGTACAACAATTTCCTTAGATTTTGAATAATGTAGTTTTGAAAGTGAAGATATATCTGATGTGTCATCATTTAAGATATGTTGAAGATGAAGTCATATCACATATCTAAGAAGTGTGTATGGGGCTCTTACAGCACTCAGGAAGCTGATCATATCCGCAAGGCAAGACCACAGATTGAAAGGTGTGGTGATATGTATATGTTTGTTTTAAGCAAGTATAGGACAAATGAGTGAATTCTCAGTGTTTTCATTATTGAAGTGTCTTGGATCATGTAATTTATTGAATCTTTTCTGTTAACTAGAGCGCAGAGGAGAAAGTGTAGCTTGCACATTCCTGGGAAATGTAGTTGTGTATGTTTGGTAGAGTGGATTTTAAAATAGGGATGGGAAGATTGTTGTTTAGTGTTTGTAAATAGTTTTTTATACATATTTACCATTTCTCGCATTAGTAAGGTAGTGTTAAGAACAGAGGACTGAGCACCAGTGAGAAAATGCTGACTTGGCCCTCTTGTCTGTTCCCTCTTTCGGAAAAGTAAAAAACTGGAGGTGAGGATTTCCACACAAACACCCCTGCTCCCTCCCCTTTTAGTCGCCTTCTATGACACACAGGGAATACGTGTCAAATATTCTTTCTCCTCATCTCTAGAGATGATAATACAGTGTGTGTGTACATTTCGTCAAGTAGGCAGTAGATGGTAGGCAGCCAATGACCAGGGAGGAATATTACCAGTCTAACCTGTCAGGTTATCAAGATTTGGATCTGAAACTTTTACTCTGCTAGAGCACTGCAGTTGTTACATATGTTACCACGGCATAACTTGGATGTTAAGGATGTGTCAGCCTATGTTAGTTCATATTTTTATTTGTGTAATGAGAGTATATAAAGAATGTTTGTGTCTCGTAAGTATCTGGCATACAGTTTTACTGTTAATCAGATATCTATCAGAGTTTGCAGGAAATTTCATTGCTTCATTCAATTTTGAATTTATTTTATAGGGATTACATGGGTTATCTGAATATGGCCAAAGAGCTGAAGCACACTGCTGATGGGGAGACAGATCGTTCCATGCAAGCTATGAAGTACCTGGAGGCAGCACTCTACTTTATACTCAGTGGGAAGGCAATGGAGAGTGACCATGATACATCAGCATCACTTACTATGTACAAGGACACTCTAAATTTTATCAAGTAAGTACATATGTTTTATATTTGGTTGCTCTGGGAAACATTACTTTAGTCATTCCTACATTTTATAATCACCACTGGTGTACTACATATTCTGACTCCATACTGTCCCATGGTCTTATTATATGTCCAATTACTTGTCTCTACCTTTTTGTGTTTTGTAATTCTCCTACTTTTGTATGCCAGTAGCTTTAAATTATTGAGGCTATGTCAACTTCCTTAACATCTTAGTTTATAGATGTTATTATTTAAACTTCCAATCTTAGAATTTTTTGTTAACACGTGTCCACCATTTCTCTCTTTAGCAAGGTAGCATCAGAAACAAGTGAAGAAATGCCACATTTGCTTTTATCCATTGATCTAGCTGTCATTTTCATTTACTGTAATGAATTTCAAGGCTTGCCATGCTTCTCATTGCAACTTACATAACGCTGGGGACATTCAATCTCGGTCGGAATCATAACCAATTGTCTATTTTGTAGTACACCATTAGTTAGGATAAGATTTACCAGTGCATTTTTGATATAGTTCTTCCTTAATTGTATGTGTGAGATGTATTTTACACACTTTGACAATTGCTTGCTTGAAATAGGATTTGATACAAGTAGTAATATAGATATACAATTATTCATTACTTAGAATTTTAAGGATCTCGCTGACTAATCAATAATTATCAATTTCTTTGGCCACTTGATTTAACATTAGTTCATTCCTGGAGTTTATCATTGTGTATACTTTTTTTCTTTGCAGATGGGTATCATCAGTATTTAGAAGAGAAAATCATGAAGGATCCATAAATACAAAATTAGCCGTTATTAGGTGAGCTGGGGTACATTTGTATGTTGAAAGATTTTATCACTGTATAATTGATATTTTCCTCAGATCTCTGCTTCATTGTTTATACAGAGTAAGGTTTGTACCCAGTCAGCATTATGTTGGTAGCATACCTTGTATTTACCAATGATGTGTATCCCATAACCAGCAAACTGGAAAATATGAGTTTTTGCTGTTTATTGATGATATGGCTTTGGTGATAGATTCAAATAAGAAACTTTTGAAGTTGGTGATAAAGTCTGGGAGATTGTATGAAAGGAGAAGGTTGAAAATTAATGAAAATAAGGTTATTGGTTTTAGTTGAAGAGTTAGACATGTTGATTGCAATGTGAGTTTTAATGAAGAGTATATGGATGAAGTGGAATGGTTTCAATACCTGTGAGTGGATAGTACAGCAGATGGAACTGTGGGAGCTGAAGTAAGCCTTAGGGTGGTAGAGGGGGCTAAGGTCTTTGATGCATTCAGGAGCATGTAAAAGAGGGATCACTTTGTATGGGCAAGATAGACCTGTTTGATGTAGTAGTTCTGATAGTGCTGTGTGGATGTGAGGTGTAGGCTGTAGTTGAAAAATACAGAAAAAAGTGATTGTATTGGAAATGAAATACTTGGGAACAGTATGTGGTGTCCTAGCTGGTTGACAGAACATGGAATGACAGGGTTAGAGAGAGAAAAGGTGACAGGAAGAGTACTGTGTATTGTGGCCCAGTATGTGGTGTCTGGCAGGTTGATTGAACATGTGGTGTCATGGCAGGTTGATGACAGCTAATCCGCTCCTTAATTATCCTTTACTTCAACACTCATTGATGTTTTTCCATTTATCATTTTCAAGAGGAATATGATTTCAAAGGGAATTATTTTTCAAATTTAGATACTTTTTTCATGTAAATTTTAACTAGATTAAGTCCAGCAAGCTTTGATGGGAAAATTTCTCTGTCATGTTTCACCATAATGAGTTTCTGTAAGTACTTCTTGACCATTGACTTTCTCTGAGGCATGACCTGTTACTTTTTTTGAGTGGTTGTCATAAAGGTTCAGTAAAACAAAATACTTCCATCGTAGCACTAAGCTGTAACTGTGTTGCCATATCAAAACAAATAAGATGGCTGCTTGGCGAGCATGGACAGTGTCCAGATTTCTAAGTGGCGAGATTGTGAACAACACTGGATCACTAAATCTTTGAGAGAATTTGAAAAACTGAAAATATTTAGATTGAAATTATTATGATGATGCCATTTTGATTGCGTTTCAGGATGTAACATGAATTTTTTGTGTAAGGTTTTAAAAGTGAAGAATGTGTGATTCTGAAATGATATAACTGATTGCAGCTATGAAAACTCACTTTACATGTAAACTTTTCGGTTGTTGGATTTTATTTGAAACCATATAAAATCTTAATGAAATAAAATCTTTCAAACATACCTTTAATATGAACAAAACATAAACATTGATATAGCTGTTTAGAATTAGCAGTCACCCATGTAAGAATATTTACCCCTAGACTCTATATACTACCAAATATCACCAAAATCCAAGATGACTGCAGTAGAATAAGTGAAATACACCAGTAGTACTGTAAGATGTTCAGATGACTGAAATTTTTGTTTACATCGTTTTACCTATTTTCTGTATGTATTGTCAGTTTGTTTCGCTTATGTCCAAGTATTGCTTGCTATCTTAGTGATATTCCCACCAGAAGTCTATTTTCCCCTGGGTAGGTTGAGGCCTGTATCACTTGTTTCATAGTTGTTTTATTTTTCTTTTGTGATATTCTTTCTTAAGAAAAGAAATTTATTTTCACTGAAGAAATACTGAATTTTCCAAAAGACTGGGACATTTGCTTAAATAAGTGAAGGTAGATTTGTGTAGACATTAATTGTAGTTAAACATTTTATTTTTGTAGATAAGTAGATATTACACCCTGTGTACTCTGCTGTCCAAATTTGAGCAGTTGTCATGCCTCATCATTGATAATGTGATTGTACTTTGCAGTTTACGTTGTCAAAGTTTATTGTCGCTGGAGATCTACAAAATGCGACGAAATGAGCACAAGGAAACCCAGAGGCAGCTGAACAGATATTTCCAGGTTAGTTGAACTCATACAAATTCTTACTGTTTAAAAGTCATTAATGGTGTGGTTTTGCTTCTATAGTACTTTTAAGAAAATACAAAGTTCAACAGCATGCCATTTAGTTTTAGTATGTTATATCATTCTCCTTATATTGTTAAAGATATATATTATTACATTTTCCACCAGACCCCATTAAGGGGTGAGTCAGTGGAGGTTACTGCCCCAGGAGCCAGGGTCTGTCAAGAGGCCCAGGCCTGAGCTCATCACATATCAAAACCTAACCTAACAAGCCTGATCTATCTTTTGTGGGTCTCCCACATCACTCAGGGAGCTATATGCCATCCTTCCATATCCAATTGAGTAAATCCCCATCCTCACCCAGACCGAATAAACCTTTCCATTGTTTCCACTCACCACTTAATATACCATGGTTCAGCCCTGTGTCAGTAATTCATCTCCTGTATACCAGTTAGCTCTTTCCCCCTCTTGCCTCACACCTTGCATTGTTCAAATCCCGAACACTCAAGCACATCTTTCACTCCATCTTACCACCTCTTCTTTGGTTTCATCTTTGTTCCTTCTACTTCTGACATGTATGCTGTCTTGATCATCCTCTCTGTATGTCCATACCATTTCAATACATTCTCTTTAGCTCTCTCATTTATACTTCTCCTATTACCACGCCTCGCTCTTACCTTATCATTTATTTTTTGATCAATCCTCTCTAATTTCATATTTTCCTTTGGATTTCATTTTTAACACATTCACCATCTTCCACATACTTTGCCATCACTGTCCCTCTCCTTGCATCCATACAAGACTGTCGGTACTTACTGCACCATCAAACACCCGTTATTGCATATTTATCACCCTTATTGAATATTCAAGCCTTGATAGTAGTTCTCATTACATTCAGAATTAGACATTTATATGAGAGGTTACTCATTTTTAGCCCTTTTTTTCTTACATTTTATGAATGTGTTTATTTTTGTAGAATTACAATAAGACGGGAGGTATGGAAACAGCTGGCAGTAATGGTCAACAGTGGGGAAGTCAACGAGCCACTGGCTCTCCCTCCCACCTATCCCAGACCCCTTCACCTGCTGGATCTGTGGGCTCAGAAGGCTCTCAGTCTTCAGGCTACACCACAAGCACAGAGGGCACCCGCTCTAAGGGAGGCATTGCTCCCCTTCCAGTTGGCCACACACCCCCTCATCCACAACCACCTCAGGGGGCACATACCACAGTACCTGTAGTCCCTGTGCCTGTTAACATCCACACCCTTATTATGAAGCAGAACCAGCTCTCTAGCCACCTTGCCTCAGCCCATGATATGTGGATAGAAGCTGATCACTATGTCTTTAAAAATGGCATGCAAGGTAAGATATATAAACTTTTATTAGGATATGGCATCATGTGAAATAAAAGTGAATAACAAAACAATGTGGAGTGACATAATGTTAAATATATATTTCATTTGTAACATTTTCAAAATTCCTAAGACTTGCATTATAAATGCAGGTGTTGGTTATAAGGATAGTCATTTACATTACTTTGCACAAACTTTTAAGTTCACTCATTGAAAGTGCAATAGCGTTATTGATAATGCAACTTTGGTGAAATTCCTTTCTTAATGGTTATTTTGAATTACAGATTTTTTCGTAGAGTTGGATCGTCATGTTAGTCCATTGACCCTCCACTCTTCCTTGTATGAGCTTGTGTACTATGTGCAGTATGGCCTCCACCGCCTTAAGGACTAGCTGCAGACATCTAGGTTCTGCCATCACCATCTTCACACCCAGGATTTGCTTGGTCACGTCTAAACTCTTGTTCAAGCAGAACTTGGGGAGAAGAAATTGAGAGATTCAGCATAATGGGCAATGGGACCTCTGGTGTAGCAATCTCAAAAGCCTGATTCATTGCACAGCTCGCCATGTCTTGTCATCAGAGAAGTGAGCATATGCAGCATTTTATGAAGCAGCTCGTACCACAGGATCCAGATACTCAAGGAATTAACTCTCATAACATTTGATAGTGTATACTATCAGGCTACAAGAAATGTTCATAGGTTGTTCTCAGATCTCATAGGAGAAGAAAAGGATAGGAATAAGATATACTGCAATCATTGTGGCTAATACATGAGGCTCATGTTATATCCTGTTAGTTACGTGCAGTATGGGGGCCCAAGATCCCAAATATTTGGCTTCCTGGTGTGACAACTGTGATGCCTTATCATTAAATTTAGTTATGGATGGTTTTATACAAATAGTCTCAATGTTTTTATTATTATTTTTTTTATTTGTGTTGTACTTCCCACCCAAAATGTACAAATTTGCTGAGAGGTCCATGTGTGTGAAGACAATGCCTTGTGTGCTCTTATGAAGTTGAAGTGTATTCATGGCCATTCTCCTGAGAAGTGCTCCAAACCACTTTCGTCAGTTAATGATGAGAGTTCCGTTATGTGCTGAAAATGGCCAGATGACATTTTTGATATTTATCATAACAGAGGTGAAGTATCAAAAATGATTGCCTGACTAAAAAGATCTGTAGCTGTGTAGCTGTAGACCATTTGGCACATGGTATCAACAAAATATTTCAGGCCAGCAGTGAAGTAACTAGATACCTCAATACCTCTTCTATGAGGAGGTGAGGCAGTTAAGAAAAATAGTTTCTACACCTCAGGAAAAGCATTAATGGCAATAATGCAAAACTGTGAATGGCTGTTAGGATATGCCATCTGAGCAAGTGTAGTACAAGAAAGTGAAGGGTAGAGGCAGTGGTGTAAGTAAAAGGTTGTGCTCCAGGAGGGGTTGCTTTGCACCTGCTGTGCCCAATGTACACCTGCCTAGTTCTGCTGGCCTTTTTGGCAACTTAATGTATTGTGGCATGTAACTGAGCACACACTCCCTGCCAGATGTATATTTTTGTACATATTTTGAGATTTAATAATGGTACTGACCATAACTATGTTACTGAAATAGTACTTTGTACTGGGCTTTAATTCCCATGAAAACTGTGAACTTTTGTATGTAACGAAAGTTGATAATGAAAACTGTATGGCAATGTTTTTGATTATTTTGTCCTTTTAGGACAATATTGTTAAGTATACTTAATTTTATGGATGCTCATATGCTCGTTATAGATGATATAAAGTTGATATTTGTACTTGTAGTCTTAAATTATATTGAACCATGAATGCATTAAATTATTTTCTTGTCACAAACCTAGATGAGATCATTCTCATTCACTGAAAAAAGGCCTATTTTACTTTTTTCTTCTGGTTGTCTATTTTATAATCTCCTTGACTCTGGTTACCACCGGACATTGATAATGAGTGAGCTGTCTCTTCCCGTCCTTGACAGATGCACTGGCAGCTGGCTTATGTGAAGTCTTCCCATATTGCTTGGTTAGATCACAGAGCATCATCTCTGTTGCACCTGACAAACTTTGTTTTCTTAAGAATTTATCAACTCTGACTAGCTGTTCTTATTTTCTCCTGTCCTGTTACTCTCGCTCATTCATGAAAATTCATTTGTTGTAAAATTTCATCTCATTGGATAATGTGTGAAGTACTTGTAATTTCTTGTTATTCAAGAAAAGTGTGATTGATATTTTCTCATTTCTTTATCATAGAAATTTTGTTAATATGATGGTGTTTTTCCTTTTGTTGTGAATGCTTACCATGTTGATACCAGGTGGTAACCAGAGGTGGGTGATGAGGGTAGGTGGTTGAAACCTCACTAGGGACACAAGCTCCTATTGTTACGTAACACTGTCTTCCTAGTATGCCCGAGCACTGGAGGATACCACCTTTTTGTGCAGTGACACTTGTTTTTTACACTTCATTTTGAAATAAGTCTATTAAGCTTCATTGGCAAAGCCAAAGCTGACAATTTCTTGACTATCTTGGTTAATGGTTCTTTTACATACATGGATTTGAACCAGTGACTGCAATGGTATAAAAATAAAGATTGTGTTGAAATTCCATGTTTTGTGACACATTTTGTTGCAGTTAGAATTTGTGTCCCTGGTGAAATGGGGCAGCTGATCTGCCAAGGTCGTGTTTATTGGGTGACTAGACTGCGTGTGGCCTTGTTGCTGCCCTGGTGGTGCTAGTTGTTGATGGTCAGCTGGACAGCACTAGCTGGGATAGTGACCTGTGCTTCTGCTCATTCACCACACATCTTTGCCTCATTTCTGTTATTTTACTTAATACTGTCTTATCAGGAGAAAATCAGGTTAGGTAGTGACGTATTAATCTGTGGTTAAAACTTCCGTTAAACAGAAATATGCACAAAATTATGCAGTTCCCATAGGCTCTGAGCCAGAAAGAGAGAAATACAGAGAAATGATAATAAATCTATTTCCATTGTTTGATAAATCTATTTCCAGTGTTAAGAATAATGTTGAAATGTGATATGTAAGCGCCATTGCAAGTAATAATAATGCTAACACAGTACAATAACCATCCACATATATTGTGGATTTTGCACCCCTTACAAGGCTGAGGTAGTCAGTTAATGCCTTCCTCAATCATTCCTTCAATGTTAAGATTAACCCTCCTGTTTCTGCAGTCATTTGCTCCCATTGTTGACTGCATACATCCTAAATCTTCTGGCTCAATATTTTCCTTGCCCTCTTCTCTGCAATTAAGTGATGACATTTTGTTCAGCAGTAATGGGGTGCTTGTAAATTTTTATGAATCAAGAGCTGTGCCTCAGAGCCTTCCAGTGCCCAGGCCTTGGCAGGTAAGGGAACCCTGCTCTTATGTGCGTGTCACCACTCCCCACAATCCCAACCTCGAACATGATACACTCATCAGACTTCTCTCACTTTTCATTTGCTGAATGACATTTCCCATAAACATTACTAACTCAGCCTCTGTATCATGTTCACATTTGCCTTAACATAGACCAACTCCATTTTTCTTCGTACATACTGCTTTCGAGTTATTTGTTGTCAATGTTTATACATTCAAATTATGTACATTTTCATTTTCATTTCTTTTCATTATGTTACAAAGTAAACCTATCGCTCATTCTCATCAATCCCATGACCATCCATCACTCTTCAGATCATTTAGGATATCCCCTCGCATAGACTTAATGGTATATCTTTGCTCCTATGTTATTAGTGATCCCTGTTGTGGGTTGTCTTACAGCTGTGGTGTGTGCATGAGAGTCTCATCTCCACCACAACTGAGTGAGTGCTAGCCTTGGATGAGGGTTGCTGGGGTGTGGAGATACTCGGAGTGTGGCCGAGACTTCACTCAACCACACAAACACTCACGCATACAAGACCATCTCTTACAGAAAGTGTCCTTCCTATAACCCATACTCTCTGACCTTATTTATTATGACTTAAGTAGTGGTATCATTTCCGTGTTTGGGCGCCTGGTGTAGAGGAACCCAAAAGCTGTACAAAAGGACAGTCTTATTTCAAATCTATGCCAAGATTGTATCTACAATAAGTAAATAATAAATAATACATGCACAGTTTGCTGTTTTACAGATATATCATGTAAATAATAAAGTATTTCTTATGTTGTTAACTGTTTTTTTTCCCTCAATTATATTTGAAATCTTTTATTTATTGGGACAGTGGAGGAGATTGACTTTTGCACCCCTAAGAATCAAGTTTGTAGAACTGTATCCAAAAGTTACAAATATAATGTTTATTCATCATGCTAAATAAGACTGATGTTGCTATTGTATTTTAACCAAGCAGTTAATGATATGTGACATCTGAAGTAATTAGGACTGGAAGCTGAGTATCCAAATATCTCAATAAGAACCTGTCAATCCAATTATTTGGGTTAAAAGGAAATATTCATACCTGTCGCCATTTGTTGCATTAGTGTGGTTATGTAGGGAACAGGTGAAGGAAAGGTTTCACACTCGCATCTAATCTCTAGCTCTCTTATAATTTACCAAAAACCTAGACCTTTCTGTGGAAATAGATTTTTTTTTCACCTTACTAAGGTATTGTCTGGAACAGTTAAACAACAAAGCCTTATGTGTACACAGTTTGTAATAGAGATAGGCAAAGTGAGTCATGACAGGTAGTTTAATAAAAAGGCAAGAGGTAGTGAAAGCCTTGCTTAAGGTGAATTGAAGCTGGAGTGGAAGGCTTTGTAGCTAAATTTTTCAGGAAAGTGGGTGACTATGTCGATTGTTTAGGATTTTTCAAATAAACTTTATAATGATACTCCAGAGGATTAGCAGAATGCCAGCATAGTCCTGTTGCATGAAAGCAAGGAGGATTAAAGTGAGTGTTCAAATTACAAAGGTGCAATTTTAAATTCATTTGTTAAGTTGGACAAGAAACAGTTGAGAGAGTTGTGGCATACATATAGAGCATCAGACAGGGAAGGAACTTTATGATTTCAAGGGAGATGAATCAGTGTTTTGCACTTTATAATTTGAGAAGAAAAAGAAATTTGTATATCAGCAGTTTTGATGCAAGAAATTGAGTATTGATGATGGGAGAATTGATTATGAAAATGGGTAATATGGCAGCAGAGGCTTAAATTGAAAGGCAATGAGTAACCAGTGTGAATGAAAATGGCAAACAGCTTGTGGAGTTAAGTGCTGGAAAAGAAATTGTTATTGGGAAAACCTGGTTTGAAAAATTTCAAAGGATTATGCATAGGTAAAGATTGGTGAGAGGGGTGATGGGAAAAGGCAATGATTGGCTTATTCAATGAATGGCAAATGTGCAAAGGAGGGACCTTTATGTGAATAACCGCAGAGGGGTAGCTGGTGGGATGTCTTCTCATTACCAAGTGGAGGCAAGGGTGAAAGTTTGCTGAAGCTTTGAGAAGAGGAAGTGGTATGGGTGTAAAGTGTGCGATGAAATAGAGTAAGCTTTACAAAAAAAAGGCTTCTCTGGGGAGGTATCAGGAGAGATTGAGTGTACTATGGCAAAAGGGGAGAGTTACATGAAGGTAAGACAGTGAAGAATGAGAGGTATTTAGGGAAGCACCACTTATGTTTGTAGAAGGCGTGAGTAGCATGAGGAAGGTGGGGTGCAGACATGTGGGAAGGGTAGTGCTTGGTAGGATCTTAAAGTTATAAGGTGTATGACTGTTATTTGCGGGGTTGGAGTACAGGTGGTTTGAAGTTGTACAAGAAAAAACAGCAAGAAGTCGAAAATAACGTGCAGGATCTGAAAAAGATGGTAAAGGGGATTTGGAGTATCAAACTTAACAAAATAAAATTATTTGGAGGTCAATAGTGTGAGAAAAAAGATATGTGGAAAAAGTCCAGGAAGGGGGCAAATAAGTGGTAACAGGCAGAGGAGTGAGTTCTTTGAAGGGTTGTGAAGTGTTTGATGACTGGATGGCAGGTGTAGGTGGTTTGGGTTGGAGGTATGTAAAGTGAGAGTCATTGCAAGTATTTTGAGAGATGTGATGAGGTGGTGAAAAAACTTGCATAAGATGAAATGTACCAAGGCTGCTAGAATAGAAGGTATTGCACTTAAATTTCGTAAGAAAGGAGATGGTGTAGAGATGGGTTAGGATTTTCAATATATCCATGAATCTTACTGGGGTGCCTGAGCACTGACGGGATGTATGTTAAGTGCCACTGTATAATAATACTAAGATATACTGAAGTAAATGTTCAAATTACAAAAGCACAAGTGCGTTGAGTAATTGGTGAGGTGTATGGGAGAATAGTGTCTAAGAAGGTGGTGGCACGCATAGAGCATATAAGACGGGATGAACAATGTGCTTGCAGGAGTACTAAAACGTGACTACACATGCGTGTGAAAGGCGTGCCTGGAACAGTGAATGGGAGAGATCTGGTATACAGGGGACAAGGCTCTTGTCAATGGAGTAAACCATGAAATAGGTAGCAGGCGAGGGACCTGTTTAAGGGTAGGGGTTTGGTTAGGATACATATGACAGCTAAAGAATGGTTGTAAGCGAATGAGGCCATGTCTTCATCTGTTCTGGTGCCACTCGCTGACGCGGGATATGAACTTTAGCGAGGTACAGCTACGAACATAACAAGCCTCATTCGCCAGGATCCTCCCTCTTCCATCAGCAGGGAAGTTATGAACTTGAGATGTTCTTCAACAAGACCATTCCTCATCACATGATGATACAGCTTCGCCAAGGATACGCAAATGTATACTTTCTTCCTCTAATTATTTCTCCAGCTATATCCACTGTTAATAAACAACCATATCCATGCGTCAGTTTTATATAATTTAAAGAATATATGTACCATGAACAAAGCATAAAATCACTGAGAGCAGAGCAAAATTCCTAACAAAATAATGATTGCAGCATCAACCCCAAGTACACATATTTCCCAGACAAAAAAAATACTAAAGGCAATGCTCTCCAACGTGAAATTAAAAAAAGAAAAAAAAAACTGAAGGCAATGTTCTCTGAAAGTCCTGCAAAGAAGTTAGAGATTATTTGGTGTGATACAAGAGAGATAAGAAACATAACGAGGGTAATCTACAGAAATGTTTTTAAGCTTAATGACATGACAATCATGCTAATACCTCTGTACACTCATACAGTACCGTATGAACTATTACTACTTACAGTAGACCCCAAGGTAGCTGTTGCAACCACAACTGGCTAATCCGTTTAGCTACAGGGGAAGAGGAAAACAAAAAATCAGAAGGGAATAACGGAATCGGTGTCCTACACCGATTGATGGCAGGTTTCTCACTAAATTATACTTTGATTACCAGACATGAAATAGGAAGTAGATAGCGTTTGTAAAAAGAAAAAATATTACGACTCAAAAATTCTTTGAGTACAACATTACAACTTGTAGAATAGGAAGGATTCACAGTTAGTAGGAGGTATAGGTACCAGGCTGAGGCTGGCGATGATGAGGGAGCCAGTTCTGAGGGGAAGCAACCACAACAGAAGCTCTTCAACAAACATTTATGCTGTTGGCTTTGCAGGCTGTTAAAAAAAACGCTCGACAACGTTATCAGTGTAACAGATAAGGATATCGGCAGAAGCTAAGGTTTCCCCTAACGTTCAAGAAACGAGTTTAAGGTTGAGTTGGTTTTCTTCTTAAGAAGAAATTGCTGCATGAAATTTAAGTTAGGTTATTCGTCACTTTGGCAGTCTAGATGGCCACTATCCTTGTGACCTCTCTGGAGTTGAAGGTCCGGTATATATGGACGATAGGGGATGAAATGAAACTAAATCACACTCTATTACATATCGATCGGTTATACATGAGTGAATATGTAGACATTTTTATGAAACAGGTTAGTGGTAAAATCACACTTGCCTAATATCCTGTAATCCAATTTATTATGTTTGTGAACCATTACTATAACTTGAGGGAAAAGCTTTTTAATTTAGTTGTAAAGCGAATTTTTTCAGTGGTACTTTCGTTTTGAGCTGAACATCAATATAAAGCCGTCCGGGCTGTTTTTAGATAATTGGTTGTCTTTTTATTATTTGTGGCAAAACATCTCAGAATTTTCAAGTTTCTTTCAAAATGGTTTCATGATCCATATTCGGTTTTGGATATAAGACTTTAAAAGTCAAAAGTATGAACTATTATTTACTTTATAGTGTCTTTGGAATGAAGGTGCTGTACGTCATCTCTGTATGTATATAATGTATGTATATTGGTACGTGATATCTGCATAAGTGCAGTCAACTGAAGCTATTCATTTTATAATGTAGGTATCTTATTGTGCTTTGGATGGGTCGATCATGTAAACAAATTGAATATCCATGGCGGGTATTATGAACGCCATCTATGAACCAGATGTAGTACTAACCTCGTTATGTCATACTTTGTAATACCGGCTACCGCACCTGATGCACGTCTGGCTATACAGTCTGCTGAGAAGGTAAACATGGTCTTCCTTAACATTACTTCCATTACGTGTATGAAAAGTAATCACTTGGAGAGAAGAAATTGTAATTGATACAGCAGAACACTCACTCAGGGCTTGTGTGTACGAGGGGTAATTTAGAGACATTAGTGGAGTGACGGTATGGTTGATGTCCATCATTACAAGGGAGGGACATTTAAGTAGTCTCGTCGTCCCTTAGACCCTGTGAGTAAGACCTTACAAGCCTCGACCACGATGGTACTACCCATGGCCATGCTATCCTGACCTTCGGCCACGCTTGAGGATGAGGTTAGAGGCCGGGGTCATCATAGCCAAAGGTGGCAACATGGTGCTCAAGGGTTTAGATAACTCGAGATATAAATCATGATAATGTTATTTATCATATTGAAGGATCAGTTTAGGTGCAATGCTGCAATATATGTCGTATGGATGTAGGGGAAATAAATCAGCGGTTTCTTTAAGCTTGATAGGAGTAATTTAGGTTGGGGGTAATGTGATTTAAATTATAATTACGTACTTCATTAGTGATTGTGGTAGTAGGGGGGGATATGATTCTCGGGTGAATTGTAGGGTAAAAGTGAGTGAAACACTTCGAGAAAACAAGAGAACCTCTGAAAGCCTCACTTAACTTTCCCTGGTAGTCTAGATTAACCATGTTTTTGATGTCATTTGAAACATAAGTTTATCCCTGCAGCACTTGGATATATAACAATTTTTTTTGTTTTGCTGTAGTATGTTGCGTAGAGAATACAGTAGCAGTTGTTAAGCAGTATATTTAGCCTTTTGTTTAATGGTACAGTTTTAATATAAATAACTTTCCCAAAGGCATAGGACAGTTGCATTATGAGTTCTGACATCACATTAATGTGAAACAGTAGTTCATTTTCTTTTTCAAGTTATGATGGTCATAGTATTCTTTTCCTGTGACACATGCCTATTATATTCATATTAAGTTTAATGCTGACATTATGTTAGTAAGATGTCCACATCTTATGCTCACCATTGTTATGTTTATTTTTCCAGGGTTTTTGAAAGGGGAGGATGTCTCGAATATTGAGAACTTTCTTACAGACTCTTGATTTTACACCTGTTACTTTGAAGGGACTTCCGTTTACAAAATTCTCTGCAAAGAAATACAGTGCTTTCAAGAATGTCTTGTTAGATAAGAGATTGGAATCTGCACCTCTCACTGTCAGATGCTTTTCGAGTAAGTGTAATATAAAAAAGGTTTACTTCATTCATACTGAACACATATCTTTGTATCTCTGACTCTTCTACAGCCAGAAATAGCTTGAAGAGATTCTTTGTCTTTCTGAAAAACTGTGTAAAGCACACAGACTCATTGTTTCTATTGTAGTGTGTATTTGCTAGTTAGTGCAATATGGAGATAAAGTGCTCCTTTCATTAGACTTCATCTCTTAAAATATCATTACTACCACATGACTTATTATGGATTTGCATATTATCACCATTCACCATTTTTTTCTGCTAAATGTTTCCTATTCCTCCTCTCCCATGATACCTTAAAAGTTTATCTTTACATCTTTTCTGATGACTTTCTTACTCAGTTTCATGTTATGGCCTTTGGTTGCTCTATCTTTGCATGTCACACAGAACCGTTCACTGAATTAGAAATGTGAGAGTTGCAGTCAAATTCCCAATAACTGTTACCTTTAACATTGTGTACAAACTTATACCCTTTAATCTATATGATTATTTAGATGTTTTAATGCAGGGACCATTTTTGTTACTCAAGAACTCTTGATTTTATTAGGTCCTTATCTTTAAGTGAGTTAATTCAACTTTGAGAGATGCATTCTAATTTGGATCTGAGATACACTGTGTTTGGCTTTCGTATCATTTTCTTATCCAAGTACTTATTGCAGTGTTTAGTTTGGCAGACGACATCAAGCCTCTTTTACGTTTTTAAAGTGCCATACTTGTGACAGGCTAATTGCAGTATCATCCCCATTTCAGACACACAGATTCCTATGGCTTTTTCCTTGCTAGATTTATATTGTCATTTTTTCAGTGGGTCTCATGCTCATTTCAGTAATTTGCATTCCCTTGATTGACATTCATCACCCTTTCTGTCAGAGCGAATTTGGAGCTTGAAGTCTCACTGTAAATTGATGCATCTCTTATTATTCTTACTCATTTCATGACATTTGTATCATTCACAAACATATTCAGGTATGAGACTGGTTATCCACAAACAAATTTAGGTATGAGACAAGTGCCTCTGATAAGTCATAGATTGCAAAGAGCAGCAGATCCAAGACTGAGCCGTGTAACATGCTGCTGACCTAAACCCATTTCAAGAAGGCTCCTCAGTATGGATCCTTTGTTTGTTTATTTATGGTAATATTCTGACCAGTTATTATGCCTTCCTGAAAATCCAGTTTCTTTACTTAACTTCTTTGTGATAGTTCCATACTCCTCCCGGCAGTCCAGGAACAAACAGTATACCCACTCAACTCCGTTGTCTAAAATGGAGCATACTCTTTCACAGAAGTCTAAGAAATTTATTCTGCACAGATTCCTCTTTCTGAACCCATGTTGTCTCTCATTTGAAATTAAGATTATCCATTTGCTATCCGAATGTCTTTTTCAGTATTTTACATACTTCACTCATGAGCAAGATTATTCTGTAGTTCATCACAGTCTCCCAGTTTCCTTTCTTAACACTTTTGTAGTTTCATTCAGATATGTCCAAACAAACACTAATACCCTTTGACTGTGAGTCTGATATACCCCAAGGCTACTAACAAACATTTCCCTTGAATGTGATGTGAAAATATCTTCAGAACCTTGAAACAATCACTACATGTACAACAGTGCTGTCTGATGTGTGCTGCACAGGGTGTATTGCTCTATAGGTGAGTTACATCTGTGATACATATAACATTTATATAAAGATTTAGTGATTTAGAACTCACTGATTTATGCTTTCTCTTTATTGGAGAACTACGTCTTATTTTCTTAATTTCTTAGATGAGTACTTTACACTCTGCAGTATGGTTGATACAGAATATTAATGACAGTCTTAAAAAGTTCAAATTTTTGTTTATGAGAATGTGATACAGAGTGTCATTTAGGTACTTTTACTTTTTATGAGATATATTTGACTTTCTTTATTTTTTCACCATCTGATATGGCTTCTAAGGAATAATGTTAGCAGAATCTGCAACATCTCACAGAAATGAATTACAGGTTGTACCTCTCTAATCTGGCAGTATGTGGTCCTGCAGCTCCCATGGTCTAGCATGTTTTGCCACCTTTAGTTTGTGCATCTGCCACCAGGGCAGCACTGTTAGGAGCACTAAGATGCCAAAATCTTTTTACATTGCAGCAGAGCTAATTAACAGTCCTGTTAATTTTTTTTACATTTGGCTGTATTTTAGTCTTTCAGGATGTCATCCAAGAGACCAGGAGGTGAAGATGGTGGTAGTCCTAATAAGCATAAGCATAAATCATTATCTCTGCTTGAAAAGAGGGAGTTACTGAAAAAATTAGATGAAGGAACTTGTCAGTTTCTGTTTTCTGGCAATAGCCAGGTCCCAAGGTTGCCAGATTAAGAAGGTACAACCTGTAGTAATAAAAGCGTCAGGTTGATTATTTATGTTTTGGTGGAAAATTTACATTTGAGGACCCCCTGAAATTTGATTACAGAGCAGAACAGTTAAAGATAAACTTGACATTTTCCTTCTTCTATTTCATTAGCACCAGTCTCTTCCACCAATTTTTATAAACATCTCAAATGGTCTGTAGAATATTCCTCCGCACAGTATTAACTTATGTGGAGACACTTCATCAGGACCATGGACTTATATAGATATTGATTTATAAGTAGTGTACAAGATGTTTATTGTACTCCATTTCTTAACAGGTGCAAACACATTTGGGCCCTATGAATTGGGGAACAACAAAACTGACGATGACCAGATAAAATCTCACAATGAAGATCGTTTGGCATCCAGATCTCAAAACCTTGAAAGCCAGTTAATGAAAGAAAAAGACTTCGAAAATCTCTTGCCAAGCCAGCAGCAAAAGCGTTACAATGATCTCTTGTTAAATAAGATATATGAGTGTCATACAGCATATGAAGTCTTTGAGATTTATAAAAGACACAAGGATGTGATGAATGTGCAGCATCACTTGGCAGTGGTTAGACAGCTTAATGACCTTGTTGCTAAAGGGTAAGATTTATTTGCTAAATAATTATATGCTGTAGCTTTTTAAGATTGATGATAATGTAGATGAAAATGCCAGAGGTATGTTTTAGGATTGGTTGCAGTAGATGTATTTCTTGCATGAAGTTTGTCATGCATGATCTTTGGGTATACTTGGCAAACAGTTTGTAAAGTAAAAGAGGTAGAAGTGCCAACATTAATTTAGAAATTTATGTATTCACTTTAGGTATAGGTTGAGGATGTATTTGTACAGAACTGAGGGGTTGTATGATCCTGAACCACCCCTTGGGAAAGTAGAAGGAATGATAACAGATAGATAGATGAACTTTTGATTGAATTAGAATGTTTTGCAAGATGGTGAATATGTAAGTTCTGAGAACTGAAACACTTTTTTCTTTGAATCAGTTTCCCCTGTGCATACAAAATATTCCCTAGGAATGCCGAAGACTCTTCTAACCTTTATGATTTCCAGAGGAAGGCACCAGCCTTCACTCAACCTTTGTGAAACACCCTTGGATGATTGTAGCCACCCTCTCATCACAGGCCTGCCTCAGGCCAATTGTCAACCACCATCCACTTATGGCATTACACTACTCACTTCTGGTTGTTCAAAGCTTACAATCTGCATATAACGGACGGGTACCATTCCAAAGGCAGTCTCAGAATGTACTAAGAATGTTTTTAAAGAAGGAAGGGAAGGCACAAATGGGTAAGAAATGAGCAGAAATTGGTATGTCTGAAGATTGATGTTAATAATGTTAAATGGATGTGAGTCATGAGCTACTGCTGATGATGTGCAGAGGAGGGTTAATGTATTGGAAATGAAATGGTTGCGGACAGTGTGTGGTATGAAGTGGTTTGATTAAGTAATTAAAGGGTAAGAGAGAGATGTGGTAACAAAAAAGTGTGGCTGAGAGCTGAAGAGGAGATTGTTTGATCATATGGAGTGAATGAGTGAGGAGAGGTTAACAAAGAGGATATATGTGTCAGAAATGGAGGGAACAAGGAGAAGGAAAAGTCCAGACTAGAGGTGGAAGGATGGACTGAAAAAGAATTTGATTGATCATGGCCTGAACATGTAGGATGGTGAAAGGCATGCATGGAATAGAGTGATTTGGAACAGTGTGGTATTCAGGGATTAAAATGCTTTTGAGGAACTGAACCAGGGCAAGTGAAGCAGTCACAGTAAACAGTTGAATGGTCTGTGTGGCCCGGTTGTGGAAAGGTAGATTTTGAGCGGTCAGGGCCTGAACATGTAGGAGGGTGAGAGGCATGCAATGAATAGAGTGAATTGGAATTATGTGGAGTAATAGCCATTTTCTATGCTTTTTAGACACTTAGTTAGAAAATGATATGTACTACCCAAGAAAAAAGTAAGATATTTTTAGACTGCCATTAATATTTGAAATGTGAGTAAAGTTTTAAATTTGAATGAGGTTCGTATGAGTTACAAGGAATATTCATAATCTGTCATAAGAGTATGGACTTTAAATGAGAGGTCCATGAGTCACCTTGCTGTATCAGAAAGAGGGCAAGTTGATTCACACACACACGTAAAAGATAGCAGGAGTTGAATAATACTATGTTGATATGATAGCATTAACAATAGTCTTTTGTCAAATGTTAGGAAGTATTCTCTTCATTTTCTATCCTCTTTTTTTATAGATATGAGGATGGGATCAAAATACGGGAAAAAGACGACTTTCGAGATCTCTGCCATCAGATACATGCTTGCAGTCGACGACTTGAGCTTGAAGAATTGGTGTCTGTCTTGAAGTATTTCATTAGATTAGAAATAGACCCTGAGTCTAAGCTTATCCAAACAATACTGCAGGTTAGTTCATATATTTACTGCTTATAGTTTAGGATGCTTGACTTCTTAAACTACCTTTATATTTTGAATAAGCTCTGTCTTCTTTTTTAAAGCATAAAGATATTTTTAAGTTGATAGGGAAGCTTAGTGTAGTACAGCTTTAATTTCTTTCCCAGATTTGTACTAGACCACATACTTTTGTTGAATTATTTGGCTACTTATGAATGAAAATTTGTGTTAATAACTGCTATGTTTGTGTGAAAAAAAAAGATCAGCAGGCTCTCCTCAACTTTCTCAACCACACTATTCATTACCACACATCTCTTTTACCCTTTCATTACTTTCTCGATCAAACCACGTCACACCACATATTGTCCCGAAACATAACATTTCCACTCTCTCTGCACAGTTTTATCTATAGCCCATGCCTTGCATCCATGTAATATTGCTAGGACTATTATTCCTGTTATCATACCTATTTTTGCTCTCCCAGATAACATGCTCTCTTCCTACGCATTCTTTAATGCTCCCAGAACCATTGTCCCTCCCCCACCCTTTGACTCACTTTCACTTCCATGGTTCCATTCGCTGCCATTTCCACACCCTGATATCTAAGACTCACGACTTCCTTCAGTTTTTCACCCCAGCAGTCATGTCCCTGAACCCTGCTGAACCTAATAACTTTTCTTTCATTCACATTCACTCCCGACTTTCTCCTTTCACATGCCCTTCCAAATTCAGTCACCAACTAATGCAGTTTTTGACTTTAATCTGCCACCAGTGCTGTATCATCAACAAACAACAATTGACCACATCCCAGGCCCTTTCATCTCCCACAGACTGCATACTTGCCTCTATCTCCAAGACTCTCACATTTACCTCCCTCACTATCCCATCCAAAAGCAAATTGATCAACCATGGTGACATCACACACCCTGCACAGACCAATCTTCACTTGGAACCATCCACTCTCCTATTTTCTACTCGTACAGTGAGTGAGCTTGGGAAGGAGACCTGTGTGGGGAAGTACCAGGAGAGACTGTGTACAGAATGGAAAAAGGTGAGAACAATGGAAGTAAGGGGAGTGGGGGAGGAATGGGATGTATTTAGGGTATCAGTGATGGATTGCGCAAAAGATGCTTGTGGCATGAGAAGAGTGGGAGGTGGGCTGTTTAGAAAGGGTAGTGAGTGGTGGGATGAAGAAGTAAGAGTATTAGTGAAAGAGAAGAGAGAGGCATTTGGACGATTTTTGCAGGGAAAAAATGCAATTGAGTGGGAGAAGTATAAAAGAAAGAGACAGGAGGTCAAGAGAAAGGTGCAAGAGGTGAAAAAAAGGGCAAATGAGAGTTGGGGTGAGAGACTATCAGTAAATTTTAGGGAGAATAAAAAGATGTTCTGGAAAGAGGTAAATAGGGTGCGTAAGACAAGGGAGCAAATGGGAACTTCAGTGAAGGGCGTAAATGGGGAGGTGATAACAAGTAGTGGTGATGTGAGAAGGAGATGGAATGAGTATTTTGAAGGTTTGTTGAATGTGTCTGATGACCGAGTGGCAGATATAGGGTGTTTTGGTCGAGGTGGTGTGCAAAGTGAGAGGGTTAGGGAAAATGATTTGGTAAACCGAGAAGAGGTAGTAAAAGCTTTGCGGAAGATGAAAGCCGGCAAGGCAGCAGGTTTGGATGGTATTGCAGTGGAATTTATTAAAAAAGGGGGTGACTGTATTGTTGACTGGTTGGTAAGGTTATTTAATGTATGTATGACTCATGGTGAGGTGCCTGAGGATTGGCGGAATGCGTGCATAGTGCCATTGTATAGAGGCAAAGGGGATAAGAGTGAGTGCTCAAATTACAGAGGTATAAGTTTGTTGAGTATTCCTGGTAAATTATATGGGAGGGTATTGATTGAGAGGGTGAAGGCATGTACAGAGCATCAGATTGGGGAAGAGCAGTGCGGTTTCAGAAGTGGTAGAGGATGTGTGGATCAGGTGTTTGCTTTGAAGAATGTATGTGAGAAATACTTAGAAAAGCAAATGGATTTGTATGTAGCATTTATGGATCTGGAGAAGGCATATGATAGAGTTGATAGAGATGCTCTGTGGAAGGTATTAAGAATATATGGTGTGGGAGGCAAGTTGTTAGAAGCAGTGAAAAGTTTTTATCGAGGATGTAAGGCATGTGTACGTGTAGGAAGAGAGGAAAGTGATTGGTTCTCAGTGAATGTAGGTTTGCGGCAGGGGTGTGTGATGTCTCCATGGTTGTTTAATTTGTTTATGGATGGGGTTGTTAGGGAGGTAAATGCAAGAGTCCTGGAAAGAGGGGCAAGTATGAAGTCTGTTGGGGATGAGAGAGCTTAGGAAGTGAGTCAGTTGTTGTTCGCTGATGATACAGCGCTGGTGGCTGATTCATGTGAGAAACTGCAGAAGCTGGTGACTGAGTTTGGTAAAGTGTGTGGAAGAAGAAAGTTAAGAGTAAATGTGAATAAGAGCAAGGTTATTAGGTACAGTAGGGTTGAGGGTCAAGTCAATTGGGAGGTGAGTTTGAATGGAGAAAAACTGGAGGAAGTGAAGTGTTTTAGATATCTGGGAGTGGATCTGTCAGCGGATGGAATCATGGAAGCGGAAGTGGATCATAGGGTGGGGGAGGGGGCGAAAATTTTGGGAGCCTTGAAAAATGTGTGGAAGTCGAGAACATTATCTCGGAAAGCAAAAATGGGTATGTTTGAAGGAATAGTGGTTCCAACAATGTTGTATGGTTGCGAGGCGTGGGCTATGGATAGAGTTGTGCGCAGGAGGATGGATGTGCTGGAAATGAGATGTTTGAGGACAATGTGTGGTGTGAGGTGGTTTGATCGAGTAAGTAACGTAAGGGTAAGAGAGATGTGTGGAAATAAAAAGAGCGTGGTTGAGAGAGCAGAAGAGGGTGTTTTGAAATGGTTTGGGCACATGGAGAGAATGAGTGAGGAAAGATTGACCAAGAGGATATATGTGTCGGAGGTGGAGGGAACGAGGAGAAGAGGGAGACCAAATTGGAGGTGGAAAGATGGAGTGAAAAAGATTTTGTGTGATCGGGGCCTGAACATGCAGGAGGGTGAAAGGAGGGCAAGGAATAGAGTGAATTGGAGCGATGTGGTATACAGGGTTTGACGTGCTGTCAGTGGATTGAATCAAGGCATGTGAAGCGTCTGGGGTAAACCATGGAAAGCTGTGTAGGTATGTATATTTGCGTGTGTGGACGTGTGTATGTACATGTGTATGGGGGGGGGGTTGGGCCATTTCTTTCGTCTGTTTCCTTGCGCTACCTCGCAAACGCGGGAGACAGCGACAAAGTATAAAAAAAAAAAAAAAAAAAAAAAAAAAAAAAAGCCTTACTCCCTTGATCAAAACTTTTCACATGCCCTTCCAAATTCAGTCACTAACTAATGCAGTTTTTGATTTTAATCTGCCACCAGTGCTGTATCATCAGCAAACAACAATTGACCACATCCCAGGCCCTCTCATCTCCCACAGACTGCATACTTGCTTCTATCTCCAAGACTCTCACATTTACCTCCCTCACTATCCCATCCAAAAGCAAATTGATCAACCATGGTGACATCACACACCCTGCACAGACCAATCTTCACTTGGAACCATCCACTCTCCTATTTTCTACTCGTACAAAAGCCTTACTCCCTTGATCAAAACTTTTCACTACTTATAGCAGCTTTACCTCCATAACAGTATATTCGTAAGACCCTCCACAACATTTCTATCAACCCTGTCATATGTTTTCCCCATATCCGTAAATGCCACTTACAGATCCATGTGTAAACGTATGGAAAATTGTTATGGGCTACTTTTATTTATATAACTTCTCATCCGGTATCATCACTACCTGAAAGTATGAACAAAAGGAGCCTTATAGTGGTTTTTATATTTATTAAAAAAATTTTATCTTAGAAACTAAATTTTAGATGGAAGGACAAAGTTAGAGAGGTAGTTGAAGAAAAATGAACATTGGTCAGTTTGTAAAAATTCATGGAAACTAAAGAATATGAAATATTTGTTTTGTGTCTTGTATAAATGATGAAAAGAGGAAATATAGAGAGCATTCTGATACTGATTATTAAGATAGATGTCTTTGTGTGATACTGAATAAAGGTTTCTTTTTCTGTTTACAGATGCTTAGACATTATGTAAATGACCTAAATCTAAAACAAATGGTGTTCTTGGAGTTCCTTCTGAAAAAGATGCCTCCGACAACACTTTCTGATGCACTGCTGACAGCACTTCCAATACTTATTGATAATGGCCTCAAAGAGCAGGAGATGAAAGACTTGACCCTGTTGGAGCTTTCTAAAGTAAGATTTGATTTTAGATCAAATTTGATTATATTTTTATCTTAAAGATTGGTTTGTATAGGGCATTGTAAATGGATATAGCATTACACATTATTGAAAATTGATTTGCCATGGATTTGAAAAATCACTGATTCATTATTTTCTTGTATGTTCTCTTGTTTCATTTCCTGGCAACAGAAGGGTTGAGGCTGAATTACTCCCAAAGACCTCTGTATCTTGACAAAATTCTCAAGTTATATCTGTCTTATCTACATTTCCTTCCTTTATTCATTTATGTTGTCCTTTGCTGCTGATTTGCACTTTTGTCTTGCATTCTGCATTTTATCTTTTTTCTTTTAGACTTTGGGTCTCTCTCTGTCTCTCTCTGTCTCTCTCTTTATGTCTCTCTCTCTCTCTGTCTCTCTCTCTCTCTCTCTCTCTCTCTCTGCAATCATACTTGCAGTCAAACCAGCTTGCCTGTCTCCAATGCAAATTTAGGACCTTTACTCTTACTAGCATTAACCGAATTAATTGATTACTTAACAGATTCTGGGCCTGTGTGTGCGTGGAACAGGTCGTCAAACAGGGATGGTACTGCAAGAAATATATGAAAGGGGTAGTATCAATACAGCATTTCCAGCAGTGAATATCATTTGGACCCTTGCAAAAATGCATATGACCCCTGGCAGGAGATTTTTAGTTTCCAAGGAAGATGTCTTAACTCGAGAAATTTTGATGAAGGAATGTTTGGAAACAGTGGCCAAAAACTTAACCTCTCTGACTTCACAGCAGGTACCTATCACATTCAGAACAAGGTTATTATAATTTCTTTTAAATTTTGCGATATTTCTTGTTTATAGTTATTCAGTATACTTTAGTCTGCATTCTGAGTGTAGTAGCCCGTTCTCATTGAATGTTTGCTTTTGCCTTACTTGTACACACGCCAACACACATAAGTCCTTCCTTCTTGCCTTGATTATCTCTGCTAAATTCACCAAAATGTCAAAAAACTCACAACACTGATTTTTTGGATAATAGGCCTTGTGGATCCCTATACATGAAATGTCAAGTTACCAGTTAGAGTGTCACTCCATTGCAAACTGTAGTTTGCCGAGTGCAAGCTATTCATAAGCCAGGTTACCAAGAAATGCTCATCCAGAAATTCATTGCCATAGCTAATCATAAGGTAACCTCTCCTAAAAAGTAGGATATCTTGCTGCTGATAGAGAAAAATTGCTTGGTAATTTTCAGTATCATATATATGTAAAATTAACGTGATAGTTATAGAAAAAGTATATCATTACCTAAGGAGAGGGAGAAGCTTCATGTTTTGATAGAATAGAAAGGACAAGGACCGTTAAATTTTCATGTTCTGAATTTAAAAGCAAAGGACCATCAGTTTTCAAAAGAAGCAACAGAGGAAGAAGCTAAGTGAGGATATTTCCTCAAAGCCTCAGTTGACTCTCTCTCTTGCTACCGTGCTAAATTTGGAAAATGCAGATAGGCATGAAAGAAAGAAAAGAAGCAAATAAGAAAATGTGTAGTTTAGTGTTTTTCTAATTACAATGATTATTCAATTTTTCAGATTGAGACAACACTCACCAAACTTAGTGAAGCATATGAAAATCGGGACCATTGTTGTTATAATGAAAGTTTTCTTCATGCTGTCTCCACACATGCGATTTGTGAATGTTTAAGCTTTGAAAAAATTGCTCATATCATTAGAAAATTTTTGAAGATGGTGAGTGTCAGAATATTTTCTCAGTACTGATATGTGTGATGTTCTGCCGATTTAGGCTGATGTGTGATGTTTTGCTGTTTTGGGTTGATGAATTGAGAAAGATTTTGTGTGTGCCACCCTATTCCATAAAAAGACTATACCACTCTAGCCTGTTGGAAATCTAAAAATTGATGCAAAGAGATAATGTGAAGTGTATGTTTCAAAAAAAGATGAGGGAGAAAGTTAGAATTAGCAGGTATGTGTGAGCATTAGTGTAGAAGAATAGGAAGCCAATGTGTAATGCCTGTTATAGTAGGGAATAGGTTTTGTTTTAGCCAATTAGTGGGTTTTGTGACAAAAACTTCATGATATATCCTTAGGCCCCAGTTATTCCATTAATCACATACTTTTATGTTTTATTGCACTAGAAATGAAAGTGTGTTGGTCATTGAGGGCTAGGATGCTTATAGCATCATTGTCGCTGATTATTATTGGTAAATCATATTTCCTTGGCCAGTAACACAACATGCTCAATGTGATGATAGGATTCTCCTTTCTTGCTTCCTCTTTTAACTTTAAGTTGGGATCTCTTCAGTAAGTTTTACATTATTTTTTGCACTGACTTTTTTTTTATTTTGCTTTCAGAATTACCACGCCGAAGACCTTGTGCACCACATGATAAAAATGGTTCTAGATTGCCCTCAGGCTGTGCTAGAAGCTAGAATTGGAGTATTGCCATTGCTTACCAGTATTGCTGCTTGTGAACACCATCCCAGTAATACTAATGATGCTCTTGACATCCTCTTGAACCACAGATCAGTGGGTCTTGACAAAGTAAGTTTCTTTGCTCAGATGAACATATAGTTGTTTATCCTTTTACCTTTAACATATCTTTAAGCCAAACTCATCATAGGTCCTTCAGCTCTGTAATTCTATAGAGACATCAAAGCTAAATGGTTTATATTGGCAAGAGATGCAAACATACAACAAAAAATGCCACAGTTATGCTTGATACACAATAAAATCTAAAGTATATTGTGGTCTAGAAGGTAGTGTGAGAGAACTGCTAAAAGATGCTGCTTCAATCATATACTCTAGCTGTACATTATGTCCCATATATGACATTACAGTGTTGTATTCTCCCACATTAGCCATTTTTTGTATTAGTGTTATATATGATATTTTGTGAATGCATGCAGTTTTGCTTTCATCCATACTTTGCCTCATCATTAACTATTGCTACTGCTCTTTTTTACCATTTTGAAAAGTAATTTCTTGTTGCTCTGCAGTAACAGTCCCATGGTACAGACACCAGTGGCAGTGAGTGAATCTGGGCAGATGGGTTGTCTCACCTTTACATCATGATGTCATGGGCTTTGTTTGGTTGCTGTTAATGGGCTTTTACAAGTTTCTTGTATGTTTTGATGGTTAAAATGGGTAAAGCCTTACAAATGAAATTCATTTGGGTCAAAATTTTATTTTTACCCTCAAGAGGGTAGGTGATCTAGATGTGTGTAGGGTTGTACTAACTGAGAAGAGCTGGTCTTTACACCTTTAAAACCCTCAATTTTAGTAAAGTAACAGTTATTTGTGCCTATTTTAATATTCATAGTGAAATCTACTTTTTCAGGAGGATTATTTCAAGAGGCCATTGCTTTGGATAGCCCTTTATTTGCTTACTGTTGGGCATTACAATCACAAAGTATTGGAACTACTTACTGATCCAGATACCCTTAGTATGTAAGTACAGCAATTATATTTTTTGCATTTGTTACTTGTTATTAATATGCTTGTCTTAATTATGGGTACAAATAGTATCAGGGAAGATGTGAAAATGAGCAATTGTCCCTCCTTTCCATATTTCTCATGATTATTCACTTTACTTTTGAGGAAAAGTGTCCTGTATCATTTTCTATGAGGAGGAACAGAAAAAATGAAGCAAGGATTTTTTATATGTGGCCAAGTCATTTGTTCCTGATACTTCCTTACTCATGTGGAAAAAGGCAGACAGGTTGAGAAAAAAAAAAAAAGATAGGGAGCTGTGGTTTTGGTGCATGAAACATGAAATCTGGAGAATGGATGTGAATGGATGTGGCCTTTCTTTGTTCCTGGCACTACCTCATTACCAAGGGAAACGGTGATCAAGTATGAGAAAAAAATGGATGTGGATAGGGAGTTATGGTTTCTGTGCATTACACATGACAGCTAGAGACTGAATATGAATGAATGAGGCCTTTTTTGTCTGTTTTCCTGGTGCTACTTCGCTGAAGCAGAGGGTAACGATGCTGTTTCCTGTGGGGCGGGGTAGCACCAGGAATGGACGAAGGGAAGCAAGTACGAAAATTTAGTTATTTATTATACTTTGTCACTGTCTCCCGTGTTAGCAAGGTAGCACAAGGAAAGAGACAAAAGAATGGCCTAACCCACCCACATACACATGTATATGCATACACCTCCACACACACTCATATACATACCTATACATCTCAGTGTGTACATATATATACACACAGACATATACATATATATACATGTACATATGTATATATGTATATGGCTGTGTATGTGTATGTATATGTATATATATATGTGTATATGAACGGATGGGCCATTCTTTGTCTGTTTCCTGGTGCTACCTCACTGATGTGGGAAACAGCAATTAAGTATGATAATAATGATATATACAATGGAGAAATTAAAGAAATCCTTGGATAAGTATTTGCATAATATACCATACCAACCAGGCTGTGATGGTTATATGAATGGGCCTGCTGGCTGTGGCCTCCAACTGCTTTGTCAACCAACAACCCATCTCTACAGCTTGGACTCAGTTTAAGCTGTGGAGTAGAAGACTTCCAGCTCCAACTCAGGGTAATTGCAAGTTTTACACAAAACCTGAACCCAAAAAATAGTGCATAGAAGCAGGAAAAATGTGAACAAAGTTCTAAGCTTCATTGGAAGGGCATGAGAAAATTAATAATTACACTAGTAGAGAGGGTACAGTTGCAAGTTACCAAGGTGATTCTTAGCCTGAGAAAGCAATTCTTGCAACAGCCAGTTAGATCTAGACTTGAAAATATATAACTTATAAAAGACAGGGTTAAGAACTGATTTGATACAGGCATTCAGAAGAATCAAAGACAGTTAATTCAGTCTCAGCAGCTGTTCAAGACTAGCTATATCTCATTTTACATGTGGGAATGGAAACATACTCATGAATAGTTTTATTCTGAATGAGGTAGATTGCTTTTTCTTTAACAGTATTGTTAACTTACAGAGTGATTTACTGAACAGAGCAATTGAAAGGAGCAGCATTAGTATGTTTAGGAACAGACTTGACAAACTTGGGTCTATGGCTGACATTATTTGCACCTCCATAGTTACAAGTGAAGTGTAATGCCCAGAAGTCATCTGTTTCTGATCTCTTCCATTAAAACAAGAGCTTCAAAAAGACCCATGCTGCTCCTTGCATTTTATTGTATTAATTGTATACCAGGAGCATAAAGCCAAAGGCAACAGTCATCTCACACACACACACTAAACTTCATGAAAACGTGAAATTGATTTCTCTCTATATATCAAATAAGTAATTTACTGATCTTAATGCATGGTAAGGAATATTTGGTGTATGCTCATATTCAAACAGTGATGTGTAATTTGAGTTTTCTTGATTTTAGATACATGTCTAGATATTCAAAGGAAAGTGCTAGTCAAAAAAGGCTGTTGGAAGTAGATCAAGCACTTTGTGACCTCTACCCTTCTTCTGCTCGAGTTCCAGAAATTTTTTTAGAAAATGGGAGGAGGTTAGTTAGAGACCAGCCATCCTCTCGATCAAATTTGAAGTTCATACTTCATCAGATTTTGAATGAACCTGATTACCTTATATCAGGCCTTGTCACAAACAATGATATTTTTGTTGGTAAGTACATAGATAACATGGTTTTTGAATTATTTTTTTGAATTATGGTGCTCCTTATTGGTATTCATTATCATTGCTTTAAACGTGAATGTTTCGAATTTTTATCATAGTAATGTAATTTTTCAACATTTTTCAGATCATCTTTTAGTTTTAGATGATGAAGGACATCTTGTAAAACTGAAACCAACAAAAAGTTCATTAGAAAGCAACATCAGCATTGATTCTCTTGAAATTCCAGAAAACTACTCCAGGTAGGTATTTAAAACACTTGAAATGTACCTAATAGATGCCTATTTCATTATATAGATAAATATATTTTGAAAGAGGGTATGGTTGTAAAAGATAATATAGAAGGAAGTGGGGGAGATATGCATATGAGAGAAGAAAAAGTGGAGTGCTGACCTAGTATGGGTGTGTGAGATAATTATTGTGAAGAGGATAATCAAGATAAGTGCTCATAGGTAAGTAAATATTATATTATGGGAAAACCAAAGTTAAAGTAAGGATAGGGTAAAGGGTTATGTGTGCAAGAGACTTTTGAATGTAATGTATAACTACTAGGATGTGAATAGAATTCTTTATTAATAAAATAGGTTCTAAATATGTAGTGTGCATGCTTATTAACCTAGAGAATAGATTATCAGGTTGGATGAGTGAGTGCTCAAATGAGAAACTAAAGTAAAAATGGACATATATAGAGTATATACAGATGATGCTATTACTGTGTCAGATACAAATGTTCTGCTGGAATATTCGGGGTTTCCATATGAAAACCATTGCTAATAATGATTGTTCTCCTGTGCAGCAAGTATCATGCTTTTACAACTGTCAGAAAATTTCTCACTTCAGCTGTACCATTTCATTATTTCTTGAAATGCTGAAAATAGATGTTTTAATTTCAGGATTGCTATTTTAGATATTGGATCCTCACATTCATATAAACCTGGAGATCACCTGAACGGGCACACTCGTTTGAAACAGAAGTTGCTGAAGGCGAGAGGATTCACTGTCATTGTCATACTTCAGTCTGCAGTTTTTCGCCATCCACAAGAAGAGAAAGTTTTGTATGTGAAAAGAGAACTTATAAATGGAGGTGTTGTTTTTAGATGATTTTATTAGTATATCAAAGTTATTCATTTTTAGTATATATTATGGGGGTGATGTCACTGTACAGTTCATTACTTTGAAATTACTCTGCGCCATTGATAGATGTATTGCCAAGAAAATACTAAAATGCTGAAGCAAAATAAATATGACTACACTTGATCACACGTTTTTAATTGCTGTCTTATGAAGACTCATTTATTTATTTTTTCATACTTGATTGCCGTTCCTGTGTTAGCAAGGTAGCACCAGGAAACAGATGAAGAAAGGCACATGAGATTTTTATCAAACATAAAATATGAATTTATCCAAATGTACGAAATGTAATCAGTGAGTTACAACATGGCTTTAGTTGTAGGTCCCCATGCCCACTAGCTTTGAGCTAAGTGGTATGAGACATACCCTGATTTAAGTGTGGTTGTCACATATTATGTCATGTAGACATCACCAAAATGCCAATGAGTCGATTTGGAGCATCCATGGGGCTAGTATCTCCTAATTGGCAAAAACTGCAGGAGTGTAGGGCCCTAGAGCCGTAGAACCATCTGAGGAAGGACTGATTTTAGCTCAGTTGTTCAGTGGTATGTTGTCTGATTACCATTCTTGATGGCTTGAGTTCAGTTGTTAGGTATACAGTTGTGAAATTGTTTAGATTCATTTACATTTGAATATAACATTTTCTAGTACATATAGACATCACTGAGATACACAAGAGTTAATTTGCATAATCCATGGGACTAGAATGTGGGCATAGGAACCTAGAGCTGTAGGAGCAGCTTTTGAAGGGCTCTGGCAGTCCAGTGGTACACTGTACATTTTCTGTTCCTGGTGACCTGGATTCAACCATGGGGTGTGCATAGGTGATATTGTTGAAATTACATTTACAAGTAAACATTACATGTTCTACTGTGTTTTTCTTTCATACTTAACCACCGTTTCCTGTGATAGCGAGGTAGTGCCAGGAACACGTGAAGAAAGGCCACATTCGCTTACATCCATCCTCATGCTGTCATGTGTAATGCATTGCAAACACAGCTCCCTATCCATGCTGAGGCCCCACAGACCTTTCCATGGATTACTAGAGTCATTTCACATGCCCTGGTTCTGTCCATTGAATGTACTTGCCATTTCATACTTGTTTGCTGTTTTCCATAGTAGTTGCTGCTACTTCCTTCCTGGGTATCAGGAGGGTTAGTGGTGGCTGCATATTGAGCCAGCACTTCACTGGTTGTCAAGTTGTACCCATATGGGGACTACTGGCATTGTCCACAAACATACAATCTCTCCTTGCTACACATAACACATTTAGCTCACATTACTCATTTTTGGTAATCCTGGAATCCTTTGGTGAGTGCTGTGTACTAGCCCTGTCTTTTGGCAGAATGGTAGGAGCAATAGATAGAAGTAGTAGGGAGGAACATTAGTCAGCAGCATCAGTTAGAAATAGTATCTAGGAACATTTAATTGTGAGCATTGGGTAGAAATAGTAGGTTGGAACATTATGGTAGAAGAAGACAGTAGGAACATTGGGTAGAAGCCTTTGGAAACACTGCATTAGAGTTCCCCCTCTACCAGTGGCTTCTTAAGGGTGAGGCACCAAAAGGCTAAAAAGTAGCACTGGATTTCACCAGTTATGGAGAATGTTTTGCTGAGAATGGTTGAGAAAGCTGAAGAGGAAGTGCTGAAATGGTTTGAATACGTTAAGAATGAGTGATGATAGGTTGTTGCAGAGGGTATGTGTCAGAAAGGGAGGAATCTGAGAAGAGGTAGACCAAATTGGAGATGGAAGGATGGAGTGAAAAAGATTTCAAGTACTCGGGATAAATTGCAGTACATATAATTGTTCCATTTAAATTAGTTTTGTTTTGAGGTATTTGAGATATCAGGGAACCAGTTCACTTAATACAGAATATGATTTGGTTTAACATGATTTTGTAACATAGTGGATGTGGAAAGGGAGCTGTGGTTTCGGTGCATTATTACATGACAGCTAGAGACTGAGTGTGAACGAATGGGGCCTTTGTTGGGGCCTTTGTTGTCTAGTCCTAGCGCTACCTCGCACACATGAGTGGGGAGGGGGTTGTTATTCCATGTGTGGCGAGGTTGTGATGGGAATGAATAAAGGCAGACAGTATGAATTATGTACATGTGTATATATGTATATGTCTGTGTGTGTATATATGTGTATACATTGAGATGTATAGGTATATATATTTGCCTGTGTGGACATGTATGTATATACATGTGTATGTGGGTGGGTTGGGCCATTCTTTCGTCTGTTTCCTTGCGCTACCTCGCTAACGCGGGAGACAGCGACAAAGCAAAATAAATAAATATAAATAGTTACTCTTTCAAACATAGCACATTTTGAAGTGAAAAGACATGTAGTTTTATAAATGCCAAGTGGAAGAGCATTAGTTTGGAGACAAAACTCGCTGAGTTACATAAGGAGCGCAAGAAAGCACCTTCTAATGTCATAGCTCTAGGCCTAGTAATTTTACAGGATACTCAACATATAACTTTATGATTTCAGTGAGACACTTTCAAAAAATTTGAAGATTGTGAGCCTTTCTAATTGCAGCACGTCAGTTTTGATGAAGTCAGAAATTCCAATGTGCTTGGATTTTTGGAGACTCATGGAAAAGACTTTTCCAGTGAAGAGATGATGTAGCTTGAACAAGGGTATGCTGCACTGGAACTGTGAGGATGAGAAGGCTGAAACTGAAACCACACATTAAATAATTATGGAGCAGTGGTTTACATTTTTCACTCATTTGGAAATAGCTGTGGAGATCATCACAGAACATTACCTGTGTAGTAATTGCATCCCTAGAGTCTTGTAGAAAGATCAGAGGTGCATTTCATAGCTACTGAGATTATGTAAAGAAAAAAAGGAAATCTGTGCAAATTTATCATTGTCTGTACCTCTACAAGCAGCACGAATAACCCTTCTGTAGCTGAAATAAGACCTTCTACAAGCAAGTTAAACCCAAGCAGGATTCCTCCTCCTAAAGCCTTTTCTTCTAAGCAGGTCAGCTGATCCATCACATTTCACTTCAGTCCTTGATGTGCAGCCTTTTCAGGTGTCTTTGGTGAGTGTTCGTACAGTTCTGTTTCTGTAGTTTACGTATATCATATACATTTTTTATTAATTTTTATTATTTTCAATTACACCTCTATACAGTTCAAATGATTAAACCTTCTAACTAAACAGAAAACATAGAGCCACTGACTTGCACCATCATCACCACCCACACACTCACAATGGATATTTTCCAAATGTTTTAGTGTATTATAACTGTACTACTATTACAATGGTTAGCTGGTTATTTAATTCTGATTCAAGACTACATTCTTATTTTTTCCCTTCAGTTAATATATTTGAATACTTCAGTCATTCTCTGCCTTCATTATTTGAGACAAAAAATATTTGGTATAATCTAGCATATACATATGAACTGGTATTATATCAAGGATTTACAGATTCATCCTGTTGCACTTTAGTAGAAAAAATCACATATTATGGAAAGTCAATAGGATATACATGTACTTAATTAGCAACTTGCATAGTCTGTTACTATTTACAGTTGTACAAGTTCTGTATTTATTTCTTGTCACTTGTGCATAGTTCGAATCATATTTGAAATTTTTACGCCTTTTATGTCATACTTGTTTGCAGTTTTCTATGATAGTGAGGTAGCACCTAGAACAAATGAAGAGTGGCCTCATTTGCTCACATCTACTCTCTTCATGTCATGCAAAATGCAGCAAAACAAGATGACCCAATCCACAACCATGCCCCACAGACCTTTCTGTGGTTTCCTCAGACCTCTTCATGTGCCCTGGTTCAGCCCACTTACAACACTTCATCCCCTATATACAACAGCATTGCTCCAGTTCACTCTCATGTCATGCATCCCCTCACACCCTACTGCATATTTGCTCCATCCTTCCACCATCTTGGTTTACCCCTTTTTCAAGCTCTTTCCACTTCTTATATGTATACCATCATAGTAATCCTCTCTAAATATCCAACTCATTTCAGCATATCCTCTACATCTCTCTTGTATTTACTCCTCTTACTACCACACCTTTCTTTTACCCTGCCATTTTTCATTCAATCAACCTTCCTTACACCACATGTTGTCCTGAAACATTTTGATTCGGACACATCCATCCTTTTCCATACTTCCTTACCTAAGGCCCACTTTTTTATATCCATACAATAATGTTGGACCAGTAGGATGATATTCTCACCCTTTCTCAACTTTTTTTTTTGTCTATAGTATTCCTCCATGTAATTTTTAAGAATAATGTGCAAAAGCTGTTCCCTTTCAAGTAGGTTACTTATTATCCAGGTAATATTCAAATAAATCAAGAATCCAGGTAGTATTCAGGGTAACTTATATGCTGCAGGTATTTGCCAGCTGCCAAAGTAATGTTGTAACCAAACAGCAGGCAGAATTTGTATGCTTTTAATTTGTCTGCTTAGAGTTTGGCTCTAATAGGTGTTCAGGTAATCATCAAACAAAATGTTTTGGAGACTTTGTATGAAACACTTTTATTTGAATGCAGTAACCTTTTTTTCATACTGGCCTACCATTTCCTGTGTTTGTGAGGAGGTGCTAGGAACAAAGGAACTATGTATATCTTTTTCCAAATTTGGTAAGGTGTAGCCTAGCTAACTTATCCATGAGACATCATACTCCAGGCCAATCATTGACTTCTGTTTGCAGCCTTTAGGTACATCATTCAACAAGGTTCACCTTATTTTATGAATTTTAATAATCAATAACCAACTCTCACCCCTCACATTTGAGCTTATTCTTTCATCCTTTATTCTTCCCACATCTTGTGTGTGTGGAACTCCCTTCAAAACATTTTCCCTTTTGTTCTTGTCTTTTTACTTGTAGGTTTTAAGTATGGAACATTTTGTCATTTATCCTTTTTAATATAATGTTAAAGGCAAGTATTGCATGTGTACTATGAGTGCATCATTGAGCTTGCTACAGCCACCATTTGCATCTTATCTCCCCTTGCTACTTACAAGATGAAATGGAAGGCTGGGTACTCAAGATCAAATGAAATTTACTAGTATGTTCATAAAAGCAAGAATTCACAAAATACTTAAGCTTGTGGCTACTGCATACAGTATAATAGATTCTTGAGTAAAACAAATTAGTAAAGACTCGAATGTCTTAAATATTATATCGTGTCTTGCTGAGACAGAATGAGTGATCAGTGGATTAGCTAACATAACTTTGAAACACTGGCTGCAAAAAATAACTATTCATTAATAATTACAAACATGCAAAGTCAGTGAAATGGTTGATATAAAGCCAATTCAATAAATAATGTTGTTGAATCATTACACATGCTTAAGTTAATCTGTCAGTTTTAATATAAAAATTTATTAATATTATTAAATGCACATACAAATATAAAAAGTAAGTTTATTGTATCACAAACAGATTTGCAGTTTAGTTTCATTCAACCTCTGTTTTCCCTAAACATAAGCAACATAAAACAAATGTTTTTAATTATCTGAGCCATGCTTTTCTGTATCAATCAAGAAACTATTTTTATGTGATACATATAACATAAAACAAAATAACATGTTGCCTTTTATAGCTCAAGAAACAGCATGTTTGTCTGTGGAGAAAATATTGTTAAATTTCAATTAGCTTTGCAGTTCCTTCTTTGGCTTGTGGAGGTAAATCTTTAACTCTGATAAAATGGTGGTAGCAGGACTTGGTATAATCTGTCATAAGATCTTGTGTCGCTTCTGGTAAATCTCCAGTATGGCTTGCAGGTGACCCAGAATATATAGCAAATGGAGGAACAACAGTTTCTGGGGGTAGAACAGTATTGTCGGCAATCATGCAGCAATCTTTTAGCACACACCTCCGTCCCTAGAAAGAAAAAAATATTGGCATTAAAAGTTCAAGTGTAGTTGACCCTAATAATAATTTCAGGAAACTTGATTTTGTTTAAAGGATAGATCCTATTTAAGCCGTTTCCCGCATGAGCGAGGTAGCATTAAGAAAAGAGGACTGAGCCTTTGAGGGAACATCCTCACTTGGCCCCCTTCTTTGTTCCATCTTTTGGAAAATATAAAAAAAAAAGGAGGGGAGGATTTCCAGTCCCCTGCTCCCTCCCCTTTTAGTTGCCTTCTGCAACACACAGAGAATACATCAGAGAGGTAGTAGCGCCAGGAAACAGATGAAGAAATGGCCCATCCACTCATATGCACATAAATGCCCACATATGCTCACATACATAAACATATCAACATATACATACATATATGCAGACATTACATGCATACACATGTACATATTTGTACTTGCTCACCTTCATCCATTCCTGTCTCTACCCCAACCCACAGGAAAACAGCATCGCTATTCCCTGCTTCGGTGAGGTAGCGCCAGGAATAAAGAAAAAAAGGCCATATTCGTTCACAGTCTCTAGCTGTCATGTGTAATGCACTGAAACCACAGCTCCCTATCCACATCCAGGCCCCACAGACATGGATGTGTATGGATGACAAGGTTAGTACAATACTTCCTGCTCTTAATTCATTGAAGCAAACAAAGAATTATGAAACACATGTGGTAAATGCAATCAGTTGATGTAGGGGCATAAGCTACTTTTTATTTCACTTGGGGTGTACTCTCAAGTGTACTGTAACATTCAGCCTAGGCTTCCTTTCAATGTAATGTTGTACAGTACAAAGCAAAAGCCCCTCCCTATTAGGCACTGAGTTATTTTTGGATAAAGCAAGCTTAGATACATCATGGAATACTTACAATTACACAGTTTTTCCCAATGTAAACATAGGATCCAACAACTGCTGCATTAACAATGGAGCCTTCACCAATAAACACATGATCACCAATATGAAGAGGAAAAAATGCCACACTGAAAAAAAAATATATAATTAAAAGTATAAAGGTAAAAATGTTTGTGAACCTGAGAATTACAGTATCTTCACTTTGAAACCATATTAACATTGTGACTGAGGATCACTTGCCCTTTGCTGAACTTCTTGAATGGTGGTCTAATGACAGCCTTTGATGATATGACACAGTGTCGGCCCACTCTAACATTGGCTAAGTCTCCTCGAATTATCACTCCACTAAGCACAATCACTTTGCCACTCAGCACAATATTTTGGGAGCCACAAAGTACACTCCCTCGACTGACACGGTTTCCTGTGGCCTGTAGAACTGAATTAGTAATTATCCAAAATTATTTATTTTTCATTATAAATAATGTCAAATAAGGAAACTTTACAGCTTCCTTATTTGTCAAAAGAAATACAGAAAATAATGCAAGGCATAAGCAGTAGTCAGGGCTACCATGGAATGGGCTGTGGGGCTTGACAGTAGATGGGTGGGGGGGAGGGGCCTCTGGTTTTGGTACATTGTATATGATGCCAAAGAGTGGACATGAATGAGTGGCTACCATTCATCTGTTCCTGGTGATACTGCACTGACGATGGAAATGGAAAAATTGTGGGGGGAAAAAATATGGGGTGGTTGTAGTCCTGTATCCATACTTGACAGTTAAGTTGAAGCAGTTCAACTTATCATCTCTCTCAGGCTGACTTCAAAACTTGACCCACTTGCCCTGTACTGTAAATGTTGGTTCACATATCCTGTTCTACAGGTTTTTGCGACTCGGAGCTGGATGCACGTGTGTCCGTAGGACTACCTAGACCATGCAATAGTTCTAAATATATCAGTATTAAAAAAGCTGTAACTGTTAAGAGGTCGTATGTACGCATTCTCCAATCTTCTGCCTGTATATGTGTTTGAGAGAACCCATATGTACAGACTGAAAGTTGTCTACTATCATAAAGCTTATGTATGCTGTCTGTGGTTTACGGCTGGGAATCAAATGGTATGGCCGCTTCTAAAGAGGTAAAAGTAGGGTGTAAACAGCCAGTTGATCTGTTGTATGCATTTTGATATTCAACAGTATTTGATGTAATGCTCAGTCATGGGTGTATCGAATATATATATTTCCTTTAGAACATTGGAAGTAGTAAACCTTGGCTGCTGAGTAGGTACTCAAAGCTTCTGTAGGGTTTTTATGTATCTTCAACCTGTTTACATAAATAACCTAAGTGATTACTTTTCCAAAGCTTATTTCCTTGCGAAGTAGTCACAATAGCAAATTACCAATGCCTGAGGTAAGTGAATAGGAAAAACAGATGGTGTAAGCGTATTACTTTGTGGTACCTGCTCTCGGCCATTTTCCGAAATATTGGTACTAAATCAAATTAACATGAGCATAAGACTTAGTCTTACGATTCCATTATCCTCCGCTGTCCCAAAAGGCTAAAACTGTCAGTTTATGCCAGCAAGTAGTTGCACAATAAAATCAAGATACAATTAGAAATTGGGAACACATGAGTCTTCTATTTACAAAATCATGCATTATATTTATCAAGCTTCCTCAAAGCTTAATATCATAAATACTTAACAGTTTCTATATAAAGAGCTTTAGGGTAAAACAGATCCTCGAGCTCCATTGTTGCTGTTCCAGCTGACTGCTGCTCTCCACACCCACAGTCCACTGGTTTGTTTAGCTAGCGAACACCTCTAGCGAGTGACGAGCGCAACCACCACATCCAGCAATCAATATTGGTTGGCATTACCCGTTTTCTTCGTAAGAAAAGATGTAATCGTCACACTACAGGCAATTAAAAATGTAGCCAAATTGAAATTGATAGATATTACAAAACAATTGATATATTTTGGAGAATAGGGGTGAAAATAGCAAATAAATAAGAAATAGTAACAAGTATATACACAAGACTAGAGTAGGGCGAAATATAGTGATTGCTAAAACATTTGGGAGGGGAGAGTAGGTATTAAAATCGAACCCCTTTGATACCCAAACTGAACTGAATTATATTGAAAACAGAATGACCGATTTTCTTAGCCATACAAACCAGGGAGACTGAAATACCAATGGAGAAGCCTCTTCAGATCTGAGGGCCAATTCTTTTGTCTTTCAGGTGATGTATGGTACGAAAAGCCAAGATATAACAGCTTTTTAGGTTCCCCTTCTATTTTTTCTTTCGGGTAAATTGAGACGTATACCCCAAGTTTTTAATTTTCTGTTATTCATTATGACTGTTTTACAATGAGTTGGTTTTTGAAAGACCGATCTGGTGAGAGGGCAATGGAGAAACAATCATTTTTCTATTGATTGGCTTCAAATCTTACCCTATATCAAATGTATTTCAATCAACTTATTTGGATTTGTATCTCTGTCGTCATTCATTCGTTGAAGTTTTATTCGCTAGCAATTTTGTGCGTCAAGAAGTATTCAATAGAAGCTTTGTTAGTCTTTGCTGGAGTTGTACGCTTGCGTTGTGGATTTGTCAACATTGCGAGCTAGAATTTGAACTGTGAGGTTGTACCTATAGTCGATAAATACCACAGTTTGCAATACAGCATTGTAAGAGAAGATAAATGTGATGTGAAGTGAAGGAGAGGGGGGTTATGCAGACCATATATTGATGAGTAAAACATGCCTGGATAAGGCAACTATACTAAGCGCGGGTCATCTATCGCCAGGTATTTTGAAGGTACAGTATTACACACCCGTAATTGTCTATGTCTTTTGTCCACTAGCAGTACCAACTCTCCTTTCATATTTGATAAATTGTGATATGAAGCTTATGTTTTATTTGCAATCTTAGATAATGGTGATGGATATTAAACTCATGGAAATGGGTGTAGTTGATGTAAAAAAAAATGACAGAAAGACTTAACATTCGTATACCTCATATAATCTTCCTCAACAGCTTAAGTTTTTCTGAATATTCGGTATGTAATCAGTACTCTGAGGCTTAGTTTAAAGTAGAGCAGATTATTTATAGAGGATCTGGTAATGCAACTTGGCTTAGTAATTATTTACGTAAAGCTCTGTAACTTTAACCAAGGGAAAGTAATCATAATATGGGGTAAGACCTTTATTTTATACGAATGCAACCTCTCTGAGTATACCACTTTGAAAAATTACTTGTTAATCTCATGTTGACTATACCCATCTATCTATCTATGTCTATCTCTGACGCCCGTTCCAATTGGAACTCCCTCAAAGGGGTGGCCATGGCAACAGAATCTCCATAACTAGTGCACTTCAGTGCCACTTCTTAGCCTTTAGTGCCTCACCTTTAACAGGCCACTGGTAGAGAGCAAGTTTAGCGCAGTGTTTGTAGAGGCTCCTACCTAATGTTCATAATGACACTTCTGTCTAATGCTCCTACTTACTACTACTACCTATTGTTTTTACCTAATGCCCCTACCTACTACTATCTACTGATCCTATCATTTTGCCAAAAGGCAGGGCTGGTGCTTAGCGCTCATAGCAGGAGTTTAGAGTTACGAGGAATGAGCTGTGTGAGTTAAGTGTTGTCATGTGTTACATATGACAAGGAGGGATTGAATGTTTGTGGACAGAATGTCATAATCCACATGTTAGTGAGGCAGAAAGAAAAGACAGCTACCTATGTTCAGAGGAGTGCAACTTGACAACCACTGAAGTACTGGCTCACTAAGCATATGTCACTAACCCTCCTGATACCTAGATGGGTAGTACTGGTAATATACCTCCCTGGTTGTTGGCTGTCTACAAACTACAACCTACATGTTGAATATTTGGCCTTAAAAAATTCAGTTATAGATAACTAAGAAAAAGGCTGTGGTGAACCAAGTATTGAAATTGGTATTGTTATCATTAACATTTGAAAACACAGCAGTCATTGCGTTTGATTTGAGACACAGAACATGGTGGTTAATGGACAAGAGTTTCCTATGTCTCCCTTCTCCCCCCTATCCCTTCCTGATCAAACTGAACTGTGTCAGATTTTGTGGTTGATTTTTAGTATGAGACTTTTCCTGTTCAAGATTGCTTATTCTCATTGCTAACATTGAATGTGTTTTTTCTCCCAAACTTTATGTCAGTTTACATACATAAAGTTTTTCCATTACCTGCAGGTAATTCATAACAAAATGAGGATAAACTGCGATGTTCAAATAAGCAATCGAAAGTTACCATCATTGAACCTCAGCAATAAAAGAAATGGTACAAGATCATCTCTTGGGATTGGTCGTCTCCCAGGATCTAAAGCAGATGTGACAAGTCTCTTTATTCAGCTGTGTACAGCACAGAACAAACTAGGCTCAAAGTATAAGGTACAGTGATTGTAAAATGATTTATGACATTTTCATAACTGTTATTCAGCCTCCTTCTCTTACCAGTAAGGTGTTGAGAATATCTGTATGATTTTTTTTCTTACATATTCTCATTTCCCACAATAGCAAGGTAGTGTTAAGAACAGAGACCTGAGCCTTAGAGGGAATTACCTCACTCGGCCCCCTTCTCTGTTCCTTCTTTTGGAAAATTAAAGCTACATAGGTATACAAGTGTATAACAAGTCGAATGTAGAGAGATAATTGGCCAAGGTGGAACAAATAAAAGGTTGTGATTGGCTGAAGAATGAAAAGAAAGATATGTTGAGGATTAGAGGTGGATGGAGACCGATCATGCCAGCTGCTCAGGGCAGTTTGTCAGTTTCCAGTTACACCCGCATCAGGGTGATCAAGATCTCTTGTATCTTTTTGTTGCTCTGAGTGTGTGCAGTATTGGCAAAACGAGCATCAGTAATTGCACAACCAGCTTGTGTTTGTGTGATTGCTAACCTGCTGGACAATGTCATTGTTACTTGCCCTATGTGCTGTAAAGTTCTACGTTATAAATGTTTAGCTTGTACTATAATGTAAAAGTGACAAGTGTTAGTATGAGTTGTTTGCTGTTTGTTAGATTATCAGAGTTAGAATAGGTTTTAAGTAGTTTGTCAAATTGTTTTAGATTATAAATTTTAGATGATTAGTTTTTGTGGTCACAAAGAGAATCCTTAACTGTAAAGATATAAAGTCACAGAGGAGGTGAAAACTGTAGAAGACCTGTGTTATTTTGGGGATTTTTGTTTCAGGTACAAAATTTTAGACATAATCATCTCATGAGCAGAATAGTTGATGTATTGATCTGTGAGGAGACTGGTAATCTCATGTGAGCTGCAAGTGTGGATATATCCAAGCAACAGAGGTCTACATATGGTGACCTGTTGTTCACCCATGGTGGTCTCTGGGGAGGGCAATCTCTCTTGGATGGCATCAGGCTTGTGAGGAGACAGGGTGAAGACTCCACTGATTAGATGGGAGCTTTGTTTGGAGCTTAGGATGGTCTACATTGTGTTGGAAGTCCAAATTGTGCTCACTTCATAGTACCTGGTTATATCATCCCTTTTGAGGCATTTCAGCATATACGAGTGAAGACTTAGTTAACCTGAACCAGCAACTAACCCAAACTACAGTCAACCTGTGGAACCTGTGAATTGTGGGCAAACTGTTTAGTTTGTATATATTTTTAGATATAGGTTTAGTGTTAGAGTATTTGTAATTAATGTGTTTTAGTTTTTGCTTTTATTTTTTATATGATGAGTAACTTGTTAGTACATTTGCCAGGTATAGTTTTGGCTAACATACCCCTTCAAATTGAACAAAACAGGACAGTGGATGATCACCATGGTAAATTCAGTCCTAGGTATGACATGCCTAAACTTTTTCAGTATACACTTCTCATCTCAGAATCATTCTTTGCATACTACCAAACCTTTCATTTGTATTGTCGTTCATTATATGATCAACGTGTATGTTTTGTATTTAACCAAGTGTAACTTGCAGGTTAGTGGAAATATTGAGGCAGTCTTTACGAAGTTTGTAGCTGAAGGAAAGTTTACAATTCGCTTCAGGGAACCAGCACATGATCTGTGTGTGAAAGCTGATCCTGTACTTGCCAAAAGTTTCTTACAGACATGTAAGTCAGTAAATCATCTCTTACTGGAGTGACAGGTATCTTGCTACTCTGGACTGTTTTGGAATGAATTGACTTCACTTGCTAGGCAGTAGTTCATTCTTTGGTCTATATGAAAAGCTTGATTTTGTACTTGCATGAAGAAGCCAACTGATTTACGTTTAGAACAGATCAACCATCTATCTATCAATCTATATCTCTGATGCCTGTTTCCAAGTGGAACTTCCTCCGTGGGGTGGTCATAGTAATTGATCCTCCATAACTAGTGCACTCCAGTGCCACTTTTTAGCCTTTAGTTCCTCACCCTCGATGGCCATAGGTAGAGGGCAACTCTTAGTGCAGTGTTTGCTGAGACTCCTACCTAGTATTCCCTCCGACTACTTCTACCTAATGCCCCTGCCTAATGTTTCTACCTCCTACTTCTGTGTAATGTTTCTCCCTAATGCTCCTACTTAAATGTTCCTACTCACTACTGTCTACTGCTCCTACCATTTTGCAAAGAGGTAGGGTAGGAAAATCTTGAGATATGAAGAATGAGCTGTGTGAGTTAAGTGTTGTCAGGTGTTATGTATGACAAAGAGAGATCATATGTTGACAGAATGGCATTAGTCTATATGTGGGGTGAGGCGGAAAGAAAGACAGCTACCTGGGTCAGAGGAGTGCAGCTTAACAACCACTGAAGTGCTGGCTTACTACACAGCCGGCACTAACCCTCCTGATACCCAGGCAGATAGTACTGGTAATATACATTCCTGGTCATTGGCTACCTACCAGCTGCTGCCATGTACCTTCCCTATGTCAACCAATATGCTGAATACTTTAATTACAGTATTACTGTTTTGTTTTCAAAATTAGAAATTTTATTTATGTACAATTATCAAAGTAAGAATTTCTTCATGCATAACCATGGATTAATTAGTTATAACTGCTGAACTACTATAGATAGGTGGATGAATTGACATTAGAGGAGTAAACTTTTTGTAAATGGTGCAAAGTGTCTTAAAGAGGTCAGAAGAAAGGAGTTTTTAGCTGTACAGAAATATTTGACAACTGAAATATTGGGATACTGTAGAAGAATTTGTTAAATGATTTTATCCTGTTTCTCCATCCACAGTAAAGCTAGGTATCCAGAACAAAGATATTGACAAGCTTCATCTTTCCAATCTTGCTCCTGTGAAGCAAAGCCAGGTGGAAAAACCAAAGACAAAACTTGTAATTGGAAGTAGACGAGAATATCCAATAACAACAACATTTCCATATTCCTTGGAGTCACTTAAGGCAAGTGTGGTTATTGAGGTCTGTGCCATGTTTTCACATGACTGTTGTGTTAGGCATGGACAGATTCTCCATTTGTGCATGTTGGTTATTTTCTAATCTTTCACACTACTTATTTTCATTTAACTCTTTCAGTATGCAATTGATTTTTTCAGCCTACTCCCAGTTCAGAAATATACTTTTTGTCTTAAATGAAAAGAGGCACAAGAAACATGGTGGTTTTCTGATTTGAAAAATGGAAATACTTGTATTAAGACAATAGATCCTCAGATTTTATATGATAAGAAGTAACTCGTGTGTTTTGACATATGTTGTTAAAAGAGTTTAAATGACAAGATTATTTTTATTTCAGATAAATGATGTTCAGCTAAATAGAATAGAAAACCGCATCTTAAAACTGAAGAGGTTACACTCTCTTAATTTGAATAATAATTTGATAAAAGAATTACCTTCAGCAATGAGTGAAATGCACTGCCTTACAGAACTTCACCTGTCCCTCAATAACATCACTCATATCAGTCATCAGCTTTTTGAAGGGAGACTCTCTCATACACTTCAGCTTCTTGATCTGTCAAACAATAAGGCAAGTTATTACTGAATGTTAAATTGTTTGAATTTTGATTATTGCATTTTCATGCTTTATCAAAAAAGTATATCACAGATTAGTAGCTTTTCTTCAGTACTTATCTCCATGAAAGATTGGTTCTTACAACCGCTGCTCTCTCTTACTTTATGATTTCATATTCAATCAACCCTTCTCATGCTACTTACTGTCCTCAAACATTTCTTTTCAAACATGTTGATCCTCTTCCATACTTTCTCATCTGCAGCCCATGCCTCACATACATACAACAATTACTATGCCCTCAAATATACCCATCTTTGCACCTTTGATTTGTGCAATGCATTCCGCCAATCCTCAGGCACTTCACTGTAATTCATACATACGTTGAATATCCTTATCAACCAATCAACAACACAGTCACCCTCTTTCTTAGTAAATCAACTGCACTACCATCCAAACCCACCACCTTGCCAGATTTCATCTTCTGCAAGGCTTTCACCACCTGTTCTTTTTTAACCAAACCATTCTTCCTGACTTTCTCACTTCATTCACAACCCTGACCAAAACACCCTACATCTGCCACTCTATCATAAAACGCATTCAACAAACCTTCAAAGTGCTTACTCCATCTCCTTACTTTATCACCAGCTGTTATCATTTCCTTACTTTATCACCAGCTGTTATCACTTCCCCCCATTCCCCCTTCACCAGTGTTCCCATTTGTCCTCTAGTCTTTTGTATGTTATTTACCTCTTTCCAAAACATCTTTTTATTCTCCCTAAAGTTTAATGATACTCTTTCACCCCAGCTCTCATTTGCCCTCTTTTTCAACCCTTGCACCTTCCTCTTGACCTCCTGGCATTTTCTTTGATACATCTCCCAGTCATTGGCACTTCTTCCTTGTAAGTATTGTCCAAACACCTCTCTTTTCTCTTTCATTAACAACTTTACTTCTTGATCCCACCACTCACTACCCCTTCTAATATGCCCGCCTCCCACCTTTCATATGCCACATGCATCTTTTGCACATGCCATCACTGCTTCATTAGATATACCCCAGTCCTCACCCACTCCCCTCACATCATTTGCTCTCACCATTTGCCATTCTGCACTCAGTCTCTCCTTGTGTTTCCTCACGCGTCTCCTTTCCAAGCTCAATTACTCGCACCACTTTCTTCTCCCAACATTTACTCTTCTATCTTGAAAACCTCTACAAATTTTCACTCTTGCCTCCACAAGGTAGTGATCAGACATCCCTCCACTGTCCCACTCAGCACATTAACATCCAGAAGTCTCTCTTTTACATGCCTATCAATTAACACATTATTCAATAATACCCTGTGACCATCTCTCTTACTTACATATGTATACTTATGTATATCTCTTTTTAAACCAGGTATTCCCTATCACCAGCCTTTTTTCATTACACGAATCCACAAGCTCTTCACCATTTCCATGCACGACACTGAATACCGCGTGTACACCAATTGTACCCTCAACTGCCACATTACTCACTTTCGCATTTAAATCGCCCATCACTAATATCTGGTCTCATGCACCAAAACTGCTGACACACTCACTCAGCTGCTCCCAAAACACTTGCATCTGTGATATTTCTTCTTATGACTGGGTGCATAAGCACCAATAATCACACATCTCTCTCCATCCACTTTCAGTATTACCCACATCAATGTAGAATTTACTTTCTTACACTCTATCACACACTCCCACAACTGCTTCATGAGTAGTTCTCTCACCAACCCCTGATTTTACTCCCAAAACTTCCAAACCATTCTTCCCCTTTACCCTTGAGCTTCATTTCACTCAGAGCCAGAACAACCAGGTTTCTTTCCTCAAACATACTACCTATCTCTCCTTTCTTCTCGTCTTGGTAACATCCGCACACATTCAGACACCCCAGTCTGAGCCTTCGAGGAGGACAAGAACTCCCCACTTGATTCCTTCTTCTGTTTCCCCTTTTAGAAATTGAAATACAAGGAGGGAAAGGTTTCCAGCCCCAAGCTCTTGCCCCCTTTAGTTGCCTTCTGTGACACGCATGTAATACATGGGAAGTTTTCTTTCTCCCCTATCCCAAAGGATACTTTCTCCCCTGATAATGATATATAGAAATATCCTCACCTGGCCCCCTTCTCTGTTCCTTCTTTTGGAAAATTAAAAAAAACGAGAGGGGAGGATTTCCAGCCACCTGCTCCCTTCCCTTTTAGTCGCCTTCTACGACATACAGGGAATACGTGGAAAGTATTCTTTCTTCTCTATCGTCTGTTGTATATTATATAGTTAGTGTTATTCTTAGTTTCTTTCTTAAGAAAGAAAACTATTTAGAATTTTCTCAGACATGCTCTTCTTTTTTTTTATATACAGATGGAGTACCTCCCGCATACCTTAGGGAAGTTACATAATCTCATCAGCTTAAAAATTGGTGAAAATTTTCTGCAGAAACTTCCAGTATCCTTAGGCAAGCTTACCAGGCTCAAGTAAGGAAAAACTTTATCAAGAATGTCTTGGTGTATTAGTTCAGTTGCTACCCTGTTATATCAAGAATATCTTGATATGCTAATTCAGTTGATACCTTGTATGTGCTTCAAAACTGAGAGCATAATGAAACAGTAGAATGATAATCAATTTTGCTTCCTTTCTAAGTTTCACTTTGATAATGGATGTTTTGTGATTCTGTGTAGATATTAGTTCTTAACCATGTGTGTACTGTACCTGATAAACTTTTGTTGTTGGAAAACCTAGTCCAAGAATTATGAATAGTCTAGTTGTATTTGTTTGTGTTCAATGAAAATTAATTTAGAAGAGGTTATATCTAAAGGATGTAGCAAATTTACATAGATTACTCTTCAAAGAATTGATGTTTTCAGGTGAATTATATTTAGATTAAAGAAATCATTACACATCATTGTGTCAGTGAGTCAAGTTGATACTCATGTTATTTCCATTTTTTCATTAGGTGGCATCTTTCAAGGTGAGATGGTTTAGCTTTTAACCCAGAGTCATTGGCCTGAAAGATTGACCAACCCCATGCACAGTTAGCTATTATGATCCCATTAGTCCTACTTGGACATGAAACTGAAGCCACTTTTCATGGTTTAGGGGCAGAGTGTTACCATTGCTGTATAGTTTTTTACTTATTCTTTTTTACCTCTTTACCAATTTACAAATTAGTAAAGTATTGCCAGGATGACAGCCATAGAGGAACAATTTTTGCTTGTTTTTTTCCATTACCAATAGATTTGTGTAAAACATACAAACACCAAGGTCATGGCTTGTCACAGCAAACATCTTCATACAAGCTCTGTCTCTGTACTACTACCTTTCTGAGTCATTCCCTGAATCTGCTTCCACTTATCATAATGCAGTAAGCAACATAATTTCCAACCACCATAGGATTTAGAGATGTTCAAGTGATAGTAGAATCCAGACAAGAGAAAAAAACTTCAGGTACAGTATAGCTGTAAACAGAAAATGATGAACTTTTGATAAAAGTTGTCTGAGAGAAAATGGCATGGCATTTTAGAAATGTGCTCATTTAAAATGATGCAGAGTACCTCCTCTCGTTGCAGAAGGTGAAGTGCATTACTAGTTAGAGAGAGCAGGGGTAGGAGTTGATGCTGTAAAGGTAGAATTAGTGTTAACATTGGAATTGTCATGTATTGATGTTGACTCATGACATATTATGTTGTAAATTCATCTGTTTCCAAAAACTTTATAACGATTTTAAAGATTTCTCAAGCCTATTCCTAAGGTATTTTTCATTCTTTTTTCCTTCTAAGCATCCTTTTCATCATCATTTCTAAAGTTTGGTTTGTATTTGTGATAATATGAATCAGATCATCATCTGTTAAACTGCTAAATCAACATCAGTTAAAACTAGGCAAATGAACTTGCTAGATAATAAGTAGCCAGATGTTACATTGTTTATTGAAATGATTAGCCTAATGTATAGTATCCTACTTGATGTTTTCATTGTGCTCATGCCTTTTTTTTTCTCTAAATCTTAAGATATGTCAGGCAAGTAATTTTCATATCCTTATCATTGGGCTGGTTGCACACGTCTTTTCAGTTTTCCCTCACTCTCCTAACATTAAAGCTGAAGAATGAATAGAAATAATTGTGATTGTAGCTAAAAGCCCTTATTTTTGTTAGGAGCAAAGTTTTATGTTATTATGTTTTTTATAGCTGTTCACTGATGTATTCTTTCCTTTTGTTCAGGTACCTGATGGCCAGCAATAACAAACTTGTGGAGCTGCCAGCCTCAATCAGACACCTAAAAGTGGATACCTTAGATGTGTTTGGTAACCCCTTTTCAAGTCGGCTGGGTTTAGTTAGAAACAATATTGTAGGAGTTCCATGTCTGAAAGAAATTGCTTCTGCATACTGTGTTAAAAGAAGGTAATTTGTTTGGAAAGAATTTCTTTTTCTGTGTGCATAGCCATCGGTACTTTTAAGACTTGGTGCCAGTAAGTAGCATGATTTGTGGCATATGTGGATGCTGCTGCAAGAGGTGTTAGGTAGTAGTTGGTAGGCAGCCAATGACCTTGGAGTTATATTACCTGTCTTACCTCTCAGGTTATCAAGTGGGTTAGTGATGACTGCATAGTAAACCAGCCCTTCTGTGGTTGTCAAGGTGTACTCCTTTCACCCTGTTAGCTGTCTTTTTTTTCTGCCTCACTCAGATGTGTACTACTGGTATTTTGCTTGCAGACATACAATCTTTCCATGTCATACATAACGCTTAACAACACTTAACTCACGCAGATCATTCTTCGTAACTCCAGATTTTCATATGGTGAGCACCATGTTCTGTCCCTGTTTTATGGTAAAACGTTAGGAGGAATAGATGGTAGTGATAGGTAGAATAATTTAGGCAGGAGCATTAGAGAGAAGTAATAGGTAGCAACATTAGGTAGGAGTATTAGAGTTGCTCTCTGCCAGTGGCTTATTAAGTGCAAGACACTAAAGGCTAAGAAGCAGCGCTGGAGTTCACTATTCATGGAGACTCTTTTTCCCATGGCCACCCCCTTGAGGGAGCTCCAGTTGGGAACAGGTTTTCAAGATACAGATAGATAGATACTGAGAGAGGTCACATCTCGTGTTTAACATCACCTTTGGAAAGATTGTATCATTGAGAGTACTGTCAAGTCAAAGAACTTCTTACTCAGAGGAGTCTACATTTCCATGCTACTGAAAATAACAAAGCCTTGGGCTGCAAGAGCTTTAGAAAGGTCTTGGGTAACACCAGGACTCTCAGAGAAATTGGCCCCGGGAAAATTATAGATAAATAAATAAATGTCAAATATGTGACTACCTCTGTTTGATATACCAGAACACTGTAACAGATGGTGTTAGCAGGCACAGACTTAGTATTGTGTTGTGTATTCGAGTTCAAAAAAGCATATAATATTTTAACCCCTTTATGGATGTGCTGTAGTATTACAGGTAATAATAAAAGTTTGATGAGGTAGGGCCATAGATGTATAGGAGCCATGTTTTTCCTACATTTCAAACTTAAATTTGCTCATTTCTTGTTCGAAGGAATGTTTAATGCACCAAAACGACAGCTCTCTATCCACAAACAGGCCCCATAGAGTTTTCCATGGTTTACTCAGAATGCTTTACATGCCTTGGTTCAGTCCATTGACAGTACTTCAACCCTAGTATACCACATCATTCCAGTTCACTCTCTCCTGTTCATGCCTTTCACCGTGCATGTTTAGGCCCCTATCACTCAAAATCTTTTTCACTCCATCCTACCATCACCAGTTAGTCTCCCATTTCTCCTTGTTCCCTAAACTTCTGACTTATATATCCTCTTTGTCAGCCTTTCCCCACTCAGGTACAAGTATACATAGTATACCAGGTATTGTCATATTTATTTCAGACACAAATACTTAGCCATTCAAAATATTCTTATTTTCTTTATCAGGTTACAACCAACTGCAGCTGACATCCCAGCAACTTTGGTGGAATATCTTCAGGCCTGGATGAAATGCCTGTGTGGCAGAATATGCTATGAATCTCACATCCTTGCATGTATTTCTCTGAATCTTAAGTTGGTTGCATCTGCACTTACGATTGGCAATGCCTTCCAAACTTCAGCCCCAGCTCTTGCAACTCTCTGTTCTCAAAAGTGCTTTGACAAGTTCGCTAAACTGTGATGGAAATACGTATAATCACTTCATGATGTGTGAGTAGATCACTCAGCTTTTCAAATAGTTAGTAATTAGATCTTACAACTGTCTCACTTCTATGCATGATTTTTTTTTTTTTTTTTTTTTTTTTTTTTTACCTTGGAGGCTCCAGTCATGGACAAAAGCCCCCCATCAAGGGTGGGCCTCAAGTGAAATATTAAGAGACAAGGGAAAGTATTTACAATTTTTGAAGGAAGTGAAAGACCTGTCTTTTAAAATGTGCCAGGTCATAGTTCTTGGGGAAAACATGAGAGGATAGATAGTTCCAAAGCTTTGAGGGGTACAGGAATTTACAAATATCAAAACGGCCTTTCCTAGAGTTTCCAGTGGCCACACAGAAATCATGTGATGCAGCAGCTTAGCAAGTATTGGTGGTGTGGCTGTATAAGAACTTATCATTTCATTAATTATATTTTTATGACATGTAATTGATCAGTTTACTTTGTATTTAAGTAGAAAATAAAAGGCATGCATTTATGCAATGAGGCAAACATTATGCCTCAAGATGATCTGATAAGAGATACCAAATCCACATTCGTCTCTTTACAGGATGAGTGATTGAAGAAAGTGCTCCACTTGGAAAGGTCAGTGTAATAGAATTATGACTCAGTTATTGTTTGGACATACAGAGGGATGTACATAGCCAATTGCACTAATATGTTGAACCTGCCAAGTACTTGATGTAGAAGTAGTTCTTGTAATTTCACCAAAAATTAGACTAAACTACATTTGTGATATCAACACACCGTTGATGCTCTCTATATGATTATGTAGAGGTTCAGATGATGGAATGAGAAAAAGTGATATGTATCCCTTAATAATCCTGTATACTGGGACCTCAAGAATTTTACATAAATTGTGCCAAATAAATATTTTTACATTCAGAAGGTTGTATTCAAGTACGGTTGTCCATAAGTGCAGAAATAGAAATGTTTCAAAGTCTAAGGAAAAACAGCCTAATTCTTTCTTTCAATTTGACATTTATTCATATGTATATTTCTTCTTCATACTATTCGCCATTTCCATGTCAGTAAGGTAGCGTAAAGAACAGAGGACTGAGCCTTTGAGGGAAATCCTCACTTGGCCCCCTTCTCTGTTCCTTCTTTTGGAAAATTCAAAACGAGACCAGATTTTCCTTAGCCTCCAGCTAAAACCTTAACTTATATACATAATTTTTTTCCCATATTCCTCATTTCCCGGACCAACAAGGTAGCTGCAAGAACAGATGACTAAGCCTTAGATGGAAAATCCTCACTTGGCCCCCTTTCCTGTTCATTCTTTTGGAAAAGTAAATAGGAGGGAAGGATTTTTAGCACACGACTCGCACCCCATTTAGTCACCCTCTACGACACTCAGGGAATACCTGAGAAGTTTCCTTTCTCCTTAAATATATTTCATTGTTATTATGATGCTCCTAAAGCACAGCTCCCTATCCACATCCAGGCCCCTTAGACCTTTCCATGATTTACCCAGATGTTTCACTTGCCCTTGTTTAGTCCATCAACAGCATGTTGACCCTGGTGCACCACATTGTTCCACTTCATTCTATTCTTTGTATACCTCTCACCCTCCTGTATATTCAGGCCTCGATTGCTCAAAATCTTTTTCACTCCATCCTTCCACCTCCAATTTGGTCTTCTTTTTCTCTCTCTTTTTTTTTAACAGAAAAGTGCCATACTGAGGGTGCACTAAATATTCAGAGTAGGCACTGTCAGTGGGTTGATTAGTAATCATTGGGTTGAATGGAAAGGAAAGCTGAGGTTGACAATGGAGAACAACCTATGCACCAACTCCAAGATATCCTCAGTATCGTGGTGAGTGCATTTATCACAAGGGGCTATGTATGCTTATGGGTAATGTGCACTGGTGTGCAAACCTACTTTCTTTGAGAGTTCCTTTGCTAAATCTGGGAGGTCTAGATAAGTAATCAACAGAAGATACAAGGGAGTGGCTCACTGGGCCATTTTGGTGTATATCAGTTTGGTATCTATCTTCCAAGCACAGTATAGCTTTCACTGCCTTCTCTGCTGCCTGCAAAGATCAGATAAATGTTATGATTGTTAATTCATATGGTTACATAAGGATTACTATATGACTGTTATCAAATCCCTACAGTGAGCTCAGTATCTGTGCCTTTTGCCTATGCTAAGAAACTCTCACCCTCCTCTCTTCCAGCCTGCACACATGCCCTAATCTTGGTTCAGTATCATGAATATGATTATTACTCATAGCATTCACATTATCACATTAAATGAAATGACTGCACTGAACTTGAATGGCTCAACAATCACTCAAGAATTTTCAATAACTTCATCAACCAAAACACATGTGCACATTACTTCACAAGCTAAAACCTTGAGTGTTACCTGAACCCAATTCAACTCCTATCCCAGAGTCTCACCTGAAACCTTATGTCTTACCTGAAACCTTGAGGCCCATGTACAACTTATTAATGTAGAATATAGTAGACAGTATACTGAAACATGTAAGACTAACCTGATGACATTTGTAAACAATCCAGCAGTATGATTTTCAAATGTTGAACTCCTTCTGAGCTGCTTCAATGTCATGTCTTGCCTGCCTCATCCAGACTCCAGCCTTTTTTCTATCTGGTTCTTTAATATGCAAAAAATCATTATTGTATTCTGCAACAGCTATTTGTAGCTCCTTAGGACCCAATTGTTTTTGCCACCTGTGCAAGAGGTGTTGGTGGAGATGATACCTTCCTATATCACTTTTAAGTCCTCTGAAGTTTGTTATGTGTTCTTGCACATTTTTCTTTATGTCTTCTAGTCCACTAAGCTCTATCAGTGGTCCCACATGATTATCTACTATCTTATAGAATTGATAGGCTTTGGCTTCTGAGATATAATGACCTTAGTCAATCTTGAATATGATGTGTAACGCATCTCTTCAGTTGTCCAAACATTTTATTACTCAGACAATGACAAAAACATCAGTTTCTTCACTCATATGCTCTAGACAGACAATATGTCTGGAAATCATAATCTATGAGGTCCATGGAATGTGAATAATTTTGCATACCAATGTTGGATAGGGAAGGCCTATTCTGCATACATCTGAAAGACTTTATTTGACAACTGTCAAGATATGTGTCTAAGGACATGTCATCATGAGAAGATAGAAGCACAGCAAGACATGCAGTGGAGCTGCTGTCATTTAAGAGGGTCCCATAAACATGGATTTGCTGAGTAATAATGAAATCCTTGTTCATGACAGAAGTTTTGTCTGTATATATTATGGTTCACGTCTGCCCATGGTGTAGATATTCTTCAATAAAGCAAGGCCTTTCCTTATAGTACCCATGCTTATTCACCATTTTCACCAAAACAGTTATTTTGTTGACTTGCTTTATCTCTATATTCTGAAGAAATTCTGATTTTTTCAACATCTTCAGAAATTACTTTGTTGTTGATGACATAAGTCTCAGTAGTGCACAGTGAAAACTTCTTGACTTAATGAAAGACTGCAGTGCTGTAAAATATGGTTGAGAGTCTTCCTTCAGTCTATTTGTATCCAAATCAGTGACAGGATTTCACTAAGAAACTTTGGTCGTAAATCTTTTGGAAGATAATGTATGAATTCTACTTCACTTACATCAGTATTCAAGTTTGCAAGCCTTGCCATCAGTGGTACATCAGAGAATTCTTTGTTTTCAACTTCAAGCATAGCATTGTCAGGAACATACATTTCTGTTGACTTAACCAGAGTTTTGTGTCTTGTTGGTAGATATAGCAATGTCGCGTTTGACATTTTTAAGCAACTCATTTAACTAAGTCCAAGTACTGCAAGATTTGCTGCATTTTCTTGACATTTATTCATTTTCATTCCTCCAGACTGATGGTATATCTTCTCAAGGACTTTGGCACACAAATCCCGTCAGTTTTTCTGATGCACCAAGTTTCACGAAGATATGAAAGAAGCGGCCTAACTTGACAGGTCCATCATACAAATATGGTTGAATGTTCAACTCTAACCTCATGACTACTTGATGTTGGGTAACAAATTCATTTATATCATGAAGAAGTGCGATAAGTATGCCTGATAAGAGCCCCTCATTGAGAATAAATTTATCTAAATACATGTACAACTCTTCCACAATGTCCTCAACACATTTGGCGTTGGGAAAATGTGCAACACTAACATTCTTACAAAAGTTTTTTATTGTGCTCCACAACTTGACATGTAGGAGCATTTGAAATGCTAAATTTTTTGTATCTCTCTATCTCATTTAATGAGTGTAATGTACCACAAAGTTGAAAGATTGTCTTAACTGGAGCTGCATACTGTTAAAGAGGACAGCAACATGACCGAACTAGCCTTCATAATTTTGTCAGTCTCCCCAGATGATACAAGTCCAGTCTCAGTCTCAAAGGTAGGAAGAAAAACGCTCAGTTCCAAGTTTTTGGCCGGTAAAATGAATGGTGTATTTTGTGTCTCTCATTTTTCCCTGTAAGAGGTCAAAATACATAAACAAATGTTCTACAAGTGCAGATTTCTCATGAACTTCAGGGTCTTGTTTTGATAAAGTTTGGGCAAGTCAAGGAACGTGTCCCTAGTAACTAGCAGTATTCCTACTAGTTTCAGGAAATCTTGCCATGTATCTTTATGCTGTTCTTCAGGAAGTAAAGATGATAACCTTATCAGCTGGAAGATCTTATTTGTAGGGTCATAAAAATTACTGGCCAGGCAGTTTTTTATTTGTAGGGTCATAAAAATTACTGGCCAGGCAGTCTACCACTGGATCTTATGAATGGAGTTTTCTTTATCAAGCTGACAGTGCCATAAGCTGAGGAGCTGTCTTGTACCATATCATGGTTAACAATACTCAACTTATCTCATATTTATTCAAGGTGATCTAAGTGATGATTTTCATCCAGACAGCTGAAGCATGGCAAAATCCACTTTTTATGGATGCAAAGTTCATCTTTCACTATTCATGATCCATCTGTGTACTCGTATATATGTTTCAGTTTTGGGAAACTGGCTGACTTTAGAAGTATTGTGTTTGTTGAAATTGTAAAATTTCATAACCCATCCATAGGTCTACCAGTATGATAATAGATTTTTGCTGATGTTGCAGATGTTACTAAATATGTCTGCATAAATTGGAAGCAATGAAGTTTATCAGCACTTAACCTTGGGTCACCCTGCCTGTACAGTGTTCCCCAAAGTATTCCAAGATGTCAATGAGTTCACCTAATAACTCAGTTTTATTTGTTTTCCTCATATCAATTCTCTTCTGATAACTTTATTGTGGTAAACAAGGCATTCCAAAACAGTGGCTGGATCCTCAAAAGAAGTACAGAGATTAAGCTCTCTTGGTATGACTTACTTCATTTGTAAGATGCAAAATTTCTTTTGTTGGTAAACTGCCAGATTATGTAGGACAATTAAAAGTACAGGAAAACTAATGAGAAAAGCAGAGGCAAAAGGACACGGGATATCACAGTTTGTGATACTATCAAGAATCATCCTGTCATTCTCAACTTTGACACTGAAAAGAGAATGCTGATTGAGGAGAGACTTTGTCAATGGTGGGATGTCATAAGAATCAACTGGAGCGGAGAATGCTTTGCAAATATTGGGATTGCAGTTATGGTTAAAGTTTTGAACTATCACAAGGTTTGTTAGCAACTTTCTCAAGACTTCAGTTGATTCCATGAGGGCTGGGTTCAGAGGTGAAGTTGCATAACTGAATGTCAAATAAATTTGTGATCTGCTATAACATTAGTATTTGACAATTCCAAAGCTTGGACAGCTTTCCTCATCAGTGGTTCTGTCTCTGACTGAGGAATGATTATGTTAGGGGAGGAGAGAAAAAGCAGCCAATTTTTATGATTTTGGCACACTGCTCAGGTGACTTACAGAGGCCAGAGGTAATGGCTGAATGACGTACCATACATTTGCTAACCAGTCCATCACAGCATGAAAGGATGGTTTCAACTTCTCCACAGCCTTTATACTCTCATGAAGTTGGGTGCCATATGTGTTCACATCAAATATTTTCAGTTGCGTTGAATCTGCAAATACAAACAATGTTATAACATCTGCCAGCCTACCAAATGTTATATTGTAAAACTTACCAATCTGTTAATGATTGATGTTGAACTGGCTGCTGTATATTACCAAAAAGAAAAAATAATTGCCTTTATTTTGTTCTATGTTTTTTTTATTATTATTATACTTTGTCGCTGTCTCCCACCTTAGCGAGGTAGTTCAAGGAAACAGATGAAAGAATGGCCCAACCCACCCACATACACATGTATATACATACATGCCCACACACATACATATACATACCTGTACATTTCAACATATACTGACTTATATGTACACAGACATATACATATATACACATGTACATACTCATACTTGCTGCCTTCATCCATTCCCATTGCCACCCTTCCACACATGGAATGGCACCCTCTCCCCCCACACGCGCATGAGGTAGCATTAGGAAAGGACAACAAAGGCCACCTTCGTTCACACTCAGTCTCTAGTTGTCATGTGTAATATATGTATATAAAAAAAAGAGTGTGGTTGAGAAAGCACCCCTGCACGTGTGATAGTGAGTGCTAGGAAAGGACAACAAAGGCCACATTGGTTCACACTCATTCTCTGTAGGGTGTATTGAAGTGGTTTGGTCACATGGAGAGAATGAGTGAGGAAAGATTGACAAAGAGAATGTGTTTGTCGGAGATGGGGGGAATGAGGAGAAGTGGGAGACCAAATTGGAGGTGGAGGGATGGAGTGAAGGGGATTTTGGGCAGTTGGGGCCTGAACATGCAGGAGGGTGAGAGGTGTGCAAGGAATAGAGTGAATTGGAACGATGTGGTAAACCAGGGTCAACATGCTGTCAATGGATTGAAACAGGGCATGTGAAGCGTCTGGAGTGAACCAAGGAGAGTTTTGTGGGGCCTGGATGTGGAAAGGGAGCTGTGGTTTGGGTGCATTACACATGACAGCAAGAGATTGGAAAGCCTCCCCTCCTGTTTTTAATTTTCCAAAAGAGGGGACAGAGAAGGGGGCTAAGTGAGGATATTCCCTCTTAAGACTGAGCCCTCTTCTTAATGCTACCTCGCTAACATGGGAAATGGCGAATCTGCATGAAACAATATATAGATATAGATATATATCCCTGGGGATAGGGGAGAAAGAATGCTTCCCACATATTCCCTGCATGTCGTAGAAGGCGACTAAAAGGGGAGGGAGCGGGGTGCTGGAAATCCTCCCCCTCTTGTTTTTGTTTTTTTTTTATTTTGAAAAGAAGGAAGAGAAGCAGGCCAGGTGAGGATATTCCCTCAAAGGCCCAGTACTCTATTCTTAACGCTACCTCCCTAATGCGGGAAATGGCGAATAGTATGAAAGAAAAGAAAAAAAAAAAAAAATATATATATATATATATATATATATATATATATATATATATATATATATATTTTTTTTTTTTTTTTGCTTTGTCGCTGTCTCCCGCGTTTGCGAAGTAGCGCAAGGAAACAGACGAAAGAAATGGCCCAACCCACCCCCATACACATGTATATACATACGTCCACACATGCAAATATACATACCTACACAGCTTTCCATGGTTTACCCCAGACGCTTCACATGCCCTGATTCAATCCACTGACAGCACGTCAACCCCGGTATACCACATCGATCCAATTCACTCTATTCCTTGCCCTCCTTTCACCCTCCTGCATGTTCAGGCCCCAATCACACAAAATCTTTTTCACTCCATCTTTCCACCTCCAATTTGGTCTCCCACTTCTCCTCGTTCCCTCCATCTCCGACACATATACCCCCTTGGTCAATCTTTCCTCACTCATTCTCTCCATGTGCCCAAACCATTTCAAAACACCCTCTTCTGCTCTCTCAACCACGCTCTTTTTATTTCCACACATCTCTCTTACCCTTACGTTACTTACTCGATCAAACCACCTCACACCACACATTGTCCTCAAACATCTCATTTCCAGCACATCCATCCTCCTGCGCACAACTCTATCCATAGCCCACGCCTCGCAACCATACAACATTGTTGGAACCACTATTCCTTCAAACATACCCATTTTTGCTTTCCGAGATAATGTTCTCGACTTCCACACATTCTTCAAGGCTCCCAGAATTTTCACCCCCTTCCCCACCCTATGATCCACTTCCGCTTCCATGGTTCCATCCGCTGCCAGATCCACTCCCAGTTATCTAAAACACTTTACTTCCTCCAGTTTTTCTCCATTCAAACTTACCTCCCAATCGCCGTCTCCCGCGTTTAGCGAGGTAGCGCAAGGAAGAAAGAATGCATTCATTAATTGATATCCCCCCCTCCCTCTCCAATGGCATTGAAATCCGCATATTTATTGTATTTTTTTATTTCATATTTTTTTACCTCGCAATGTCTAATTCAAAACCCTACCCATTTTTTGAAAACATGGAATTGAGTAGGAGGTGATCCTAATATCTTGTAGACTCTCTATCAACTCTAGACAGTGTAAGGGATCAAAATTCATTCTCTAGAACACGTGCATTCGTAAATCGAAAAAAAAAAGACCTTTTGTGATGGTTCCCTGCGTTTTTGTACTTTTTTTTTACCAATAGACGAGCTTTTTTTTTAATACTGTATTAATGAGGTAAATCTTTGACCAGAGTAAATATATTTCTGAGGTCCAATTGTTGATTAAATCTTGGGCAATGGATGTTATGAGTGGGATTTGAGCTCCTTACTCCTGCCAGATTAGGCTTGTGAATATTGCCAGAGAATATTTCCTCTCGCAGTAACCAAAAGAGGTATGTAGATTAAGCTGGGTGGGAGCAGGGGAAACCAACTAGGTAAAGGCTAGATGTCAGAATATATTCAGTGGGCAAGATAGTTAAATAGATAAGCTGCACGGGAGCTTGGGAAAGCAACTAGGTAAAGGCTAGTGTTTGAATATATTACGTGGGCAAGATAGTTAAATAGATAAAAGATTAGCGTACAGAGATTCATTTGCTGTGAGAGACAAAGAGCCAGCCATGAAAACAATACCAGTTATCAGAGCGCCAGTTGGCAGCAGTGACCCTAGTTTAACCATCTGGCTGAGCTAGGCTTCTCACGTAGGTATGTTGCAGGATATTGGCTGTCTTTCCGTGCCTGTTACTTAGTTGTCTTGGCTCTTACTTTCCTGTTAGTTGTCGTCTTGGCTGTTGCTTAACTTGTATTTTGTTGTTTGCTAAGCTCTGTTATGTTTTGTGTTTTTTTTTACTATTGTTTCTTAGCTTTCCTTTAACTCATTTTTCGCTTGTACTTTAGCTCTTGCACTGCTTGTTTTGCTGCTGTAATGCTCTTTGGCTTTGCATGCGTTCGATATAGCTTTGCCCTGTTAATAACTCTCCTTTGACGTAATCTCATTGTGTTTGTTATTATCAGCACTCAGATTTCCTGTCATTCATAGCTGTATGTCTGTCTGTTAGCTTTGCTCTTGTCGCCGAGTTTCCGTATTGCTGTATGATGTGATTTTCATGTTCAAGGAATTGCTTGCGATTCTTAGCTTTCCTCATGCACCTTAGTTGCTTTATTAGTTTGGCTAACGTCCTTGAATATAATCTCTTAGATGTGACACTGCCGAGTTCTGTTCTTATTTTTGTTGTGACGTCTTTGCGCTTGTTTAAGGTCTTGTTTACAGCTTTTTTTTTTTAATGTTTCTTGCTATTTTATTTTCTGCTTTGGTAGTATTCGTACATTTCTATGCTTTGCTTCTCTTCGTTGCTCTACTATCGCTTCTTAGTTTTATCTTTGCTTGTGACACTGTTTTTATGGTTTCTTCCTGCTCTCAGACTTATTGACTTGCTTTTGTTTTTGTCCCTGACCCTAAAAATTAACTCTTGTTAGAGTACGTTCAGTTCCCGATTTACATTAATTTTCAGCTTTATTTAGCTTGCGTTTGCTTCTTGTATATAGACTTAGTTTCTGTTATGTTCTTTGTCCTATCTCTAAAACTCATTATTGCTCCTTAGGTTTATTCTAGTCCTTATTTTAGAATCTTTTCTTCAGATATCAATCTTTACTTATATTTGTTAATTATATTTGTTGTGGTTCCTTTCTATGACTGCTTTAGCTTTCTCCCGCTCCCTATACTTTTCTCGTCTTCCTTAGCTTGATTCATGTACTGCAGCTTTGTACGTATTCCTCAATATTCCTGTAATATCTTGCTTTGCTCCTTCAGTTGCTTTTAGCCCGATTAACTGTTTTTTTATTTATTTTCCTGGACGCATTTCATAGCTTTAATTTTGATCCAAACTTTGCTATTTGAGCTTAGTTTCTGTCCGTAACTTTTTAGAGTTGGACTTCGCTTGTAATCAATATTGTTGGTTTAACATGGTTTTTGCTTGTGATTCTATGCGTGGGTGTGTTTCTTGGTTATGCTTTCGTACGGGACGTCAACAGTGTTCCTGAATTTTAAATTTCCTTTAAATTTGCCAAGGAATTTGATTTGCGTTTGACGATAATATCAGGATTCCTTGTCGTTAGGGTAGCCCCCGGGGGTGGAAGTGGGTCCTCTCTGCTCCTTTGTTGTATGTAATTCCTTTGTTTTCCGTAGCGTTTGTTAGCTCTTGAATCTTTCCTTAAAACTGATTTATTTTAAGTTTTGTTCAAGTTACATAGATGTGGTCTTTGATGCTGTGTTCGTTAGCTTTATTTGTGTAGATAAACTCATTCTTACTGATTTGCTTTTTCGTAGATTTAGCCTGTGTTTGTTCTGATTTGTTTTATTTGTCAACTTTTCATGTTGTTCTCTGTTCCTGTTGCTGGCTTTTATCATAGCAACATAATATATTTTGATAAGTAAATTTTTATTGTTCATTTCAGCCTTGTGAGTTCCACAACTGGGCTGTATATCTTGAACGTATCCAAACTGGTTACTTTTCGCTTTACCTTGTGGCTTTACTTCATTTAACGGAGTGAACATCTTGTTAACTTCCTAATAATTCCTGCTGGTAGAAAGCTTAAAATGAGTGCATCTTTAATCCATCACTTTTAACAGATTCACGACATGATCTTCAACAAGCAATACCTCCGTACTGCCTCGGCTGTGCTCAAGATCGCCGAAATGGTAAGTTATGCAAATGAGAAGAAGATAGAAACCTTGTATCACTCTCGTTAGTTATTTTTGTAATTGGGTGGTTAGAAAGGGGGGGGGGAGGGGAATTGGTACACAAGTGTTTATTGAATTGTATTGATGATTTATAAGAAAGTATTGTTCTTTTATAGTAGTGATGGGTGTAATCACTGAAGGACCTGTCATGACTTTATACTTTAGGGGTGGCACTAAATACTCTCAACATTATGAATGCAATGTTCCCTGACATACAGTAGCTGGACGTTTATTCACGAAATGGAGTATGGAAATATATTATGTAGAGTTTATGAAAATTGTGGCTGAGCTATAAAACGATTGAACACGTCAGGAAGACAAATTTCCGGAGTATAGACATTCCTAGAAATGGACGCATTTATTTGTGTTTGACACTGCAGTGCACCGTCCCCTGACGATTAACACTGGTGTTCAAGCTTGATCCCAGCTGTTCAAAAGTTTGATCTCAGCTGTTAGAAAGCTTGATCCCAACTGTTAAAGTTTGATCTCAGCTGAAGTTGTTGGGGGTGAGTCGCGGTACATTCATACCGGTAACTGTTTAAGTGTAGTAATGGTGGATGGCTGGAGTAGACAAAAGCAATGGGACTAAAGGCTGGTAATTTGCAAGTCTGCCTAATGGAAGAGAAAATTAAAGATGAGCCCACGAGTCTAAAACCCCCCTTCCCGTACTGTACGTATAGTTGCATGTGATTACGGTGCCAGTTTAAGTGGAGCCCATAAGAAATCATTACTATTTCTTTGTATGTTGCCTTACGGTGAGATGGTCATACATTCGTGTTGCCCCATTTCTCAGTCTTGTATATATGTACCATGTCTTTATTCCTATGTACACACACACAGAGCCAGACCTAAGCCTCAGTGTTGCTCAAACTCACTCGTGGTGACGACATCATCACGGTCAGGTAATTATCTTGTGATTCACCGAGGATGTGTAATGATCACGAGGAAAAGTCATGAGACCCTACCAGCCGAACATCATTATCTTGCCATGTTATCTTTGTATCAGGCTTGCACCAAAGATAACATTCAAAGCTACAATTGTGTAGGAGAAATCCGTAACTGACTGATTTACTAGCGTTTGAAACATGAAACGTCTAAAGCATAAGAAACACGTTTTGTAAAGTTGCTTTTAAACAAGATTTTACGGTAACAGTTCTCGTACGACATCGGTGAGTGTGTAAGCATAGTTGAAGTGGTGGACAAGTTTATCGCTGATAAGATCCGGCAGTAAGGTGCTCCATTCAAAAACAGCTTAAACTTGCCTTCGATTTTATGGAATTCATATATAAGTTTAGCATTTACAATGGCATTGTTTATTATGTTTGACGTTTGTTAAATGCACTGTCGTATCTCATTTGATTTAAAAAACGTGCTTCAGTTAGGGTTAGTGTTTGTTGAGGAAGTACAATGATCGGTCGTTCTGGTTATCTTGTCAGGACGGAATATGCATGCAGTCAAAGCGTAAACGGTCTTGGAATCATACTGAACACTGGAAGATGTTAATTTTCCCCTCCGATTGGTCGTTACAGAATGAAAGACGAAATACCAATCAACCCAGTCATGTAGTCGATAAATTGGTGATAGGTGGACTATGGTGTGGTGTTATGGTAGTAGTAGTCGAATAGTTAATATCCTGTGATAGGTAATCTCATGGTGGGTAGCCTTGTTTTCTGACTAGGTTACCTCCAAGTAGCAAGCCTCGTCCCTATATGAGGCTGTCTCCAGGTAGCTAGCCTTGTTCCCCGACTTGGCTACCTACCTACAAGCTGGCAACCTACTTAGTGGTGGTAGCTTGCTGTTAGATAACTGATGTCCGATATCCAGCCGTGTACTGTACATAATTAGCCATGTCAGGAGATAAGGTATCCCCAATCTCGATGACTCTTAATGCCCTAACTGGGTATTTCAACAAGCCAGCATGTTTTCTCCTCCTTCTTTTTTTCTCACCTTTTCACTCTCCCTTCCTCACATCTCTGGCTTCTTCTCCCTCCACACTGGTATTCCCGCACCATACCGACTCTTTCACCCGAACCACGGTGTACTTCGTGTTATACTTCCGGGTATGCGCGCGCATATACGAGATTATTGCAGTACTTACAGTTTACTGGGAGACAAGTACAAAATATGATTATCGTGGAAGACATATATCACTTCATTGTTGCAAATGTATTCTGATAATACCATGATTATCATACACGATGAGAGTTCTATAGATCAACGGAAATAACCGCTAATTGCAACTGGCTCCATCTTAAGACTGTCCGTTGTTGTTACACTTGTCAGACAATGATATAATCACTTGACTCTCTCACGCTACTCTTAAACCAACAGCCCTTAACAGGTAACCTCCCCGTCATCTACTACATAGGTGTGCTTGTCCGTAACCCTGGCATTGTTCCGTGGAGTCCCGCTCACCTTTGGCGACCCCCAGGAAAGCTCTGTTGCAATAGGGACGGACGCGGACTTCTTCGCTGGGGGAATAATGGTGGCAGCTATGCTCATGACGCCGTTCATATTTCTGATGTCCATAATGAGCTCCCTTCACCTCAAGTATACACCCCTGGTGAGTGATGTGAAGGGGTGAGTCTTGTAGGTTGTTGTGGCAAATGGTGAGTCATTGTAAGTTTAATGGTGGTCACGTCTCGTGTTGTGGAGAATGGTGTCTTGTCGTGTGCTGTGGATAGTGAATTTCGCAGTGGTGTAGCGAATGGTGAGTCAGTGAGTGGTGTATTAAATCTGGTTGTTAGGTTATTAGGGTCGTTCACAGCCCACCAAACAAGTTTTTTTCAGTAGCCCGTAATGCCTGAACTGAAGTTCTTTTGACAAAACTAGGAGACGTGGGATAAAGTAAGGGTAAATACGGATTTATCAGTGAGAATATTTTAAGTGTACCAAAATCTTAACGCTTAGTAAACAGGGACTACATCTAGAACGGCCGTATCTGACTAGGTAGATTCAGATCAGATGACCATAGATTGAGAAATGATCCCATTTATCACGTTGCCTATTTCATTGTCTTGATCCTTAGCTCCCACTGATGCATCCTATTTTCGCCGGCACAGGAAATTGGTGTCAACGCCCTCTTCGCCAGTTTCCTGATGATCTCAGCCTCCTTAGGGATGGACTTCTGGCATGATCCCTCCAATCCGTGGAAGGGCAAGAAAAGCGAAGGTCTGGCAATGGTAATCTTTTGCTACATCTCGGCTGCTTTTTATTGTGCGGATCTACTCGTGGCTTGTAAAAACTACTGCTGCAAACCCAAAACCCCCGTGCAGTCCAATGCTTCGACCAGTCCAGCATAGATGGGCGTAGTTATTGACTACTGCAAAAACATTACTATTACGACTATTACCATTTACCAAGCAGGTAGTTTAGGCCTCTATCACATCTATTTTACACATATGTACGTCTCACAGTGTCATCAGCTTTTATCATTACACATAAGACGTTTATTTTACAACACTGTGTGCTTCTAAAATGAGAATTATATAGGCACGAGTTAAGACAAGATAGATCTGATGTATTTAAATAAATAGCTACTATGTATCTTCCTGAGATACTGTAAGGTGATACCCCGTTCCACTTGATTCGCTATTCTTGATTGTGGAGACTTTTGACTGGTTTTGGCGTCTAGTAATGCGATTCAGAAGAGACCCACATGCAAAATCAGCCGGCAGTGACATCTCGCGATATGTTTAGCTTCACATTTCACATGTTTAAGCATAGCTCGCCAAGAAAACATAAGGATTGCAAATCTGTGGCAAACAGTAGCGAGACGTGTTGGTTGCTTGGGCTTATTAATGGCGTCATCACTAAATTTTGATAACCAGTTGCCTAGTTTGGAACACTGTCTCTTAGACTTACCCTAGCTGCGGTACATGTATCATATATATATATATATATATATATATATATATATATATATATATATATATATATATATATATATAATGAAAATGTAGTTTGTGTGAATGTGTTATATATAAGTTGGTAAAAGAAAACAATGAGGCTAAATTGAATGTGGATTTACATTTGATACACGATTTATGTACATACATTAGTCACTGATAACATGTATAAGCTGACCCATTGGAATATATGAACCTACTAGGATGTGCCTAGGGCAGCTTTTTAACAATACAGGTGCAATACCCTAAACAGGCCTCCCCTTCCCCTTCTATAACTCGAGAACAAAACGTCATTTTTGTTTCAGAAACTAAGCCTTTTGAGGCCCGTTGAAAAAAAAATAAAAGTGAATAGCAGTATTCCCTGTAAGTTTCCTATCATCATGATAGGAATTAATGAACCCAAGGCCTGTGAAAATCTGACCCAGTACTGAAAATTCCTTATGAGAAACCCAGTCGATGGGTGTATCAAAATCATTAACCTAGCTCGCTACTATAACCTAACTCGTTAATCTTAGCCTAGCTCGCCAGCCATAAGAGGGACTTACAACCCTGAGCTGTTCATGAAATTTTTTTCGTTGAGTTCTTCGGCAAGAGTTACCATGAGGCAGATCTTGCATAGTAAAGTTAACGTTAATCGCTACAACTCGCATTCGACTTCCACACACTGATTTATTTGAAGAATTTCCACTTTACTGTTATGCACAAACCTTCACTAGTATCCCTGTCATGTCTTGTTTTTATTTCGTAGCCTTTATCAAGGGGCACAAACTTCGTAGGATTGCCGGCTTGTCCCTCACTCTGTTTCAATCTGGAAGGCGAAGTAGACGTCCACGCCGTAGGCTATGCAGGTAAAGAAGCAGAAGGAGCCGCATGCGGCGCTCACAGGCGCGTTGTACATCACCAAGACCAAGATGCCGGACACGAAGAAAAAGAAGGCCTGCACGCCACTCATCAACACCTCCTGAGGGGGGAGCATTCGAATTATTTTCACAATATACCGCGGCGACCCCAGTAATTCAATGGTTTTCCTTGGGTATTACGCGCTAGGGAGATCGTGTCAGTCACAAGGAAGACTAAGTAGGGCAGATATGACGATAATTTACGGTTGAATTACATTGCTTTTTGAGTTAAAAATCACTGGTTTTACGTACGGTGACCCGGCTAGGCCCCAGGAGTAGGTTTTGAGCCATGAGCGTCAGGCTGCTGAAGAGGGCCATGATGACGGTGCCGCTCACGAAGTCCTGCATCGCGTGGCTCAGGCTGAACCACATACCCAGGACGATCACCACGAACACCTGACGGAGGCAAATAGGAATTACAGGGTCAGCTACAGACACAACACAACCAAATATAAGGATGGAAAATATTAAGATGGTAAAGTAAAAAGTGTTGATACATTACTAGAATAACATGTTTAATTCTTTTTGTTTATCTGAATACTACTCGTCTCTCGCTGCAGTGGCTGAGATGACTACTCTCGAGTCTGTACTCGTCTCGTTACCTTCTGTAGTCCATCGGCAACTTCAGTTATTTTCCTGAATTTCATTATACAGGGAGCAAAGATAGTCCAGTTTTAGTTATGTGTGTCAACCATTCATGTATGCCTCAACTACACACCAGCCTTACGTATATGTATGCCTAACACAACCACATATGTATGACAACCACATAACAACCATTCATGTATGACAACCACACACTAATCATTCATGTATTATGTCAGCCACGCCCGTGGAACGTGAAAGACCACGTGCTTTCATAAAATGAACGTCGACAGTGAACACGTGATTAGCACGGTGCACTTGGAGATTAGGTGATCCACGAAGGACAAATTTTGTAGCTTGCCTCCTCCGGTGGCTGTCTCAGCCAGCGCCCAACAGACGCTTCACATCCCACAAATATTCCCTGAACTAGCAACTCGAAGGCTAGTCCAAGTTAACGTCTGCGTCTTTCCTTTCATGGCTAGATCGTGTCCAATCCTTCTCGTCTTTCCTCAAGGCCTACCACCATTCTGCTGCTCTAGTATTACTACAGGAACCAGTGACTATTTCCCACTTTATTCCTGACCTTAATGTGAGCACAAGTGAAAATGATCAGTGCCTTTGATAGATATAATAGTGATAATAAAGGATGAGATACTCACCAACTGTATGATTTTCAAGATTCCCCTAGGACTGACGATGTACTCCATCATGGTCATCTTGAGGCTGTGGGCAGAGAAGGGGGCCGGCTATTCAACTGTAGATATGAAAATTGGCTGTCTAATGTTCGGAATTGGTGCTTGAGCGTCGAAATTATGCTTGAGGACGTGGAATTGGTGCGTGATGATGGCGTGGATCTGGTAGCTATGGGCGCGAAACGTATGTTTAAGAAGTTGGGGCTTTTTTTTTTTTTTTTTACCTAGAGCCGACGCTTGTTAACGCAGAACTAATTGCCGACTGTAATGGTGTGAATGATGGTACAGAACAAGAAACTGGACGTAAGGCCTGAACAGAGTAGAAGCTCTTGGTACCACAGTCTGTGCCGGTGTTCACGAGAATATAGTCGCTTCAAATCTTATCTCTGCTGATAACGAACCCTATCGACCATCTTAGCTGTTTCCTCGCCTTAACTGTAACCTGTAAGCCATAGTTACATACTTTTACAGGAGTTATGTATCTTAATTAAAACGCAACGTTTACACCGAAAAAAAAGTGTATAAGATTTTTAAAGCCTATCCTGAATTTGTGTCATTTCATGTTATCACAGTCCTGAAGCTGCCTGGCGTACGATCAGTCGACAGCTTGAGAAATCATGTGAAGCCGCAGCCATGAGTGGGGGTGCAGGGGGTACATCGTTCCCGGGGTCGGGGGTCTGTAAAAGGGGACCCGGGAATTTCCTAGGATCTCAAAATGTTTGCATATATTAAAGACTAACTTTATATTTTGTGTGGACCTACATAGTAAAGCATATTCTTAAAGCACATGTGAAGTAGATACTACTGAACCGTATTGTATAAAAACTGTATGACTAATGGAGAAGGGAAGGGGACCCGAGAGAAACTTTGTACCCCTTGATAAAATTTCCTCCCAGAGGCCCTGCACAGTGAAGCCATCGATTGGACTATTGTCACTGTGTGCTACGTATTTCCCCATCCCTGACCTCCCATCAGGTCAGTGGTCATAAATCCAATATAAGTGTCGGTGACCAGCCCTTAAGCTTCGTACTAGAATATTTTTACCAAAAAACAACTACGCTCATCGACCCAAACTTGACGGCACTCCTGCGTCGCCTCCTTCAGCAGCTGCGCCATTAACTTCGGCTTCTCCCTCCAGCAGGACACTCCAAGGTACAGTATTATCACCTTGCAAAAGCTCCACGGGACCCCGATAATGTGTTACCCTCTAGCAACGCCTCCTCCCTTCTGTAGCAGCATCACGGGATCCTAACTATACCTTAACCTTACTAAAGCAGCAACAAAGGGCTTCTGCAAAAGCCTTCCTTTCAGCTGGTCTACGGGACGCACACGAAAAAAAAAAAAAAATCCAGATGCAGCGAGAGCGTGTTTGGTATTTGAATTATCTTGAGCATCTGAAGAACTTGAAGGTGTTTGAAGAATTTTAGCTTGGTTGGTGTTAACTTGACGTTGACGGCCTCAAGAAACAATACCTGTGGCAGGCGATAGTAATAAAGTCTCAAATAACCAACTACCCATTCCATCGGTACCTCAGTTGACAAGGATCAGCAGCGGCCAGTGATATAAACTAAACATAAAGGTATGATTTAATGCTGTGAAAGTTACAAACAATTGTTTTATGAGTTATTATTGATCAATCTCTCCAGTGTTTAACTGATCTGATAAAACGACTCAGATAAAGAGATTATTTTGTCAGGTATTTCGGGGTGAACTGTCGAGTTCATGATAACCCTAGGGTGGTGTATGGGGTCTGTATGTACCCGAGTCGAGGCGAAGGTAGATAATATTAGGTCTACTGTATTTTTCCGTAGTTTTATGTTACTTTTTCGCGTTTGTGGCGAGGTTACCGATATCTTGGCTCACTATGCTGAAATGGTGTAGTCAGCAGCGGCGTTAAGTTTGACAAGGAGTGTAGTAGACCTACATCTGTAACAAATTATGTGGAAAATTGCCCACCATAATCTACGGATGTGAGGCTTGAAGTTTTGAGGCTAACTGCTGGACGCCATTTGCAGTCAGGTATATACAACCAGTTCAAGAGACAACGTTTGTGTGAGGTAAGTAAATGTCGGAAATAATGGTATTCAGATTATGTGGAATGTCATGACACTTGTAATGCAGGCACCACACCACATTGTGGGTGGCGTCACTTGAGACTATGACTTTTGATATTGATATATCAAAACTGAAGATTAGGGAAGAGGATAGGTAAAGTTTCATGGTAGGAGATGATAAGACTAACTTGGTTTTCTAATTTTATGGATACAAGGAATTTGAACATCAATTTAGTTACGAGGTGTAAGGTGGTTCTTGGAGTAACTTCATCCCCCATAAATCAGGATGGTAGCACTTTCTGTAGCACTGATACCCCCAGTAATTCTCAGGCGACTATGCTTTACAGCCTACCGACACTGAAGGCTGTAACAAATGCGATAAGATTCGAGAATCACTTGGGCTATAATTATAGTACAACCCAATCGCTGTAGAAATCCTATTTCACATCCCTCCATACTTTTTTTTTCTGTCTAAACTTTTAGTGTGCAAAGGAACGGGGAGGTTGTATGGTCTTGAAGCTTATTGCTTGCCGGGGTCATAAAGTGTTTAGGATAATTTTAAGACCACATGCACACTCGCTATGTTTATGGTCCTTGAAGAATTTTATTTACTTTTCCTTTTTTGCCGAATTGTCACATCGGTTAGCATTTATAGTTTCACTGAATGCTAAGTATGGCCTAGGCTTATGGCAATTGCATTCACATTATTTCTTTTATGATTTTGTAGTGGTATATGTTGAGATACTTCATGTTGGCTTGACCTATTGGTTGGGCAAGATGCTGAATCAGGTGAAAATTTAACCAGCAAGTGCGTTAAAGGCATTATGGGTCTGGATTTCCCAGAATATCATTGTGGTGCAGTGTGACATGAGTGGGGGGGAATGTGGACGACGGAAGTCCGAATGCTGATAGTCGTACGTCTGGCAGGCATGCATCAAGGCCTTACCCCCTAACGGACATATTCTTCCAAGTTGTGAGTCCCATACAGTAAACTATTTTGCTTGATTTCCTCCAGATCACGACATCACGACCCTTAAGCATAGCTTTACGACCTTCCCGTGTGAAAGCGAGACCTTTGTCCTGCTTCATGGAATATGTATAATTAGCTCCCTTTCCATTATGGTCTTAGATACACTTATTTCGACGACATACCACTGATAATGACCAGCAGTAATCACATTATTCCCTCGCAAAGATTGCAGACAAACCTTTGAAGATCTCAGCTCCTAAATCTAAAGCTGGATAGACTAAAGCTTAACATTCGATAAATGTATAACTTATCGAACAGAAAGGAGAATGTAGATTACGAGTGGAGGGTAGGAATGACCCATAGTGAGATGACGTCCAAACCATCTGCTAATTAATGTATTATGCCGTAGTTCTCACTCCACTCTCTGATAACCAGTGGAAGAAATTGCAAGTTGCTAAACACTATGCCGTTTGTCACGTTCCCCTCCCCAGCTTAGGTAGACCTCATTTCCTCTGGCCTCAGCAGCGCGTGATTTCCTGGCATCCAGTCAACAAATTACACCTCTCTCAGACTTGACAACGTAGAGCTCTCACAACTTTTTAACTGTTTTCTTCTGAATCCCGCTCTGCTTATATTTTTTCCTCGGAATTACTGCCAAGATGTCCCTAAGTCATGCTCAAATTCGTAAAGGGAAAGTGCGCTGATCTATCGTCAGATATTTCTGGTTCTTAACCAAAAACGCATCTTCAATCATTTCTGTAGTTTGACCCTTCCTACTTCCAACTCTTTATAGCTGACTCTCCAAGTGATGAGGCCGATTTTTCTTTTGGTTGATATTACTTCTGTCCGTGCTTGCCTGCTTCGTCTCGTTTCAAAAACCCAGGCTTGTCCATCTTGGAAGCCTTACTCGGTGCAACTCATCCTTAAGACAGGAGACAGCTCTAACCCTTCCATTGCTGTCATGATACTTCAAAAAGCTTAACTTGTACATTCTCAAACAATCTCATTCCTTATTTTTTTTTTTTATTGTCAATACGGTCTTCGCAAGCGCGAAGTCAGTGGGTGAATTCAGATAAACCACTACCTTTTTTATTCTCTTATTCCTCATAGTTTCACCTGAGATGGCCTTGATTAGGGATGTTTTGCTATCTTATATATTTGAGCCCGATAACCTAGCTTGGATAAATTAGACTCTTGTTGAAATGGTGTAACAGCTCCGTAGAAAACTGATTGCCGCACCATCATGAATCAATATTGCCTGAGCCTGATTTTCTGGTAATCCAAGCAGTTAAACAGTACCCCACCCTGTTCTGTTTTCACTCATCATACGAATTATATTTACACACACACACACACACACACACATATATATATATATATATATATATATATATATATATATATATATATATCTATATGTATATATATATATATATATATATATATATTTATATATATATATATATATGTGTGTGTGTGTGTGTGTGTGTGTGGATGGGCCATTCTTCGTATGCTTCCTGGCGTTCCCTTGACGCGGGAAAGCGATTAAATGTAATAAAGATACAATATATATATATATATATATATATATATATATATATATATATATATATATATATATATGTATATATATTATGAAAACAAGCCTTTCGTAAGTGATGGCTTAAGGGCGAATGTTTTTTACTCTCGTCACAGCCGGAAACAGGAAATCAGTAATGTCTGCTGTGTCACTAAGCAAACCAAGAGGATCCTTAGCCTCAACTCTTGATTGCTTCATTAAATTGTTCGGATATTATGTTTTGAATAATGATCACAGTTTGTGATCTTTTCATCATGTCTGAGTGCCAATCATGAGGTAAAATAGAGTGAGACTTCAACACCGTGTGTGGCGAGGTCCTCAATGGTTACACATTGCTTATTTCAGAATTAATTATTTATTGACAGCAAGCTGATAAACACAACGATTTATTAACATTCAGTATAAAGTTCTTATGACTGAATATTGCTATAATGAAATATTGATAGATATTTGATTGCGTGGATCATCGTTTTGAAATAAAAAGCCTCTTTCGATATTGAATATGGATTGATAACTATTCCATCTACGGTCGTTAGGCGCTAATGTTACTCTCACCGTTGAGAGAGAGTGGTAATTTGATCCTCTGCAACAAAAGCTGGCCAGAATTCATCAATAATTTCTCGTTGCATTAAGCACTCTCATCTCCTCGCGGCCATGTCCTATCTGTCGATGATTTACATCCCTTATTCTTTAGTATTATCAAGATTTCGAAGTTTATTATGAAACATCTTTGTAAAAAGTTTTATCCAATTTAATTAGGATTGCCTATAATCATGGATGTCCTTTATGAAGCAAAATAATATGATTTTTTTTACTTTTATACATGACCCTAAGACTTCATAGAAAACGTACAGGATATCAATAAGAGAAAACTCAATAAATTTAAAAGAACCATATATTTCAAACCTGTCGCATTGATTAATCATCATAGATGTGATACTGCAGTACCTATATATTAAGAAAATTAAAGGCAAATTCGTTCAAGGAAGTTAATGAAGAGATATGAAGGGGAGTTAAAAGGAAGGTCCGTTGTGACGTCATTGTTTTGTTTGAGATGCAGTGACGGACGGATAGTGCAACACGTCCGACCAAAACCATGAATTACAACTATTTTAGGCTCCTTTTGCTCTCGTTCTTGCCGCTATGCGCCCTTTCAGGTGAGTAAGCAAATTGGTAGTTGACCTGTTGGTTTGTTTAGTGTGTTTTAAAGTTTTCCCGAAGGAAATGAATGTAGGACTGGCTGGTCAACAGGACCCACCCCACCCTGTTCTGTTGTCACTCATCATACGTATTATATTTATGTATTTTATTTTGTACTTAATATCACAGATTTCAACAATATTTTTTTTGTGTGTAATATGTTAGTTTTCCCTGGAACAAAAAACAACGTTGAAGGACAGGAAGCGTTCTGTTCCTATTTTAAAAACTTTTTTTTTTTTACATATACTTTTACAGATTTTATGCAACATTACATTAGTTAGGAATATGATGAAGAAGGTTGCACTTTACCGTGTTATTTAGTCAGGATGCACTGCCCATTGTGTGAAAGTCACTTCAGTCTTATGGTCACCTAATTACTGCAGCTTCATCACTTTCAGCAAATGCCAGTTGGCTTCTCGTTATGATCACATAAATGCTAATCTAGTCTTGTTCATTGACATTTGATCAGTTTTGGTAAAAGTATAGTTTAGGTCCGTCCCCAATCATCAGTGGATATTAAGTGTATAGTTTGTATTAAATCTTTTTGGATTGACTGGCTTTGTATTTCATCATATTTGCTTCTACCACTTTTTTTTTTTTTTTAGTCTAAACAGTGTGTTATGTTGCAACAGTCTTGAAAATAACTCATGCCTTTTAAAGTGAAAAAAAAAGGTTCGTAAGGTATGCTAAGAGAACAAGACACAAGATAGTACCCTATACTTTAGATTGTGTAAAGTAGTACCCCATTGTAATTTCGTATAATTGCTGTGGTTTGTTTCCTTCAGTACCAGCGATGTTTGGTTACTGATAAGTAAAATAGTAACGAACTCACAGACATTTATAATGGTAATCAGATATTCATATTTCAGTTTTGTAATTTGATGTACTGTGAGGAAGATAACTAAGCAGATGTTTATCAGGAAAGAAGAAAGTTGCATAGCTTTTTTGGGCTGCGTATTGATATTTCACGTATTTTTTCAATAGGTATCAGAACATTAAAGACTGAAGCTTTACTTTAACAGATTTGTAGATGTATTTGTTTTATCAAATAAACCCTCTGTTTACAGATTATTGTGAATATCCGCTTGTGGGGTCCTCCATGTTAACGGCTTCCTCTGAACTTGTCACAAGGGAAGCAAATAAGGCAAAATTATATGGTAAGTATTTTTAAGGAAGTTTGGCTTTCCTGCCAATGGAGTTTCTTAACTTTTGTAAATTAGTCATATTCTCCAGACTGACGCTGCACATTGGAGTTGGTGAAGTGATTGAGATTTGTGTGGAAATCCTGGAATTTGAGAGTTTGTAGTATACATTTTATGAAATGAACTAGTCTGTTAGACTGAGTATTGTTTTGAAATTGCAGAAGGTATATTGCTTGTACAGTGGCAGAGTTGTAGACACACAAAAAAAAAAGGCTGAGAAGAACCTGTTAATCAGACTATATGAATAGATCAGAAAATTTTGTGAAGCAATGGACTATTCAGGTTATGAGGTTAAATGATTGTAGAACTCCATCTGTATTTGTATAAACTGGTAATAACATACCTTTGCGAGGAAGGCAGTGTGTACTCACTGTCTGATGTCATGCATAGTTCTTTTGTTTTTGATATTTTTATGATTTAGTACATTCATATGTTGGATATAATATATGAGTAATAGATGAAAGAAAAGGCATATAAGTCCTCTCTTTGTCATTACCACATTAGTTGAGTTTGATACCTCTAACAAATCTAATTGCCTTTTTTGAACTTGGTCCCTTGTCTTGCTAATGATGTTAAAACAAGCTTGGAAAATTTTAGTAGATATGTATTTGGGAGTGGATCTGTCAGCGGATGGAACCATGGAAGCGGAAGTGGATCATAGGGTGGGGGAGGGGGCGAAAATTTTGGGAGCCTTGAAAAATGTGTGGAAGTCGAGAACATTATCTCGGAAAGCAAAAATGGGTATGTTTGAAGGAATAGTGGTTCCAACAATGTTGTATGGTTGCGAGGCGTGGGCTATGGATAGAGTTGTGCGCAGGAGGATGGATGTGCTGGAAATGAGATGTTTGAGGACAATGTGTGGTGTGAGGTGGTTTGATCGAGTAAGTAACGTAAGGGTAAGAGAGATGTGTGGAAATAAAAAGAGCGTGGTTGAGAGAGCAGAAGAGGGTGTTTTGAAATGGTTTGGGCACATGGAGAGAATGAGTGAGGAAAGATTGACCAAGAGGATATATGTGTCGGAGGTGGAGGGAACGAGGAGAAGAGGGAGACCAAATTGGAGGTGGAAAGATGGAGTGAAAAAGATTTTGTGTGATCGGGGCCTGAACATGCAGGAGGGTGAAAGGAGGGCAAGGAATAGAGTGAATTGGAGCGATGTGGTATACAGGGTTTGACGTGCTGTCAGTGGATTGAATCAAGGCATGTGAAGCGTCTGGGGTAAACCATGGAAAGCTGTGTAGGTATGTATATTTGCGTGTGTGGACGTGTGTATGTACATGTGTATGGGGGGGGGGTTGGGCCATTTCTTTCGTCTGTTTCCTTGCGCTACCTCGCAAACGCGGGAGACAGCGACAAAGTATAAAAAAAAAAAAAAAAAAACAAATGTATTTGAAAATATTTGGAGAAATATAGGAGTTCTGGAGGGAATTGGCATCAGAGTTTTAGATAGAGGGAGCTAAAGGCCCAGATGCATTGAGAACTTATGTTAAATGAAAGGGCAACAGTGGATCAATTTAGAAGTATACTCTTCCGGAGAATGATGATGTATGAATGTGAATCTTGGGCCCTGAATGCAAAAGAATGAAAGTAGACTTGAAAGAAGTTAAAAGCCTGAGGACAGTATGTGGTATGAGGCTGGTTGATTCTGTTAGGCATGATAGTGTTAAGAGAGAGGTTTGATTAGTAAGCATAGTATGATTGAGAGGGTTGGCCAAGATATGCTGAGATGTTTTGGTTATAGAGAGAGGATGAGCAAAAGAAAACTGAATAAGAGAGTGTGTGTGTCAGAAGAGGAGGGAACAAGGATGCCTATGAATACACATGATGAGATTTTGGTCAAGATGGCAGGGCTCACCACATGTCTTGTAGAATTATACTAGGATAGAACGAATTGAATCAGTGTGATGTATTAGGGGTGACATGCTGTTGCTGAGTTGAACCAGAACATATGAAGCATTAAGGGTGAGCTGTAGAATAGTCTCTAGGGCTTGGCTGTGGATTGTGTGGTTTGGTTTCAGTGCATTATAGATGACATGTAAGGAATGGGTGTGTGCGATTGAGTTCAGTCTTCACCTGTTCCTGATACTGCTTTACTAAGGTGTAAGAAACAGTTCTTTGAAGAGATTGAAAGAACCCTTACAAAACCTGTTGTGTTTATTTTAGATTTTAGTTGTAAGGATGTACAGATTAGAGGTAGGTAAAATTTGTTGAAATTTATGAAATTGGAAATATAAGTCCCATAGGATGTGGCTTGTACAGTCTGTTATTGATGAAGTGTACAGTCTTTAGTTGTCTTGAAATGATCTTGTCTACTTATAGTATAGGCTTAGTGCATTGCTTGAATTTTGCTTCTGTAGCTTTCAAATTGTCAAGGGGTGCATTGTCTTTTCTTTTTGATATTTTGTGTGTGTGTAGATAGATTTACATACACATGCATGCTTACACATATGGGTTTTGAGTGGTCATTGTCTTCTTGATGTGATTGAAACTGGTTTTTATATTGTTGATTGCTATTTTTAGCTGCACTTGGTTTATTAGAAATGGGGATTTGTGAGTTCGTTACAAAGGATGGATATGATCATTTGAAACTGGCTGTAATGCTTCAATATATAGAGATGTAGTTTGAAGATTTTTCACTCAAATGCTCACTTATCTGTTTTAGACACTGTGCACTGCCTTGCTTATGCGGGAAATGGCGAATATGTATGAAAAAAAAGTTTGAAGACAGGCTTATTATGTGTTATTTTCCTCACTCAGAATTCATGGAATTGCCTTTGCCTAAGTATAAATAGGATGCCACCAAAAGGAAAATTGAAAAGACTAAACTTCTTTGCTCATGAAAAGTAACACTGTGCCACAACATATGTGGTAACTATGTTCTTTTGCTTTTTAGGTATGTTGTGAGCAGGAAGAGTGGTGGCATCCTGTGTTGTGGCACCATAAGCAACGTTTTTGAGATAGTGGCAGACCAAAACCAAAACTTTGTGACATCTTAGATGATCAGTAATTTTGAGATTGAATTTCTAAAGAACAGTTAGTTTAATTGAGTATCCAGAATGGAAAGTATTCGCTGGGCATTCAGTACAAGACTTTGGACACCAAGTAAGGGTGACTGGATGACAGCACTGTCATATATACAGCCAGAGGAGAAGGAACGCATTGGAAAGTTTGTGTTTAAGAAAGATGCAAAGTCATCAATGGCTGGAAGACTTATGCTACGGAAACTAGCTTCAGAGATACTTGGTCTTTCTTGGTCAGGTACAACATTCGACAGAACTGATAAAGGTCGACCATATTTAGTTAATTCTTTACCAGAAAAACTGAAAAATGTGGATTTCAATGTGTCTCACCAGGGAGATTGGGTAGTATTAGCTGCAGATGCAGGAAGTAAGGTTGGTGTTGATGTTATGAAAATTGAGTACATTGGAGGCAGAAGTGTCCCAGATTTCTTTCATACTATGAGGAGACAGTTCACATCAGAAGAATGGCTGGAAATTTGCAGTTTTCCAGAAGAGAGAGATCAGTTGGCATCATTTTATCGTCACTGGTGTCTCAAAGAAGGGGTTTTGAAAGCCTTAGGAGTTGGCATTGGCTTTGAACTTCAAAGGGTATCATTTATTATGACAACTCCTGTTTTGAACATTAACAGTATTACCACAGACACAAAGGTAAAGATAGATGGTGAACTAGATGATTGGTATTTTGAAGAAACCATGCTTGATCCATCCCACTCTGTTGCTGTAGCTCTGAAGCATGAGGCATGTGTATCTCAGAAAAATGAAGTTCTACCTCATGCTCCAACTCCCTTTAAATGTTTGAGTTTTGATGACCTTATTTCTAGTGGTGAACCCTTAACAGCTTTAGATGAAATAACAGCTGAAGAATTTATGAATAAAGATCACTCTCCTTGGTGCTGAGGAAGTTGTTACATCACTGAAAAACGTTTGGAGTAGATTTATCACTTCACTGTCAGGCTTAACTCCATGAAATACAGAATAGCTAAAGAATTAGGTATTCAGCATTAGTCTTGAGTGTTTCTTTTCTAAAAGTGTGCAAATAAGATTTTTACTGTCTTACTTTACTTTTTGGCATGCCTGCACATGTGCAGGGCTCATACCTTTGCCAAGCCATGAAAAGAATCATGCTTAGATGTGGTTAGGGCAGCAGTTATGTACATTTACATCAAAGTATAAGGTTGATATGATACAGTGGCCATACAGTTACCACCATATCACATGGACTTCATAGGGAATTGCATGGAATAACCTTGTAAACAAATAGAATGAAAACTGATTCCTAATATACTGATTGCTTACATGTAGGCCCAGCACCATTGTTATCTTTTTTGTTGTTTTTATAAGAATTGATAATTTTAGATATTTAGGTTTTGAGCTTAGGTGTCGTCTGGTAGTGTTCATTCTTTATGGTTGATATGGATTTCAGTAGATTACTTTCCTGTCAAAACTAGGTCTCTTTTATGTTTCAAATTATCTGGTCTTAAAGTTCTGAAATAAAGATTATGTTATATACATAATTACTTGTTTTAGATGCGTAGTTCTTTATTTGTTAATGGGAAATATGTCAACTTTGTTCCTTGTAGACTGATATGGCTTATATATATGTCAAAGACCCAGAGTTTTTTGTGCATCTTCAGTTTTCATCTGACTGTTTGGGTTAAAGACCAGTTCTTGATATAATGAATGGCTCTTTTTACTTATATCAATTTTTTCTCTTGAAAGGTAATCCCAACTCATTTCTGTCAATATGTATCTCAAATTTGCAGCATTTATTCTATTGTATTCTCTGGCATCCATTTGTCTGAAGAACTGAAAATGAGTTTAGATAGTAATACTTTAATTAGACTGCGATTTGAAAATGAGTTTGAGTAGTAATACTTTAATTAGATTGTGATTTGGAAATAAGTTTAAATAGTGATACCTTAATTAGACTGCAGTATCAAACAGTTGTATGATTACATAGGTACTATTGTCTCTGTAAGCTATTTTCCAATAATTTAAGTCTTATTTACTCAGTTTTTTTACTATTTCCTCATACTTCATACTGTGTAAAATTTATTAAGCATCATCAACACTTTCTCATTTAACTTGCTAGGAAATTTTTACATAGGTTTGGTAAAGATGCACCTGGCTGATGCATGGTATTTTCAGAATAACAATAATTCTTTAAATATACTGAAGATGACATGTGCCCAAGAGATCAGTTGACTGTGGTTGGTTAATAGAGTGTGTGCTGCAGTGAAGATTGTTGAAAAAGAAGTTCTTTAAATGGATATAACATCATTGGTATTGTTTTGTAAAGATTGATAATACTGCAGAATTTATTCGTTTTACATATAAAGGGAGACTTTGTTATACGTTTTAGATTTTTAGATAAAACTAATGATGCAGTTTACATCGCAGACTATTAATTGCAGCTTGAGAATGGATGTGAGGGAATTAGGCCTTTTTTTTTTCATGTGCTCCTGGCACTACCTCACTATTGCGGGTGATGGCTAAGTTCAAAAGAAAAAGAAATATAACACACTAGCTTAAGACATTTTTTTATAGAATATAGAGCCCATAACCATGAACTTAATTGGGTTTTCATTTTATATGTTTTTTTCACACAGCAGCAGTCGAACTGAAGAATTTTTGTGAGAAATGAAGAGAGTATATTGTATGAGGCAGTTAGGGATGTGGAGTAAGCATATGAAAAGGTTGATAGAGAGAGATATATGGAATTAATTGAAAGGTCAAATAGGCACTGAAGGATTTTTCCAGGAGAGAAGTCTTCTGTGTAATAACTCATTTTTAGATACCCATTATTACTTTACCAAGAGTTTTGCTCATGTGGGATCCCATCTCTTGAACATTCTCAACTGTCATAGAACCTTTTAAGCTTCTGTATGTATCCACATTTGTCATATTATTTTTCAGTTTATTACATTCATCCACCGCTCCTACACTGCAAAGTACTTCTTTACATCTTTTGAACAAGTTTCTTAAGTTCATGCTATGTCCTTTGGTTCTCCTAACTGTATTTTAAAAACTGAAATGTTGTGGTCAGGTCACCCCTATTTATTTCTCTCTTCCATGGATGGCAAGTTTAAGGCTCTTAACCTTTCCCTGTAGGTTGGCTCTCTTACTTCTGTGTAAGTAGGAAGGGAGGAGGATGAGTGGTTTCTGGTGAGGATGGGCCTATACCAGGATGTGTGTTGTCACCATGGTTGCTTACTCTTTTGGATGGGTTGGTGTGGGAGTTGAATGAGTGGTGAAAGATTGGTCTGTGGTATACTTAGGATGGGGAGCATGGTAGGTGAATTGGTTGCTGTTTGCAGATGACAAGGCTTTGGTGGTAGACTTGGGTTACAAACTCCAAATAGTGGTGACAGACTATAGGGGGAGTGTTTAAAAGGAGAAAATTGTGAAAAAATGTGAACAAACTAAAGAAAATTGCACTGTAATAAGGTTTAGCAGGGGAAAGAGGCAGGATGGTTTGCATGCAACTTTGAATGGGGAGGACTAGGAGGAAGGGTAGTGCTTTAGGTGACTGGCAGTGGACATGACATCAGATGGAACCAAGGGGGCTAAAGTGTTTCAGAGGGTTGGGTAAGGGTGTAAGGTCATGCATGGGTGCATTAAGGAGTGTGTAAGGAAAGATCAGTTTCTGCTGGTGTAAAGATGAATATATTTGAAGGTAGGCCTGATGATGGTTTGTGGATGTGTCTTTGGTACTTGAATGCAAAAGGAAGAGGGTAGACATGTTAGAATTGAAATATCTGAGAGCATTATGTGATGTGAAGTGGGTTGATAATGTAAGGAATGACATTGTAGGAGAGAGGTGGTAGTAAGTGCACTTTGATTAAGAGAGGTGGATTTAGGCTCTCTAGCCCCTTATCTGCAAGCTCCTGTGGAGGGCCAGACATTACATCATATTTACACCAGAGACTCAGTTGAATGCATTGCCTAACTGGCCACTGACCTTTGGAATCATTCTTACAGAGTTGATGCTCTCAAAAACTGTGGATGATGGTGGAATTACATTTTTCAGTTGTATAACCACTCTTCCTTGCTGTTTCTCTTCATGCCTCCCATATTGCAGGCACAACTTTCTTGTTTACCGTAACTTATGATACTGTATCTCTGTGGCAGCCTGCAGTTTCTATCCTGCCAAGGAAACAAATTCTCTTTTGGTAACTGTTTATGAGTGTAGTTATGCATTTGGCAGCTTTTCCAGTCACCCCTGCCATTTTTCTGAAAATATATCACTTTAGGAACAAGCATGTATGTGAGGGTTAGTCGTCGTGCATTAGGCAACTAACTTGACACGTACAGATATTACAGACAGGTCTTACTTTTAATAGTATAGGTAAGTGAAGAAAGACAAAGAAATCTTCATTTCAAAATTGGAGGGAGGAATGGGAGGTACTTTCCTAAGAGTACCCCAGGATGTCTTGATTTTCAAGACAAGAGACTAAATTTGGCAGTTAACTATGATACCCTTTCAGTTATGCATAGCCACTCAGGTTTTTACATCACTGACTTCCTCTCTGATACTGTATCAAGACTCTCCTCAGAGGTCACAGTTCTCGACTACCTTGATGATTTTATAATTGCAAAATCCAAAGATGAGTTTGCCAGGAAAGGATTACAAGTCTGGCATGTCCATAACCATTTAATATATCTGAGTAATGCTTTTCATCCTTCAAAATTTAGATTTTTGAGGTTGTTTTGAAAATACATTAACCCTAAGCTTTCAGAGATATTCATGTATCAATGTAAAAGAAATCACTTCAGAGTATATTTCATCCAGTACTTTCAATGTACTAATGTGTGGAATTTGTAGGTGTGCTAAAAAGTTCTAGAGTAATGCCTGAGTGTCACTTGCTGATGCTCGTGTCTCATCATTTATTTTACCTACACCAAGATATTGATTTCTTATTATGTTTTATCTCAAAAATTCTTATTAGATTAATGTCATACATTAATGATTTCTTCATAACAGCAAAACAATGAGTTTTTGAAATTACCTGCTGCACCTGTCAACAGTGTTGTCAAGGTCAAGTGGGCACTGGCAATTCTGCCCTCCTTTTTGCTAGAAAACCTTGTATTACATCGTCTTGGTCCACTGTTGATGCTCAGAGGGTAAATGCCCGTAGAATAACTTTTTGCACAGTCCAAAGACAGATTACCATTGACAAATGATTCAGGGTCACATTGTGCTTAGTCGTCTCAGTCTAGCTGAAAGCTGCTACATTTCCTTCCTTGAAGACTCATGAAAATGTTCCCTCATTTGTATGGCTGGAGGATGCCTGACTCTGAGAAGAATTATTGCTCACCACCCAGGCTCAGTGCATGTCCTTGAATTTGAGGCTTGAAACTTGATGCATAAATATCTGTCCAGAGGCATTGATCAACTTGCATAGATATCCATTTGGAGGTGTTAATGGATTAAGAAGCAGGGTTATCATCAGCAGTGAAAAATCCTGCATTATTCTTCATCAAGATTTTACTTGGCTTGGGATAGATTGATGCATTCAAGTGCATTCTTTGTGTCTTCCAACACAAAGGGCTTTGGATTGCAAGTTGCCTTAGTAGTTTAGGCCCATTCTACACTTTTCTAATGTCAACTAGAGCATCTTTTCAGAAATTTCAATTTTGCAGTTCAGTGGAATGACATGGTGATTTTCAGGTTACAGGGGTGACCTCCTGGATAAACTAACCCTTTCTATCATTAAGAAAGAACAAAATGTTTTGTTGCAGAACATCTAGTCTCAAGTCAGGTGGACATGTATGAGGAACCTTCAAAGGCCTGTACCTTGGATATTTTGGATGGATGCCTCACTTCATGAGTTAGGCTTCCATTCTCCAGACAAATTATGTTAGTATGGGTTTTGGGGAAAAGGAATAAAATCCTTACTTTTCACTGTAAAGAATGTTATTTCCATGGTTCTTCTTTCTTGATGTTCTAACGTAGGATTCTTTTTCTTATAGACGTTATGGGCACAGTCTGTTGCTCCATTAATGGAAGTTCTTGCAGATGCTTTCCCTTTATTAGAGGTAATGGGAAAATTCTTTCCCTCTTAGTGTGAAAGGTAGTTTCTCAAGGTTTCTATCTTTCAAGGGATGGCAGTTTTGGATCAGTGCACTATCTAGGTTAGTTTCTGTGATACAGAATTGTCTATAGGGAGAGAGATGTTCATTTGTATTCCTTCATTGGGAGTGGTTCAACAGGTAGATCTCTCTAACTTCAAAGTGAATGCCATGTTACCTGCCTATCTCTCCAGTGTTTGACAAGAGGGCAATAGCAACAGAAGAGATCTCAGCAGGTGTTGACTTGGTATTGTATTCTTTTCTAGTCTTTTTCAAGATAAGATAGAGTAAGTAATACTATTATCTCCTTCAGAAACCAGTGTGTGTTGGCTTGCAATATACCTGTTTGGCCGTACATGTATTAAGCTTCCTATAATGTTAAGGAGACCTGCTATCTCCCCTTTGCAACCTAAATTATAGTCTTTTTGCAAATAATTTTTTGTTCCTCAGTTTCTTCTCATGAAAATTCTCTTTGATATACCTTGGTGCTGTGAGAAGAGTTAGTTGTATTAAGCAGTGTCCAGACACAAGAACCCTCTTTTTTCCAGTAATGATATGTCTTCATTATGGCAGGAATGAAATACTTAAGTTTCAATGTCCACCTATTTTGAATTTTCTTGGGAGACATCTGTTGGAGAATGATGCTTAGTTAAATTTTTGTGGATTCTTTTGAGATTATCTGAAATTATTGAGGGGTGCTACTTTTTATTAGTCAAGGAAGCTTGAAACTTCTCATTTGCAGTAGTTAGCCCATCTCAGGTTAAAAGGATTGTTTTGTTGGCCCATCATGGCCTATATGGTAAAACCTGTGATGTCAGAATTGTAATATCCACTCTAAGCTTTCTAAGGAACATTTCTGGGAAAGAGTTTAATGGAACATATCTTTAGCATTTTTCAAACACTTTTCTTGGATGGTACTTTAGACATTGAAGAGCATCCTTGCATGGCATTGGATTTATTACCTTATAGACATATCACAACACTAATGTGCTGTGGTATTATTCATAAGGTAGCTGTTCTTGAAATACTGTCCTTTTAGGTGAAATGTTTTCTCTTACACTGTTGCTCCTTGGTATGCTCTCCAATCTTGTTGAACAAACATATTGTGGAGAGGAAGGTGAGTTTTGAAAAATATGATTCTTTCCAGGATGATGTCCCCATGAACAAATTATTGGGTTACTTCTCCTGCCCTACCTTTTCTTTTTTAAAACACTTTTCTCTTAACTGCAACAACATTCTTGGTGACATCCATATTCAAAGATTATGGGTGGCTGGTATGGGCAGCCAGCAGGATGATGATGTCTTTACTGAGTGGAAGTAACCGGTTGAGGAGTGAACCTATAGCAAGCTGTAGGCGACAGCTGCTGAATAGGTGGTTAGTGAGAGGCATTTACCTCACCAGAAGGCAAGGGGTTAATGTTTTTAAGGCTTAAGGATCTTAGAGATGCTCTCAAAGCTTGCTGGACACCTCAGAGAATTTTCATTCTTTAAAAGATAACTTTTTTGCTTAAAGATTTATTCTCTCTGTTCATGTGGAGAACAGTAGTGATGTAATAAACCTCTGCTGTTGTTTGATGAGATTTAAAAAAGATTTTTGATTATCACTGGTTTATAAATTTCCTCTCAAGAATTGTTTACTTTATTATTTATTTTGGCACTGTTCATATTAGGGTATATGTATATTGTTTTGAGAATTTTTTTCTTGATTCCTGTTTCATTTACATATACTGATTTTTGATTTATCAGATCTTAGAGATAAATGATGAATATTACATTCATCCTTGGAGCTTTCTAGTTCTTCAAAAGGGTGTTTTAGAGGATTATGTTCTCAAGCATCATTCACAAAAGGTATTGTCAACTTTGATCTTCCATTCCCATTGTTCCACTCCTATTTTGATAATCATCTTAACCATAATCTTGTAAAAATTTCTTTATTTTTTTTTTTACAATGCATGATTATTTTTCTCCCCCGTCTAAAGTCCAAAATCATTTCCATGGCAACCAGGATCTTGGTAAGGTGTAACTTCTTCAGTTTCTTCTTTAAGTACCCTGAAATTATTCCTCATTCAATTAATAAATCTAATCCATTTCTTATATGATGTAACAGATGCTTGTAATGGCTTGTGCTGTGTGTGTATATATATATATATATATATATATATATATATATATATATATATATATATATATATATATATATATATATATATATATTCTTTCATTGTAGATGTAATTTAGCATAGTAACGTATGATGTCATCAAGAAGGACTGATAGACCAATACATAAAATCCATTTTAATGTGTGCTCTGTATGCAGAGGTGTAGTTATTAGAATGTGCAGATGATTCTGTAAGTGCTTAATAGTATTTCTAAATCTTTTAGAAGCATTTGCATGCATTGTTCTTCCATGTTCTAATGCTGTTTGGAAGAGATTTAAAAGATGAGATGAGATTTTATGGGCATTTCCTGGAAATGTAATTTGCCCTCTAAAAAATGAAATTGACCTTTTGTTTTCCTTATTTAGGTAACCATAAAGATTTCTCCTCTGGCAGTAAGATTTCTAAAACTGTTGTGACAACAGAAATTTAGGATTTTAACAAGAAAAGATGTAAAAAATATACTGAAGTTGGGTTTTCAGTACATGATATTATACCAGAGCAAATGATTCAGTGAAAAGGTATATGTACTCTTAAGAGAGTAAATTTGAGTAATTCATGTATTACCTTATTATATGAGTATCTAATACTGTACCTGTTTAGATTTCAAGGACATGCTCCAAAGATTCATTTATCCATGTAAAGTGAATTCGATCATGTAGATTTCATGGGCATGCCCCGAAAAGTAATTCATCCATGAAAAAGTAAAGTGAATCTGATCATTTTTTCTTAGATTTTCAAATTTAAGCAACCATAAAGTATCCTTGCTTGGCATCAAAATATTTTGAAGACATTATCTTATAATGGAAATTTACAACAAAATGCATAGAATTTTTTGAAAATTTTTAGCATTAACAGTAAAATTGAGCAAAATGACTGAATATCAATCACATGATATATGTGATTTTTGAAGCAAAAGGATCTGTAACCCTGTCATTTGTGTTCATTGAGGACCATTATAGATTATGAGAACATCTAGATTTTGACATCATAAGAATTATGTGATTGTTAAGTGCAGATCAATGCTTGTAAGATTGATCATAATTGTCAAAGTACTTTCTGTGTTTCAGGTTGTACAACTTCTCAGACATTGGACTTATCTTTCTGTCTGCCACTTACTTACTCCAAATGATTCACATAATTATATATGAATATGCATTTTTTGTGTGTATATCTGCTAAATTCAACTTGTCTTAATGAATATGTAGTGATACTGCTATATAGGATCCATATTTGTCCTTTGAGTTTGAAAGTACTACCCTGTTATTGTATTCGAGACTCTTAACTATGAATAGAGCACCATAGATTCTGTCATTACCTTTCAGTGTCTTGCATGAGCAGCTTGCTACCTGATAGTGTTATGATTACTTTTTTTTTTAGTCTTGTATGAGATGGTATGTTGCTACTGTATGTAATTCATGAAAGTTTTTGTTATTTTTTTGCTAATACTTTCACCATGAATTTTGCATGTTTTTGTTGCTTCGAGTATGTGAGCCACCCTTGCTTCCTCTCAAACAGAATCAACTGCATGGACAGCAAAAAATGCTGACTACTTACAGTACATAGAGGTGGACCTTGGTGATACAATGAATGTAACTGCCATTGCCACTCAGGGTCGAGAAGATTCAAATGAATTTGTAACAGCATACACCATTGAATTTGGACGTGATGGAACCCTGTACTCCATTGTTTTGGGCTATGATGGAAGTGTTTGGGTGAGTGTTGAATGAAGCATGTGAAACTTTATATTTTTATCTATTCATTTGTTTTTCTCCATGTATAGTATACAGTATATCCTCTCAAACCCTTATACTTTGAATCCCAGATCTTCCAGAACTTGGACATTTTGATAAACCAGCAGTTGTCCAAGTCATATATGGGTTTCAGGAAATAAGAGACACAGTGCTGATTGTTTGATCTGACAAGCAGACTTGAGACTAGATTTATATGCAAATCTAACAGAAACACACAAAAAATGTACATAAAGGTTGAACTTGGAAATTTTCTCCCAAAATCTGGAATACTTCCCAGCTTGTTTGGATTTTGAAGGGTATACTGTAAACAACATTGAGAGTCCTTTTGCAATTTGTTTCACTTAACAGGAGTTGAAGATACTGGGAGTCTCCAACTTATGAATGTCAAGCTTATAAGTATGCGTACTTATGAACAAGTTCCAAAATCTATATTTAATTCCTAGTGTGACATACAAATGATTACTTGTATTCACAAACCATGGAACTACTTAGATGTGCTTTTTTCTGATATGGTGCTTAATATGTTTTATTGACTGTATTTATTGCAGATTGCAGTATTTGATACATTATTACAGTCAGGTAAGGTATTTACTCTAATCATAAGTGATTTATAATCTTCCCAACTTTTGAAAAGTTCACTTCATGAATGGGTCCCCTTCCCAGAATGTAACCTTTTTCATAAATTGGGGACTCCAAGTGTATGTTTTATATTTTTTTGTAATTTTCTTAGCTTCAGTAGTATAATGCTTATTTATCAGTATAACTTTTATAGCCTATGTTGTTTCATTTTTTGTGGTTTTATTTTGTTATTTGCCAGTAAGCTGTGCACACATGTTGTGCTTCTCATGTATTTGATTGAGGTAAGGTTAAAAGAGTTTTTCCTCTATTGCTGATATCTTTTTGGAATTTTTGTTGGTTATGTAAATGCAGGTCATTTATGACCTAGTGTCATCATACAGGAAGGTGAGTGTCACAACTAAACATTTGATTGGATGGCGTTGGAGAGAAATATGTATGCACTGCTAGTTACAACTGACGTCTTTGTGAAGCATTCTACTGTGTGTGAGTTTAACTCGGAAGGTATTCGAGACTGCACAGCTTTTGTTATTACTCATAAGAAGTATTGATAGTTCACACTTTTCACAGATGTTTGTGTGTTAGATAAGAAATGCTAATCCAGTGAATGAATAATCAGCACAAAGGCAAAACTGCCCTAATATATATTAAAATCATGCTCTTTCCTAGTGATCAACTTAGTCTTGATAAAAGATTAGATGAACCCACCCTGAGGTTGCATAAATGATTGTGTTTTAAGAACCTAAGACAATGGTGTTTTGGCAGTTAGTCTGTGCAGAGCTGAGAAAACTCCCATTTCCTAGCATCTTAGGCCTCCCCAGAAGTTGCCAACTCACTTGCCAGAGCTCATTCATTTTGAGTACATTTATACAAGATGTCTTCTAAGCAAACTACCCAAGTCTTACTGAAGTAGACATTCTTATTTGAGTGTGTTGGACTTTTAAGTGTGTGTTGTAATGTTATGCATTTGTTGTTGCTTGTATAGTGTTAGGAAGTTGTGATGTTATTGTAAAGTTGTCTGCCCGAGAGGACTTTTATATTATAATTACTTATTTGTAATTACCTTTTTGTACTGTACTGCATATGGAGGGAGTTCTACACTCATGGGGTCCCTTCTCATGAACATTCTTTATCATACAATTTTCTTAATGTATATGTGGTGTGCAGGTGCTGGGAGGTCATTAGGAAGAGATTGAGTAAAGAACTGCTTCCTTGGGAAGTACATTGTAAGTAGAGTTGAGGGTTTTTGAGATGGATCCTTGGTGAGTTGTAAGTAGAGTTGAGGGTTTTTGAGATGGATCCTCGGTGAGTGACTGGTCTGTTGGCCAGCTATGAAATTGGGTAATCACCTTTTGTTATTAGTGTAGAAGGTGATGCCAAGTATTTGTTACTTGAAAATATGTCAAGGAACCAAGCCTGATGCTTTTTTGATATTGTCTTATGACCAGAAGACAGATCGTCGTTGAATAATTCAGGATCATCATCTGCTTGGTCCTAAAGATCCAGCTAAAAACTGCTCACTTTCCTACTAGAGAACTCATGAAAAGCTTAAGGATGACTGACAGGAGACATAATTATGCACAGACACTTCATACTTGGCACATGGCCTTGAAATTGAGTTGTGAAGTTCGATGTAAATATTTGCCTATAGGCATTGCTTGGCTTGCATTGATATGATTGTGGAAATGTTCAGGGGTTAAGGTCTTTAATAACTTTTAATATGTGGGTGTGTAGGGGGGGTGTGCAGTTGTTTCTGGCTGATGTTTGTATCTTTTTTGTTAGTTTGTGTATAATTTTTGCTTAGTGTTTTATGAGTATGATTGTATTCTTTGGGAGAAAGGATGTTGTTTTGAGTTGTTGATGCTCCTTGGGTAGAGGCATGATTTGTGTGAGATGTGTGGATTTTCTTTACTGTTCTCCAAGGTTGTTTGATATTGGTGTTGGGGTCCATAGTGTCATGTAGTGTGTCTCAGTTTGTTGCCTTTTATTGAAGTATTAGGTTAGTGGTGGTGTTTAAGAGTTTGAAATTGCTTTATGGTCTATGCTGATGGATAGTGGTTTTGTCAATTTGTGTTTCATTGCTTCATGAGGTCTGTAATTTGTAGGGAGAAATTTAGGCTGTACCTTTCATGCCTTTGTGGTATGTGGTTTTTGCTGGCTAGATTTGTGTTGTTGATGAAGTGTAAACTGGTATGAAAAGGAGATGGTAAACTATTGAGGATGAAGTTGTAAAGCTTGGTTACTAAGTACTTTGTGAATGCTGAACAGTCTGCTCCTTCCTTTTTTAGATAATGACCAGCATAGCACAGGCAAAACATGCTCCAATCAAGAGCCGTATTAGGTGAATGGAATGAAGTGAAAGAAAAATGATTTAGAAATTACTCTGGGCTCTGCAGGAGTTTCTAGACCTGGTTTTTAAAGGTGGAAAAGTAATAGGAAGAGAAAGATGAGCAGACTTTCATAGCTTATGTGTTGAAGGGGAAGGTATCATGACAATCAATCCTTCCATGAGTGGTAAGTCTCCACTGAGAAACTGAAAGCAGCAACTAGAAGTATGCCTTGGGTCCAAGCTTTAGGGCAGGGTTACTTGCAGATAGCTTACTTGAACAAATGGCAAAATGATACTGTCTAGGAGAGAGATTAAAAACTTCAGGGTTTGTATATGTTGATTTGGTGGCTTTATGGGTATGTTGGTTTAGTTCAAGTGTTATCATTATGAGTAATTGGTCGGAAGGGAGTTTACTAGTTGCTGTAATTAGTTATTGTATGCAGTATTCGGGTGCAAAAGATAATGTCTGATGTAATAGGTTGTTGGAGATAGTGATCGGGAGTCTGATCTATACCTTTTCTTCATACCCAAGGAGTCCCTTCTAGCAATAGAGACATAAGAAGCTGGTCATGTCGACTGGTTGTGATCAAAGGCCATAAAGTATAATGGTGATGTGTGGGTGTCCATATGGGAAGAATGCAGAGTATTTGAGCAGAATTGTCTATTGTTTTCACTGTGGTAGTTCCATTGTGGGTATGAAGGGTCTTGAGACATGATTACCTTAGTCACCTCACCCACCCTATGGCTTACTTCAGTTCTGATGGTTTCATCCACTGCCATATCCGCTTTCAGGCATCTAGAACACTCCACATCTTCCAAGTTCTGTTGAATCATACTCATTGTCCAACCAGTCTTTCTGTCATGTTTCCTCTGCTTAACTTAATAACATTGCTTTTATTTGCATTGACTCTTGAATTTTTCCTCAAACACATTCTGCCAGAAAAGGCACCAGCTTTTGCAGTTTTCCACTCATGTCTGCTACCAGAGTTGTCATCAGCAAACAGCACCTGACTCACTTCCCAGGCCCATCTTACCCACAACAGACAAAAGACACACCCCTCTCTTCAAAACCCTCACACTTATCTCAGTCACCAACCCATTCATAAAGCCATGGTGACATCACACATCCCATGTTGCAGATCCACCTTCACCTGGAAAGATTCACACACCCTCCTCCTACTTGATTAAAACTGCTCACAGCTTTCCTCCCACAACATATATTCTTAATTCTTCCCATGAGACCTCGTCATCAGCTTCATCATATGCTTTCTCAGTATCCATAAATGTTATGTACAAGTTCTTTTCTTTCTATAAGTATTTCTCAGAGATTCTTCTATGACTTCAGAAGCCATATTTGTTCCTTGCCTGCCACTTACCTTGTGTCTGAGGATTTTGGTTTTGATGTGTCATTTTCATTTCTGCTATCTAGCACATTATTTACATTGTGATGTTGGTTATAATGCGTTCTGGTCTGTGAGGTGTCTTCAAGGGAGGTATCCAGGGACTCTGCAGAGAAGGGTGAGTTAGAGTGAATTATGCACCCTTTGCATCCTTCTAACTCTGGCAATTCTGAAAATGTTTTCTTTTGTACTCTATATTGGAAAATGGCCCAAGTTGCCTCAGTGTGGTTCCTCATGCATTTATCAGGGTTGAGCTGCTGACTTAGGCAAAGAAAGCTCTTGCTGGTGTTGAATGCATGTTGAAAGGTAGTAATGCTTGACATGATGGATTGCTGAAAACTACATCATGTGATTATGAACATTGTTTTAGACACCTAGAATACTTTATACACCTTGTTTGATATATTACAGGTATCTTTTTGAGTTGAGAAAAATTTTGTTAACTTGCCATGGTATACCTTAGTTTTGTTCTGTTTCAACGCATTTTTAGATCTCTAGAAACTCATACAAATTATGCAAAGAATTCCCCACTCTTCATGTGAATGTGATGTTATTTTTGTAGTTTCCATGTTTCTTCTTTTTCATTAGGTTGTTTGGCAGAAATCCTCTTACAGGCTAATTTTATCATTTGTTCAGCTTTTATTGTCCCTACTTATACTTTCCAGAGGATTTATCATGGTCTGCAGCCCAGAACAACTTCTATCAGTTTCTTACGGTGAGGTTACCTGAAAGAAAGAGGGTGACTCGCATTGCCACTCAGGGCAAACAGAATTCTCGGGAGTATGTGACGGAGTACATGATTCAGTACTCCGATGATGGGGATATTTGGAGAATGTACAGGGGACCAGATGGAGTTGCAAAGGTAGTGATGTAGTGATGTTAGGTTCTTTACACAGTGGATCCTTGTTAATGCTGTAGTAATTTGCTGCTGTACAGTTATGTACGTCTGGTGTTTTTGTTGAATTTTACTTTATTCCCCTTTTTTGGTATGAGCTGCCTTTGATTAGCCGTTGCTTACATTTTATTTGTTGGGATTTTTGTTATACATTTGAATGCTTCAGTACTGAAGTAAGCTATCATCACTTTGTTAAAATGTGCTGTGTCTTGTGTTATTATTACCAATCTTATATTTCTCAGCCTATTAAGTGCTGTTTAAGTTGGTTACCACCCAGTTTGTTTATTACTTCATTAGTCTACTAAACCATATAAATGGTCTGGTAATTGACTTTCACCTGTTTGTTTTGTAATGTTCTTTAGAAGCACTGCTTCTGAATTTTTGTAAGTGAATGTAGTTTTCTTTTTATGCCTGTTAGTTCCCATTTTGTCTGAAAATGACTTTTCTGTTATCACTTTTTATTTTTGACGATGGTGACTTATTTTTTGTAATTTTTGTTACTACTTGTGTAGGTTTGATTTGTTCAGTTTATGTGTTATTTTTATGTGATTTTTACACGTAGATGGTAGTGTTTTAGACAAAGTTTTGACAGCTTTAGCAATACAGTAGTTGCTTTATTAAGCAGAATTGTTTTCACAAGTTATTGCATGGTAAGCTACAATCACAGCATGTCAGCATTTTTGAGTATTGATGTTGCACTGTGAATATAAGTACTGGTATCTTCTTACCACCTCAACTAGGTTTCCTATCCAACCCAGAGAATCACACATTTTTCAAGTTGTATAGAGAATGTATTTAACCTTACAGTTTCAGAGATTAAAAAAAAAAGAAATATGACAATGAAAAAATCTTTTCAGATATATATTTTGTCCATAACTATCACTAATCATGTGTAGAAGTTTTGTAGTTGTGTCAGTGCTATGTTCTGTAACGTGCAACAGTATGATCTGGTTGTCAAGTGAATTGCTACTATGCATATTTTATTATTTAGTTTGCTTACGCTGAAAAATTGATTGCTCCTATTATTTTTGTTTTCTTTCATGTGATGAATATTTTTTTATTATTATCATATAATACTTAGTCGCTGTCTCCTGCGTTAGCGAGGCAGCGCAAGGAAACAGACGAAAGAATGGCCCAGCCTACCCACATACACATGTAAATACATAAACGCCCACACACACACACACACACACACACACACACATATATGTACACATACATTTCACCGTATACGTACATATACATACAGACACATACTCATGTACATATTTGTGCTTGCTGCCTTCATCCATTCCCGTTGCCACCCCGCCACACATGAAATGGCATCTCCTGCGTGCGCGTTAGGTAGCGCTAGGAAAAGACAACAAGGGCCACATTCGTTCACACTCAGTCTCTAGCTGTTATTTGTAATGTACCGAAACCACAGCTCCCTTTCCACATCCAGGCCCCACAAAACTTTCCATGGTTTACCCCAGACTCTTCACATGCCCTGGTTTAATCCATTGACAGCACATTGACCCCGGTATACCACATCGTTCCAGTTCACTCTATTTCTTGCACGCCTTTCACTCTCCTGTATGTTCAGGCCCCGATCGCTCAAAATCTTTTTCACTCCATCCTTCCACCTCCAGTTTGGTCCCCCACTTCTCCTCGTTCCCTCCACCTCTAACACATATATCTTCTTTGTCAATCTTTCCTCACTCATTCTCTCCATGTGACCAAACCATTTCAATACACCCTCTTCTGCTCTCTCAACCACACTCTTTTTATTACCACAAATCTCTCTTACCCTTTCATTACTTACCTTATCAAACCACCTCACACCACATATTGTTCTCAAACATCTCATTTCCAGCACATCCACCTTCCCCGCACAACCCTATCTATAGCCCATGCCCCGCAACCGTATAACATTATTGGAACCACTTTTCCTTCAAACATACCCAATTTTGCTCTTCAAGATAAGGGTCTCTCCTTCCTCACATTCTTCAGCGCTCCCAGAACCTTCACCCCCTCTCCCATCCTGTGACTCGCTTCTACTTCCATGGTTCCATCCACTGCTAGATCCACTCCCAGATATCTAAAACACTTCTTTTCCCTCAGTTTTTCTCCATTCAAACTCACCTCCCAATTTACTTGTCCCTCACCCCTACTGAACCTAATAACCTTGCTGTTATTCACATGAATATATTTTCATATAATCAGTATGATTCACTGATAATTTTTGATAAAAGCCAAATTATAAAAGTTTGTAGAATTAGCAGTGGTACTCATACAATGCAATGTTGTCTACATCATGTAGGTGCTGGCAACACTGCCTCCACTTGTACTAGATGCACCTTCTCTTGCATTATTCTTGGCCAGCTTTCAAAGGTGGAAGAATCATTATCCTTAAAATCAGTCTCTACATGATCATAGTACAGATAATCATCTCAAGTAATTCTGGATTATCTTATGCCTTGTCCTCTCAGTCTGGCTAAAGCAATTTGGCTCTCAATTTCCCTTCTTGAAAACTCTTGAGAAGATACTGTCTTTTGATAAGAGAAAGCATACTTAGAAAGAGAAACCTCCTTCCACTATTAACCACTTGTCTCCTCTAAACATAAAGTTATGCACGGCAAGTGACTCCTCTAGTCATGATATCCACATTAAGTTTAAGTGCCACTATTTCAAGGACACCTGCAGATCTTGGGTGGATGTCAAGTTGGCAGTGCACAATAACTTCTCCTTACAATTACCTGCCTTCTCATCATGCCACTTTTGAGCATCAGCCAATTGTGCTTAGTTTTTTGATGAAGAAGCTACACTTTAATTATACGCCCACACAGACAATATGTCCATAAGCAAGAATGGTGTCTGATTTTATCTTTTTGTTATGCAGATGCCATCTACCAGCTGGTAATCTAAATGTCTGGGTTATGGAGAGTCGCATTGAGAATGGGTATGAGAAGTGTTACTTTATTGTTATTTATGGTTAAGTGCAGAATTCTGGCTCAAGGAGTCATCTTTTTTGGGGATTAGTATTTTTTATTTGACTTTGTTTTTTCTGTTATTTATTTTAATGTACTTTATATGAAAGTAATTGTAATACTTGGAAGTAAGGGGAGTGGGGGAGGAATGGGATGTATTTAGGGAATCAGTGATGGATTGCGCAAAAGATGCTTGTGGCATGAGAAGAGTGGGAGGTGGGCTGTTTAGAAAGGGTAGTGAGTGGTGGGTTGAAGAAGTAAGAGTATTAGTGAAAGAGAAGAGAGAGGCATTTGGACGATTTTTGCAGGGAAAAAATGCAATTGAGTGGGAGAAGTATAAAAGAAAGAGACAGGAGGTCAAGAGAAAGGTGCAAGAGGTGAAAAAAAGGGCAAATGAGAGTTGGGGTGAGAGACTATCAGTAAATTTTAGGGAGAATAAAAAGATGTTCTGGAAGGAGGTAAATAGGGTGCGTAAGACAAGGGAGCAAATGGGAACTTCAGTGAAGGGCGTAAATGGGGAGGTGATAACAAGTAGTGGTGATGTGAGAAGGAGATGGAATGAGTATTTTGAAGGTTTGTTGAATGTGTCTGATGACAGAGTGGCAGATATAGGGTGTTTTGGTCGAGGTGGTGTGCAAAGTGAGAGGGTTAGGGAAAATGATTTGGTAAACAGAGAAGAGGTAGTAAAAGCTTTGCGGAAGATGAAAGCCGGCAAGGCAGCAGGTTTGGATGGTATTGCAGTGGAATTTATTAAAAAAGGGGGTGACTGTATTGTTGACTGGTTGGTAAGGTTATTTAATGTATGTATGACTCATGGTGAGGTGCCTGAGGATTGGCGGAATGCGTGCATAGTGCCATTGTACAAAGGCAAAGGGGATAAGAGTGAGTGCTCAAATTACAGAGGTATAAGTTTGTTGAGTATTCCTGGTAAATTATATGGGAGGGTATTGATTGAGAGGGTGAAGGCATGTACAGAGCATCAGATTGGGGAAGAGCAGTGCGGTTTCAGAAGTGGTAGAGGATGTGTGGATCAGGTGTTTGCTTTGAAGAATGTATGTGAGAAATACTTAGAAAAGCAAATGGATTTGTATGTAGCATTTATGGATCTGGAGAAGGCATATGATAGAGTTGATAGAGATGCTCTGTGGAAGGTATTAAGAATATATGGTGTGGGAGGAAAGTTGTTAGAAGCAGTGAAAAGTTTTTATCGAGGATGTAAGGCATGTGTACGTGTAGGAAGAGAGGAAAGTGATTGGTTCTCAGTGAATGTAGGTTTGCGGCAGGGGTGTGTGATGTCTCCATGGTTGTTTAATTTGTTTATGGATGGGGTTGTTAGGGAGGTAAATGCAAGAGTCCTGGAAAGAGGGGCAAGTATGAAGTCTGTTGGGGATGAGAGAGCTTGGGAAGTGAGTCAGTTGTTGTTCGCTGATGATACAGCGCTGGTGGCTGATTCATGTGAGAAACTGCAGAAGCTGGTGACTGAGTTTGGTAAAGTGTGTGGAAGAAGAAAGTTAAGAGTAAATGTGAATAAGAGCAAGGTTATTAGGTACAGTAGGGTTGAGGGTCAAGTCAATTGGGAGGTGAGTTTGAATGGAGAAAAACTGGAGGAAGTGAAGTGTTTTAGATATCTGGGAGTGGATCTGTCAGCGGATGGAACCATGGAAGCGGAAGTGGATCATAGGGTGGGGGAGGGGGCGAAAATTTTGGGAGCCTTGAAAAATGTGTGGAAGTCGAGAACATTATCTCGGAAAGCAAAAATGGGTATGTTTGAAGGAATAGTGGTTCCAACAATGTTGTATGGTTGCGAGGCGTGGGCTATGGATAGAGTTGTGCGCAGGAGGATGGATGTGCTGGAAATGAGATGTTTGAGGACAATGTGTGGTGTGAGGTGGTTTGATCGAGTAAGTAACGTAAGGGTGAGAGAGATGTGTGGAAATAAAAAGAGCGTGGTTGAGAGAGCAGAAGAGGGTGTTTTGAAATGGTTTGGGCACATGGAGAGAATGAGTGAGGAAAGATTGACCAAGAGGATATATGTGTCGGAGGTGGAGGGAACGAGGAGAAGAGGGAGACCAAATTGGAGGTGGAAAGATGGAGTGAAAAAGATTTTGTGTGATCGGGGCCTGAACATGCAGGAGGGTGAAAGGAGGGCAAGGAATAGAGTGAATTGGAGTGATGTGGTATACAGGGGTTGACGTGCTGTCAGTGGAGTGAATCAAGGCATGTGAAGCGTCTGGGGTAAACCATGGAAAGCTGTGTAGGTATGTATATTTGCGTGTGTGGACGTGTGTATGTACATGTGTATGGGGGGGGGTTGGGCCATTTCTTTCGTCTGTTTCCTTGCGCTACCTCGCAAACGCGGGAGACAGCGACAAAGTATAAAAAAAAAAAAAAAAAAAAAAAATTGTAATACTATAGAAATTCCTGAACTGATTCTGTAAACATTGCAACTTATATGATAATTTTTCCATTAGGCCTTCCCAGGTAACGAGGATGCAAATACAGTTGCAACGAATTTGTTTGATACTCCCATCATTGCTCGTTATATTCGCATCAAACCAACACGATGGAACAATCGCATCTCACTTCGGCTGGAATTATATGGCTGCGACTACAGTAAGTCCTCATCACTGCCATTTTATGATCTTTATTGATTATAGTTTTATTCATGTGTAGTTGTGTTTTATAATGATTGTCATAACAGCAGTTTTGGGTTTGTTCAATTAATTCCAGCCAAAGGCTGAAAATATAGTGTCCGCAATAAACCTTGTCTGCCTCACATACACGGCTAAGGTTTATCATGGATGCAAGCTTATGATGCTCTCAGGTTGATATCATTGTATGTATGGTTGCTGACAGTGCTAACAGTGTGAATACCAGCAACACGTCTGTCTCTAGGGAACGATACTCTTTCTTTACTCTTTGTGGCTGTCACTTCATTTGGGGAATTTCGCTTCTGGGCACTATATTTTTTCTGCCTGTGCTCCAAGATAGTTGGCTTTTACCTTTATTATGAGAAGGAAGCCCAAATTCTTGCCTGGAAGCAAGAAAGTATGGGTACATGTGAGATTTGTAGACACATTGGGCACTCAAAATGCACAATCAGGCGGCTGCTTCCTGTGACACCTCACCAGTGCCTTTTGTCATTCAGATCAAGAGCATATGGACCCTAAGTGTGGAACTAGATAAATCAGGCACTTTGCCAGTTTCATGCCCAGGTGTCTGCAGATGGTTATCAAGGTCAAAGGGGAAATGACAAATGTAAGAGTGATGTTGACTGAAAATACATAGGGGTTGGACAAAGCTTTATGCAGACACTGTATGCAAATGCGTCTATGTGAGTGGATAGGTATATGCAATTGGTAGTATAGAAATGTAGTTACCCATTTTTTATAGTTATTCATAGATGTAATTACTTATTTCTACTGTATTGGGAGGGCCCATTTGTGAATAGTCTTCATAAAACATCTTGAATTTCTGTATGCTGTCTCCTTTAAACATGTCTTCAGTCATTTTATTCTTTTCACCCACCTCTGTAATACCATGGCAATACCTCCTCACATCTTTTTTAACAAGTTTCCCTGATTCTTGTCTGCATCATCAGTCTCTTTAAAAAACTTAAAAGTTATCTTGTTCCCATCACTCTTCTTGCTTCCAAGGTTGGCAGGTATAAAGCCTCCATCCTCTCCTTGTAACTCAACTCAGTTCTGGTATTATCAAGTATAATAATTATTTATGATAATAATTTATAATGATAATGATAATTTATGATTTATTAAAAAAGGGGGTGACTTCTTGTTGACTGATTGGTAAGGATATTCATTGTATTTATGGTTCATGGTGAAGTGCCTGAGGATTGGCAGAATGCATGCATAGTGCCATTGTACAAAGGCAAAGGGGATAAAGGTAAGTATTCAGATTACAGAGGTATAAGTTTGTTGGGTATTCCTGGGAAATTTTATGGGAGGATATTGATTGAGAGGGTGAAGGCATGTACAGCACATCAGATTGGGGTAGAGCATTGTGGTTTTAGAAGTGGTAAAGGATGTTAGGACCAGGTGTTTGCTTTGAAGAATGTGAGAAATACTTAGAAAACAAATGGATTTGTATGTAGCATTTTTGGACCTGGAGAAGACATATGATAAGAGTTGATAGAGATGCTTTGTGGAAGGTATTTAGAGTATGTGGTTTGAGAGGCAAGTTGCTAGAAGCAGTGAAAATTTTTTATCGAGGATGTAAGGCATGTGTACAAGTAGGAAGGGAGGAAAGTGATTGGTTCCGAGTGAATGTTGGTTTGCGGCAGGGGTGCGTGATGTCTCCATGGTTGTTTAATTTGTTTATGGATTGAGTTGTTTGGGAGGTGAATGCAAGAGTTTTAGAGACAGGGGCACGTATGCAGTCTGTTGTAGATGAGAGAGCTTGGGAAGTGAGTCATTTGTTGTTTGCTGATGATACAGCGCTGATGGCTGATTCGGGTGAGAAATTGCAGGAGCTGGAGACTGAGCTTGGTAAAGTGTGTGAAAGAAGAAAGCTGAGTGTAAATGTGGTTGAGAGTAGGTTATTAGGTTCAGTAGGGTTGAGGGATAAGTCACTTGGAAAGTAAGTTTGAATGGAGAAAAACTTGAGGAAGTGAAGTGTTTTAGATATCTAGGATTGGATTTGACAGTGGATGGAACCATGGAAGCGGAAGTGATTCCAGGGTGGGGAGGGGACAAAGGTTCTGAGAGCGTTGAAGAATGTGTGGAAGGTGAGAACGTTATCTTGGAGGGCAAAAATGGGTATGTTTGAAGGAATAGTGGTTCCAACAGTGTTATACGTTTGTGAGGCGTGGGCTATAGATAGGGTTGTGTGGAGGAGGGTGGATGTGTTGGAAATGAGATGTTTAAGGACATTATGTGGTGTGAGGTGGTTTGATTAAGTAAGTAATGAAAGGGTAATAAAAAGTGTGGTTGAGAGAGCAGAAGAGGGTGTATTGAATTTTGGCCACATGGAGAGAATGAGTGAGGAAAGATTGACAAAGAGGATATATGTGTCAGAGGTGGAGGGAATGAGGAGAAGTGGAAGACCAAATTGGAGGTGGAAGGATGGAGTGAAAAAGATTTTGAGTAATTGGGGCCTGAACATACAGGAAGGTGAAATGCGTGCAAGGAATAGAGTGAATTGGAACAATGTGGTATACTGGGGTCGACATGTTGTCAGTGGATTAAACCAGGGCATGTGAAGCATCTGGGGTAAACCATGGAAAGTTTTGTGGGGCCTGGATGTGGAAAGGGAGCTGTGGTATCTGTGCATTAGACATGACAGCTATAGACTGAGTGTGAACAAATGTGGCTTTTGTTGTCTTTTCCTAGCGCTACCTTGTGCGTGCGGGGTGGGGAGGGGGATGCCATTTCATGTGTGGCAGGGTGGCGACAGGAATGGATGAAGGCAGCAAGTTTGAATATGTACATGTGTATTTACGTATATGTGTTGTATGTATATACGTTGAAATGTATATGTGCATGTGTGGACGTGTATGTATATACATGTGTATGTGGATGGGTTAGGCCATTCTTTTGTCTGTTTCCTTGCGCTATTTCACTAACGCGGGAGGCAGCGACAAAGTATGATAAATATATATATAAATGAATGATAATATATTATTATTATTATTATTATTTATTTTTTTTTCCGCTGTCTCCCGCGCTTGCGAGGTAGCGCAAGGAAACAGACGAAAGAAATGGCCCAACCCACCCCCATACACATGTATATACATGCGTCCACACACGCAAATATACATACCTACACAGCATTCCATGGTTTACCCCAGACGCTTCACATGCCCTGATTCAATCCACTGACAGCACGTCAACCCCGGTATACCACATCGATCCAGTTCACTCTATTCCTTGCCCTCCTTTCACCCTCCTGCATGTTCAGGCCCCAATCACACAAAATCTTTTTCACTCCATCTTTCCACCTCCAATTTGGTCTCCCACTTCTCCTCGTTCCCTCCACCTCCGACACATATATCCTCTTGGTCAATCTTTCCTCACTCATTCTCTCCATGTGCCCAAACCATTTCAAAACACCCTCTTCTGCTCTCTCAACCACACTCTTTTTATTTCCACACATCTCTCTTACCCTTACGTTACTTACTCGATCAAACCACCTCACACCACACATTGTCCTCAAACATCTCATTTCCAGCACATCCATCCTCCTGCGCACAACTCTATCCATAGCCCACGCCTCGCAACCATACAACATTGTTGGAACCACTATTCCTTCAAACATACCCATTTTTGCTTTCCGAGATAATGTTCTCGACTTCCACACATTCTTCAAGGCTCCCAGAATTTTCGCCCCCTCCCCCACCCTATGATCCACTTCCGCTTCCATGGTTATTTATTTATTATTGTACTTGATTGTCATTTACTGTGTCAGTGAGGTAGCACCAGGAAACAGACGAAGAAAGACCCATCCATTCATATACACATATATATACATAAGTGCCCACACACACACATATACATAAATATACATATACATATCAACATATACACATATATGTATACATACGTATACACAGACATGTACATATATACACTTGTACATATTCATACTTGCCTTCATCCATTTCTGGTGCTTCCCTGCCCCACAGGAAACAGCATTGCTTCCCCCTGCTTCAGCAAAGTATTGCCAGGAAAACAGACAAAAAAGGACACATTTTTTCACACTCAGTCTCTAGCTATCAAGTGTACTGCACCTGAACCACTGTTCCCTATCCACATCCAGGCCCCACAGACCTTTTCATGGTTTACCCCAGATGTTTCACAAGCCCTATTTCAGTCCATTGAAGCATGTCGAGCCCGGTATACCACATCATTCCAATTCACTCTATTCCTTGCACGCCTTTCACCTTCCTATATGTTTAGGCCCCAATCGCTCAAAATCTTTTTCACTCTATCCTTCCTCCTCCAACATTGTCTTTCACTTCTCCTTCTTCCCTCCACCTCAGACTCGTATATCCTTTGTCAATCTTTTCTCACTTATTCTCTCCATATGTCTAAACCATTTCAACACACCTGCTCACTCAACCACACCCTTTTTATTTCCACACATCTTCCTTTACAAACCACCTCACATCACATATTGTCCTTAAACATTTCATTTCCAACACATCCACCCTCCTTCATACAACCCTATCTACAGCCCATGCCTCGCAACCATATAAGATTGTTGGAACTACTGTTCCTTCAAACATGCCCATTTTTGCTCTGAAATAACACTCTCTCCTTCCACACATTCTTCCTTGCCCCCAGAACATTCACCCCCCTCTCCCACCCTGTGACTCACTTCCGCTTCCATGGTTCCATTCGCTGCTCAGTCCACTCCCACATACCTAAAACACTTCACTTCCTCCAATTTCTGTCCTTTTAAATTTTATTTTATTTATTGTACTTAATCGCCGTACTTTATCCCTGGGGATAGGGATTAAGAATACTTCCCACGTATTCCCTGCGTGTCGTAGAAGGCGACTAAAAGGGGAGGGAGTGGGAGGCTGGAAATCCTCCCACCTCGTTTTTTTTTTTTTTTTTTTTAATTTTCCAAAAGAAGGAACAGGGGTGGCCAGGTGAGGATATTCCAAAAAAGGCCCAGTCCTCTGTTCTTAACGCTACCTCGCTAATGCGGGAAATGGCGAATAGTTAGAAAAAAAAAAAACTTAATCGCCGTCCCTCGCGTTAGCAAGGTAGTGCAAGGAAACAGATGAAAGAATGGCCCAACCCACCCAGATACATATGTATATGCAGAAACGCCCACACATGCACATATACATACCTGTACATTTCAACGTATACATACCTATACATGCACAGACATATATACACATGTACATATTCATACTTGCTGCCTTCATCCATTTCCGTTGTCACCCCACCACACATGAAATAGCATCCCCCCACACATGCGAGGTAGCGCTAAGAAAATACAAAAAAGGCCACATTGATTTACACTCAGTCTCAAGCTGTCATGTGTAATGCACCCAAACCACATCTCCCTTTCCACATCCAGGCCCCACAAAACTTTCCGTGGTTTACCCCAGAAGCTTCACATGTCCTTGTTCAGTCCATTGACAGCATGTCAACCTCGGTATACCACATTGTTCCAGTTCACTCCATTCCTTGCACGCCTTTCACTCTCCTGTATGTTCAGGCACGATTGCTCAAAATCTTTTTCACTCCATCCTTCTACCTCCAATTTGGTCTTCCACTTCTCCTCGTTCTCTCAACCTCTGATACGTATATCCCCTATGTCAATCTTTCCTCACTCATTCTCAAACTTACATCCCAATTAACTTGTCCCTCAATCCTACTGAACCTAATAAACTTGCTCTTAGTCACATTTGCTCTCAACTTTCTCCTTTCTCACATTTTTCCATACTCAGTCACCAACTTCTGCAGTTTCTCACTCGAATCAGCCACTAGAGCTGTATCACTGGTGAACAACAACTGACTCGCTTCCCAGGGGCACTCTCATCCCCAACAGACTGCATACTGGCCCCTCTCTCTCTCCAAAACTCTTGCATTTATCTCCACAACCACCCCATTCATAAACAAATTAAACAACCATGGAGGCATCACGTACCGCTGCCGCAGACCAACCTTCACTGGGAACCAATCACTCTCTTCCTGCTCATACATGTGCCTTACATCCTTGGTAAAACCTTTTCATTGCTTCAAGCAACGTAACTCCTATACCATATACTCTTAAGACCTTCCAAAGAGCATCTCTGTCAACCTTATCATATGCCTTCTCCAGATCCATAAATGCTACATACAAATCCATCTGTTTTCTAAGTATTTCTCACACACATTCTTCAAAGCAAACACCTGATCCACACATCCTCTACCACTTCTGAGACCACACTGCTCTTCCCCAGTCTGATTCTCTGTACATGCTATCACCCTCTCAATCAAGACCCTCCCATATAATTTCCCAGGATTACTCAACAAACTTATACCTCTGTAGTTTGAACACCCACATTTATCCCCTTTGCCCTTGTTCACCATGATCCATACTTACTTTGAATATCCTTACCAACCAATCAGCAACTCAGTCACCTCCTTTCTCAATGAATTCTAATGCAATACCATCCAAAGCTGCCACCTAGCTGGATTTCATTTTCCACAGTGCTTTCACTACCTCTTCTCTCTTAACCAAACCATTCTTGCTGACCTTCTCACCTCGTACACCACCCCAACCAAAACACCCTGCATCTGCCACGCTTATCATCAAACACATTCAACAGACCTTCAAAATACTCACTCCACCTCCTCACTTCACTACCTGTTATTACTTCCCCACTGCCAAATACCTTTTTAAAATCTTGTCTGCCTCTAAAGTGAAGATCCCTTTCTTTGAAGGTTTTCATTCTTAACATGGTAAATGTCTTTTATAATCTGCTTGAATTATTTTTTATGGAATCTCTCATCATTTAATCAGGTTTTGTGAAAACACAATGATGAATACTAAATTTAAGTATGTTTTCACATTTTATGTTTTTCATGGAACATTTAATGATATGAAATCTCTACTTTCACAGCGCCAGAATCAGTAAGTTTTCAAGAGACTTCTATGGTTGCAATGGATCTTACACATGAGCCCATCGCATCTCTTAGGGACCACATCCGCTTCAGGTTCCGTACAACACATCCTGATGCAATGCTCATGTATAGTAGAGGAACACAAGGGGATTTCATAGCACTGCAGTTGGTTCAGAACAGGATGGTGCTTAATTTAAACCTTGGTTAGTATGTATTTTTTTTTTTTACACAAATACTGAATGTTCATGCAAGATATTCTGTGCAAGTTTTTGAATACTTTTCTTACTATTAGATGTCAGTTGTTTTGTAAAGGTATTTATTTTATGTTGCACATGAAGTTTTATACTGAAATCAGTACTAATGCCTAAAGGTTAATGACTGTCTAACTGCATTACTGATAATTTATGGATAAGTAGAGGTCCACACAGGTAGCTTTTGTGTGAGTGCAAAAATAATTTTCTTGCCCTTAAAATGTATACATATATATACTAATTACTTTTTAGAGTATTTTCGTGATTTGAGAGGAAGGAAATTATACTGGTAAGCTCCTGTATGAGAAAGGGCACAGAAAAGAGTTTTACTGGCTAATCACGAAATTTTAAGACTTATGTGATGCAATGTAATTATGTTTCTTCCAGGATCAGAACTAATGACATCACTGTCAGTGGGATCATTGCTAGATGACAATGCATGGCATGATGTGGAAATACGAAGAGAGCAGAGGAATGTGACCTTCTTAGTTGACCGTGTGCGCTTAGATGACATAATCCTTGGGGACTTTAAAAGACTGGATCTTAATCAGGAGGTGGGAATACTTCCCTTTGTGGCTGTTTTTTATTGTAAATTCATCTTTATATGGTTTTATTTTGTTTTTCTATTTCTTTTGTCGTCTTTTTATATCTTTTTTTTATTATTATTCTTGCTCTTTATCCTCTCTTTGCTACTATGCATTGTTAACTGATCAGGAGGCATATCCAAGGGTTGGGTGGCAACATGGGCAATCAACATGCATCCCTTTGAACTATAGATAGACATAGTAATGACTTTGATTTACATTGCTATATTTTTACTTTTATTCTAACCCTCCTAGGTTGGGTGGCAACATGGGTGCTCAACACCCTTCCCTTTTGAACTATGGATAGACTTAGTAATGACTTTGATTTACAGTGCTATAATTTTACTTTTATTCTAGCCTTCCTAGTCCCTTGAAAGAAAAATAGATTCACCTGTTTTAATGATTTGCATTAGTGACCAATAAAACATTCTTGTGCATCCTTCCTGATGCATTCATATATGTATTTATTTTATATTTAATTTTCTTTGTCGCTGTCTCCCGCGTTTGCGAGGTAGCGCAAGGAAACAGACGAAAGAATGGCCCAACCCACCCACATACACGTCCACACACGCAAATATACATACCTATACATTTCAACGTATACATATATATACACACACAGACATATACATATATACACATGTACATAATTCATACTTTCTTTCTTTTCTTTTAAACTATTCGCCATTTCCCGCGTTAGCGAGGTAGCGTTAAGAACAGAGGACTGGGCCTTTTTTGGAATATCCTCACCTGGCCCCCTCTGTTCCTTCTTTTGGAAAATGAAAAAAAAAACGAGAGGGGAGGATTTCCAGCCCCCCGCTCCCTCCCCTTTTAGTCGCCTTCTACGACACGCAGGGAATACGTGGGAAGTATTCTTAATCCCCTATCCCCAGGGATAACATAATTCATACTGTCTGCCTTAATTCATTCCCATCACCACCTCGCCACTCATGAAATAACAACCCCCTCCCCCTCATGTGTGCGAGGTAGCATTAGGAAAAGACAACAAAGGCCCCATTCGTTCACACTCAGTCTCTAGCTGTCATGTAATAATGCACCGAAACCACAGCTCCCTTTCCACATCCAAGCCCCACAGAACTTTCCATGGTTTACCCCAGATGCTTCACATTCCCTGGTTCAATCCATTGACAGCATGTTGACCCCAGTATACCACATCGTTCCAATTCACTCTATTCTTTGCATGCCTTTCACCCTCCTGCATGTTCAGGCCCCAATCACTCAAAATCTCTTTCACTCCATCTTTCCACCTCCAGTTTTGTCTCCCACTTCTCCTTGTTCCCTCCACCTCTGACACATATATCCTCTTTGTCAATTTTTCCTCACTCATTCTCTCCATGTGACCATTTCAAAACATCCTCTTCTGCTCTCTCAACCACACTCTTTTTATTACCACACATCTCTCTTACCCTATTATTACTTACTCGATCAAACCACCTCACACCACATATTGTCCTCAAACATCTCATTTCCAGCACATCCACCCTCCTGCGCACAACTCTATCCATAGCCCATGCCTTGCAACCATACAACATTGTTGGAACCACTATTCCTTCAAACATACCCATTTTTGCTTTCTGAGATAATGTTCTCGACTTCCACACATTCTTCAAGGCTCCCAGAATTTTCGCTCCCTCCCCCACCCTATGATTCACTTCCGCTTCCATGGTTCCATCTGCTGCCAAATCCACTCCCAGATATCTAAAACACTTCACTCTCTCCAGTTTTTCTCCATTCAAACTTACCTCCCAATTGACCCTCAACCCTACTGTAGCTAATGACCTTGCTCTTATTCACATTTACTCTCAACTTTCTTCTTTCACACACTTTACCAAACTCAGTCACCAGCTTCTGCAGTTTCTCACATGAATCAGCCACCATATGTATATATGTATATTTTTTTTTTTTTTTTTTTTTTTTTTTTTTTTTTTTTTATACTTTGTCGCTGTCTCCCGCGTTTGCGAGGTAGCGCAAGGAAACAGACGAAAGAAATGGCCCAACCCCCCCCCCCCATACACATGTACATACACACGTCCACACACGCAAATATACATACCTACACAGCTTTCCATGGTTTACCCCAGACGCTTCACATGCCTTGCTTCAATCCACTGACAGCACGTCAACCCCTGTATACCACATGACTCCAATTCACTCTATTTCTTGCCCTCCTTTCACCCTCCTGCATGTTCAGGCCCCGATCACACAAAATCTTTTTCACTCCATCTTTCCACCTCCAATTTGGTCTCCCTCTTCTCCTCGTTCCCTCCACCTCCGACACATATATCCTCTTGGTCAATCTCTCCTCACTCATTCTCTCCATGTGCCCAAACCATTTCAAAACACCCTCTTCTGCTCTCTCAACCATGCTCTTTTTATTTCCACACATCTCTCTCACCCTTACGTTACTTACTCGATCAAACCACCTCACACCACACATTGTCCTCAAACATCTCATTTCCAGCACATCCATCCTCCTGCGCACATCTCTATCCATAGCCCACGCCTCGCAACCATACAACATTGTTGGAACCACTATTCCCTCAAACATACCCATTTTTGCTTTCCGAGATAATGTTCTCGACTTCCACACATTTTTCAAGGCTCCCAAAATTTTCGCCCCCTCCCCCACCCTATGATCCACTTCCGCTTCCATGGTTCCATCCGCTGACAGATCCACTCCCAGATATCTAAAACACTTCACTTCCTCCAGTTTTTCTCCATTCAAACTCACCTCCCAATTGACTTGACCCTCACCCCTACTGTACCTAATAACCTTGCTCTTATTCACATTTACTCTCAACTTTCTTCTTCCACACACTTTACCAAACTCAGTCACCAGCTTCTGCAGTTTCTCACATGAATCAGCCACCAGCGCTGTATCATCAGCGAACAACAACTGACTCACTTCCCAAGCTCTCTCATCCCCAACAGACTTCATACTTGCCCCTCTTTCCAGGACTCTTGCATTTACCTCCCTTACAACCCCATCCATAAACAAATTAAACAACCATGGAGACATCACACACCCCTGCCGCAAACCTACATTCACTGAGAACCAATCACTTTCCTCTCTTCCTATATATGTATATAATGATTTAATTTTTCTCTTGTTTGCCAAAGGATATAAATTTTTTCATTAAACAAAACTCCTTTGATTATAGCTATTGGCTTTTTTTTTTTTATCAAATGTTATAAGTTCATTTTCATTTAAAGTGGTCGCAAGACTCTTTATACTTCTCCATGACTGCTGTATTCAGTTTGATGAGAATTTGATTAATGTATGTAATTTGATTTTACATCCAAATAAGACAAAATATATCAAGTTTTCTGAAGAATGTGTTCATACATAGATTCTTGCTTTAAGCTTTTCATCATTATCTTGGTGCAGTCTTAATGTGCCCTCCCCTAACCAATCCTGGAAATGCTCCTTTAGCGTATTCATATCTGTATCTTTTATTATTTTAGTCTTACTCTTTTGTTTCCTGTCATTTATGAAATAATACTGTTATATGAGCATAGAGTAGCAAGAGATATGTTCCTCTTCTCTTGTAGCTGTATATTGGAGGTGTGCCCAACTTGCAACCTGGCATGAAGGCTCGAGTCAACTTCACTGGCTGCATGGAAAACCTCTTCATCAATGGCACAGCTATTATCCCAGAGATGCGCAACCCTGATGATGACTATTCTTACTACTACAATCGTCCTAAGTACACTAGGATTAATACCTCACCAGTTTGCCCAGTGAGTGTTTTTCTCTTAATTTTCCAGTGCAGTGTTTTTTGTCCAGTTGGACTAATACCATACTTTTTTTTTTTTTTTGTCGCTGTCTTCCGCGTTTGCGAGGTAGCGCAAGGAAACAGACGAAAGAAATGGCCCAACCCACCCCCATACACATGTATATACATACGTCCACACACACAAATATACATACCTACACAGCTTTCCATGGTTTACCCCAGACGCTTCACATGCCCTGATTCAATCCACTGACAGCACGTCAACCCCGGTATACCACATCGATCCAATTCACTCTATTCCTTGCCCTCCTTTCACCCTCCTGCATGTTCAGGCCCCGATCACACAAAATCTTTTTCACTCCATCTTTCCACCTCCAATTTGGTCTCCCACTTCTCCTCGTTCCCCCCACCTCCGACACATATCCTCTTGGTCAATCTTTCCTCACTCATTTTCTCCATGTGCCCAAACCATTTCTAAACACCCTCTTCTGCTGTCTCAACCACACTCTTTTTATTTCCACACATCTCTCTTACCCTTACGTTACTTACTCGATCAAACCACCTCACACCACACATTGTCCTCAAACATCTCATTTCCAGCACATCCATCCTCTTGTGCACAACTCTATCCATAGCCCACGCCTCGCAACCATACAATATTGTTGGAACCACTATTCCTTCAAACATACCCATTTTTGCTTTCCGAGATAATGTTCTCGACTTCCACACATTCTTCAAGGCTCCCAGAATTTTCGCCCCCTCCCCCACCCTATGATCCACTTCCGCTTCCATGGTTCCATCCGCTGCCAGATCCACTCCCAGATATCTAAAACGCTTTACTTCCTCCAGTTTTTCTCCATTCAAACTTACCTCCCAATTGACTTGACCCTCAACCTTACTGTACCTAATTACCTTGCTCTTATTCACATTTACTCTTAACTTTCTTCTTTCACACACTTTACCAAACTCAGTCACCAGCTTCTGCAGTTTCTCACATGAATCAGCCACCAGCGCTGTATCGTCAGCGAACAACAACTGACTCACTTCCCAAGCTCTCTCATCCCCAACAGACTTCATACTTGCCCCTCTTTCCAAAATCTTGCATTCACCTCCCTAACAACCCCATCCATAAACAAATTAAACAACCATGGAGACATCACACACCCCTGCCGCAAACCTACATTCACTGAGAACCAATCACTTTCCTCTCTTCCTACACGTACACATGCCTTACATCCTCGATAAAAACTTTTCACTGCTTCTAACAACTTGCCTCCCACACCATATATCTTTAATACCTTCCACAGAGCATCTCTATCAACTCTATCATATGCCTTCTCCAGATCCATAAATGCTACATACAAATCCATTTGCTTTTCTAAGTATTTCTCACATACATTCTTCAAAGCAAACACCTGATCCACACATCCTCTACCACTTCTGAAACCACACTGCTCTTCCCCAATCTGATGCTCTGTACATGCCTTCACCCTCTCAATCAATACCCTCCCATATAATTTACCAGGAATACTCAACAAACTTATACCTCTGTAATTTGAGCACTCACTCTTATCCCCTTTGCCTTTGTACAATGGCACTATGCACGCATTCCGCCAATCCTCAGGCACCTCACCATGAGTCATACATACATTAAATAACCTTACCAACCAGTCAATAATACAGTCACCCCCTTTTTTAATAAATTCCACTGCAATACCATCCAAACCTGCTGCCTTGCCATACATATGCATTAGAAATGTTTCCTTATTTTGTATGCGTTGGTTGAGGAAGATTTGTAAAGAAATACATTGGGTTACAGTATTAACTCGTGTGTCAGCATCTAAACCAAGTTACAGACATCCAAGCATGTAGTGAAGAATTGTGTATTGGTAAATATACATAAGAATTTGTTCTCATTTATTGTATGCTGTATGAAAATATGTATTTGACAAGTTTTTTTTTTTTTTTTTTTTTTTTGTCGCTGTCTCCCGCGTTTGCGAGGTAGCGCAAGGAAACAGACGAAAGAAATGGCCCAACCCACCCCCATACACATGTATATACATACGTCCACACACGCAAATATACATACCTACACAGCTTTCCATGGTTTACCCCAGACGCTTCACATGCCTTGATTCAATCCACTGACAGCACGTCAACCCCGGTATACCACATTGCTCCAATTCACTCTATTCCTTGCCCTCCTTTCACCCTCCTGCATGTTCAGACCCCGATCACACAAAATCTTTTTCACTCCATCTTTCCACCTCCAATTTGGTCTCCCTCTTCTCCTCGTTCCCTCCACCTCCGACACATATATCCTCTTGGTCAGTCTTTCCTCACTCATTCTCTCCATGTGACCAAACCATTTCAAAACACCCTCTTCTGCTCTCTCAACCATGCTCTTTTTATTTCCACACATCTCTCTTACCCTTACGTTACTTACTCGATCAAACCACCTCACACCACACATTGTCCTCAAACATCTCATTTCCAGCACATCCATCCTCCTGCGCACAACTCTATCCATAGTCCACGCCTCGCAACCATACAACATTGTTGGAACCACTATTCCTTCATACATACCCATTTTTGCTTTCCGAGATAATGTTCTCGACTTCCACACATTCTTCAAGGCTCCCAGAATTTTCGCCCCCTCCCCCACCCTATGATCCACTTCTGCTTCCATGTTTCCATCCGCTGCCAGATCCACTCCCAGATATCTAAAACACTTCACTTCCTCCAGTTTTTCTCCATTCAAACTCACCTCCCAATTGACTTGACCCTCAACCCTACTGTACCTAATAACCTTGCTCTTATTCACATTTACTCTTAACTTTCTTCTTTCACACACTTTACCAAACTCAGTCACCAGCTTCTGCAGTTTCTCACATGAATCAGCCACCAGCACTGTATCATCAGCGAACAACAACTGACTCACTTCCCAAGCTCTCTCATCCCCAACAGACTTCATACTTGCCCTTCTTTCCAAAACTCTTGCATTCACCTCCCTAACAAATATAGCAGTATAGTACATATATGTTATGTTAATGTTGCCATTTTTCTTAAATTCTGCTTGAGCAATTATTTTTAAGCAGTGCTCTCTTTTGCCTATCACCTATGTATTTTTCCCCTGAAGTTGTCAAAGCCCTATAGCAGACATTGACAAGATTGGCATATGTATATGAAAAAGGTGCTATAATCATGCTTACTGTTCCCCCAAAAAAATTAGATACCTCCATTGTGTTTCATGGCAAGCAGGCATGGAAGAAAAGAAAATAGGTAGAGACATATGACAGCTGATATGGATAGGCAAAGTGTTAAAGCTTAAGCTGTGTTATGCTTTTTAGTAGATATATGAGAATGCCTTTCATGCACATTATGGTTTTGCTTGCATTAGGCTTGACGGTGGAATATTCCATTGTGTTTGTATATCTTCAGGATATCAGCTTTATGAATTTTTTTTATTTGTGTAACTACATGGTTGCAGTGCAGATGAGGGCTTTAGCTCAAAAACTTGTTTTTCACAAGTTCATGGTCACCTTTTGGGCAATGTATTCTTAACGTCATATTAACAATAATTTAAGGAATTTAAAGATTCATGCTATTTACTCCTTTGTAGTTTGGAGACTCGGCAGATCTGACAATCACATTCCTCGAGCGAGAGTCTTACCTTCAATTTCGAGCTTTTGAAGATCAACGCTCAATAACTGTATCTCTGGAGTTTCGCACCTATGAAGGCAAAGGTGTTCTTATTTATCACAAGTTTGCTACAGATGGCTATTTCAAGGTAGGTCATATGTTTCTATGATATTTTGAAAGAAAAACTTCACTCATGGATAATTAAAGTTTGTGTGATATGTGGAGAAATCTGTAAAAGTTTAATGTTTTTTCCCAAATTTATTAAAAGTTGATGCATCTGATATGTTGTTGAGTGATTTATTGTCAAAATCAGGTCAGACATGAATGTTGAATAGAGCATTTGGGATCTTCATTTATGTGAATGAGTGAGTTTGGTCGAAAGAAGAAAATGGACACAGATGATTCATGAAGATTGTACATTTATGATGGCATAGCTTGTAGATGAATTGTATACATTTTTAGAATAAGGATGGAGGATGCAAATATTTGTTCTGCTCCCACACAGATTCTCCCTTACTCTTTCTTTTCATTACAATATTTGTGTCCTGATTCCACTTCTGTCACTCTTCAGATTTTGTACGCCGTGCATGTTAGCTGAAGGATCAGAAACCCCCATGTATTTTCTCAAATGGTGCAGTGTGCTACATAGCTAAGCTTAGTTCACAACTATCTAATCACAATTTAGTTTATTAATTTGTATATCTACCAGTTGACGGCTCATTAAGTGTTCGAAATACATTTTTCTTGTAATTTACATATCGGATAATTTTGTTTTGTCACTGGTGTTTCCATTCTTTTTTATAAGTGCAAAGGGAACCTTTTGCTTCGTGTGTTGCTGATTACTCTAATAGTTTGGGTTTGTTTAAAGAACTTTAAGGTATATAAAGCAGGGAGACCCAGAGAACCTGGTCTATATGAATAATTTAGATTTAGGGTATAAGTTCCCGACAGCATTGATCACTTTTATCCATTGTAGACTTCTCAGAACATTGAAAATGCAGCATCAACTCATACAGCACCTCCCAAAAACCCCCTCAGACCCCCTCACTCCGGCACGAACATCCAACAAACAACAACAGTAATTGCATGCTCTCACTCTTCATGAACAAACCATTTTAGTTGCAGATCCCCAGCAACAAGAGAAACATCTTGTAACTCAATGTCATTGGCATCAGGAACAAACAGAGATTCTTACTGAACTCAGAGAACACAACATCCACAAAGCCCTCATGAAGAAACCAAACTCACTACCAGATCTTTCCTCCCACCTTTGTACAATAACACAACCATGAGGATGACAGACAGCAAGGACAAGGGAGAGGACTCATAACACTGTTTCACAAAACCACTGTATCTTATGTTAATAGTATCTTCCTATTGCCATGTAGAGTTATATCATAATTTTCAACTTTTGCATGATAAATGTTCCTTTCTTTGTATACATTTACAAATATTTATTCTACATAGTGCATATATTTGGGCCTATGTATGCTACACCTGGGAACATGGGTGTACACTTGGAAAAGCACATTAAGCACAGTCTTTAAGGATGCAGTATGTTTTTTTGAAATTTTCTTTGCCTTTGGGTATTATAGGAGCAAACATCGTAAAGAAAACTATGACCAATCTTTTTTTATGTAATAAGAAATGCAAGTATCACAATGAAAATTCTAAACAGTTACTATTATAAGAGTGTGGATGAATTGAATATAATAACTAAAGACATTTATATTGCATACAGAAATTCAAGTTGAATGACAGTAGCGAATGTTTAAGTGATGGGCCCCTTAGGTGTACACATCACTTTACTTTATGTCTTGGTCATTGGATGTGGCTGGCTTTCTGATTGCTGTTGGGGTCTCCTAAAAGGAAGGGGTTACTGGGACAGGAAGGAAAGAAATCCACTTAATGATTGGGAATTTCTTCAGCTGCCCTTGCAGCCTGTATATTTTATACCCTCCTCCTCAACATTGTAATGGATACTGACCAGTGATGATGTTATAAAGGTGGACCAAGATATGAAACATTCTGTGAGGTGCCAGTAATTGTTTTCTGACTTACCTCTCACTTATAGTGCATGGGATTTTAACGACCTTGTAAGGGTTAAGCATGAGTTTTCTTTTTTCATATTTGCTGAACTTGCTGATGTCAGCCATATGGCTTCCTCAGTTTTATTAGAGAACTATACAGTTGAAGGTGAGGTGAGGATTCTAGTTCATAGATATGTTTTACTTAAGCTCAAAGCTGACTTTCATTTTTCTAAGAGGATAGAGGTTTAAATGAGGAGACTAGTTTGGCTAGAAAAATCAGCTTAGAGTGCCAAGTGAAAATTTAAGAATTGCTTATACTTTAGTCGTGTGGAAGCATTTGTTGTGTTTAGTATGCAAGATACATTTGAGGATATGTGTGAATGAGGGAGAAGCAGCATGCACTTATAACTTGATGCATACCATGTTCATTTGAAATTAGTTTAAAGTTATTGGAGTAGAATATTGAAATTTTTCCTCATTTGTGAACTGTATGGCTCTTTTTATGTATTTGTTTTTACATAACTTTGTTTCAAGAAATCACCTTGGACATTTACAGTAATGTGTTTATGTTTAATACATACACAACCAGTGCTGTCTTGTATGAATTGGTTATATATATATTTTCTTTCAAAAATTTCAGCTCTTCTTGGATGAAGGCAAAGTGAAGGTGGAAGTTTTGGCTACACACACCCCGGGCAAGGTTGTACTGGATAACTTTGATATATCATATAATGATGGTCGATGGCACAAAACTGTATTTACCATTGCAGAGAACAGTATGGAACTCAGTGTTGATGATGTTCCCATGAAGACAGTGCGCATTATATCTGTTCTTTCTGGCAAATTTTTCCTTGTTGGAGGTAGTTTTTCTTATATTTTTGTTTTGTTTTACACTCTTAGAGGCCTTGTTATTAGTAATGTGAAATTCTGATAGTTTATCCCTTAATATTTGGAAATTTGTGGAAATTGAGTGTTTTAGTGCTGGCAAGAAATTTCAGCCTTTTCAGGGAAGTCATAATAGATATGTATCAAATTGGTTACATGTTACACTAAAAGTTTTTGTGCTATACTTAAGTGTTGTTGTACCATTATCTGATTGTGGGTGTATTTCAGGGTTCTTTATGTATCTACCCAGTGATATACCATGAGATGATGAATCTAATGTTTTAAAATGCATTGCATACCAATCAGAAGGGGAATGTAGTGTTTGAGGTGAAATCCCCATCATATTTGAATATAAGGTACTCTAAAGTGGGGTATGTTAAGCTTTTGAAACTTTAGAGAATTTAGTGTGGACTTTCTTGGTGTAGCAGTTAGCATTTTTGACTTTGACACATTCATGGGCTGCCCAGGGTCGGGTATATAGGTGCAAATCCTTGCTGAGTGTTCAAACTACAGAGGCATAAGTTAGTTGAGTTTTCCTTGGAAATTATATGGGAGGGTATTGATTGAGAAGATAAAGGCATGTACAGAGCTTTGATTGGGGAAGAGCAATGTGGTTGCAGAAGTGGTAGAGGATGTGTGGGTTTTAGTGTGCAGTGTAAGGCATGGATATGATAATTAATGTATGATTACTTTGAGCTTGCATGGTAGGTACATAGATACTGTATGTTTCAATTGATAGTAAATTTTACTTTTGCCATGGTAGTTTTTCATAGATAAATGGACTCTTATGACCTGTTACCCAAAAAATCAAATGTTTATTCTTTGCAGGTGGTGTGTTTGGCTCAGAAGGCTTTTTAGGTTGTATGAGACGGATATCTGTGGTTGGATTCATGCAGCAACCCAAAGAAGAAGTAAGTAATCAAGAAAATGCAACTGTCATTCATTTGAAAGTTAGTGTTTGCAGATGGCTGGTTTAATAGTGCTGTGTTCTCTTGAATTTGTAGTTTCTGCTTGTTCTCAAAGCAGTTTCAACAATAGGGGTGTTTAAATTACCATTCCCAGTGGAAGATATTGAAAAGAAGACAGTGATTAAGAATTATGAAAATAAGGATGAAAGAGAAAGCAGCAAATGAAAAAGCATTACATCACCTAAATATGCATGTGATGGACATCACAATGCCTGTTACTGGTACTTGACTTGCCAGTAAGTTCTTATTATATGGATATGTTCCATAACTCTCTATATTATTACTTAGATTTCTACTCCATCTGAATAGAAAATGAACTAATGGAATGCAGTACAAAGGCCATAAAATAGCGGTAAAGAAGAAGCCTATTATAAAGGATGTAAAGAAGCACTTTTATAGTGCAGTGTAATGGATGAATGGAATAAGTGGAATGCAGATATATTATTTGCAAATACCATGCAAAAATCAGAATGTTGTATTATAGAGAATGTTCAAGAGATGGGGATCCATGAATTTCAAACTCCCTTTCTGTACAGCACAGAAAGGTAATTATAGGCTGGCCTCGGTTAAGGTTGCGGTCGAGTCCTTGGAAAGAGTAAAATGATTTCAAGCAAATCCAATTTTCCAGCAGGAACCCCTGTATACAGGCAAGTTACAATTACTGAGGTGTAATTCAGGAATATTTTGTGAAATGACAGAAAATTAAGTTCTTGATAGAAAATTAAGTTATCAAGAACCAATGAATCTTCATTTGACATATTTTCTTTGTGTAATGCAGGCATCCCTTTTCATGTCTGCTTCATCCACTGCATCAGAACCAGTTTCTTTTGCATTGTTAATGATGTCCTACTGATTCTTTGGGATAACATTTTCAAACCCTTAAAAGCCACAGACACAGTCAGGTAAAACTTTTGGACTTCTTTCATGCATATTAATGTAAAGATTTCATAATTCAGCTGTATCCATATCAATAAGGATGTTGTAGCCCCACAAGATTTGCTTGATTGTTGACTTGTTTTTTCTATTAGTTGCGAAGATCAGCTGAAAGAATGTGTACCACAAATAGTATGCCGTGAATATAACATTAATGCTGTGATTTGTGGGCTGGGTAATTGTAGTTGTGTTTGATGGCAGAAACAACCTTTGCAATAGGACACAAGTCTTGAGTGTGCAGGTATTGTCAAGAACAGTGAAATCTTGAAATGTAGATTTTCCATTACACAATATTTCTTCCAAGTTAGGAGAGCATTGTAGACAGCTAGTTTTCAAATAATGACATTGTCATCCAGGCTTTTTTGAGAGACTGTCAAATGATGGGAGATTACTCCTTTATTCAATCCTTTAGGGCTATAGGTGTCTCCAAGTGATATGCTGGTAAAGGCATAGGAGTGAAATCTATGTCAGCATTCTCACATTATGGTAAGGTTAATTCATAGTTGCTTGGGTTAGATCCTGGTACAGTCATTTCTTCTTTTGAAAAAAGGATTTCACGTGGCATTATCCTCTTACTCAGCACTGTCTCATCCATTGTCGATATTTGCTTTGCTTAGGGGGTTGGCATCCCTTTATATTACAGGCATTCCCCACTTGATACTGTTTTCCTTTGTGCGTTTTCACTTTAGCACTCTAGATATTGATACCTGATTTGCTAGTGCTTAGAAATACCTGCTATATACTCTGTAATATGTGGTTGACGGTATTTTCTTATATGATTGCAACAAAAGTTTGTTTGATTGCCACATAGGATCATGAATGATATTTGTGTTTTTTGTTTTGCAGTGACTGTTACCAGGAACATGCTGCAGACTCTAATATTACTAGCACTGAGAAAAAATGGCTTAAAAGCTGTGGCAATTCTAATATCCACTGGACACTTTGTATGGGATATTCTCAAATATTCTAAGATATAGAAAGAATACAAAGGAATTCAAACAGCAAGAGATGATTAGGTCCTTCCAAGGCTGTTTGTGATGGTGTAAGATATCACAAACTCACAGATTAGTGTGGTAAAAGTTAAAAGGCGTGTAGATGTTTCAGAGAATAATCTGCAAATTATCATTGTGATTTAAGGAGGCACAAATTATGTAAATTGTGGACTTGACTAAAAAAATTTATCATTTGTATTATTAAATGTTTTTTTTTTTTTTTTTTTATACTTTGTCGCTGTCTCCCGCGTTTGCGAGGTAGCGCAAGGAAACAGACGAAAGAAATGGCCCAACCCCCCCCCATACACATGTACATACACACGTCCACACACGCAAATATACATACCTACACAGCTTTCCATGGTTTACCCCAGACGCTTCACATGCCTTGATTCAATCCACTGACAGCACGTCAACCCCTGTATACCACATCGCTCCAATTCACTCTATTCCTTGCCCTCCTTTCACCCTCCTGCATGTTCAGGCCCCGATCACACAAAATCTTTTTCACTCCATCTTTCCACCTCCAATTTGGTCTCCCTCTTCTCCTCGTTCCCTCCACCTCCGACACATATATCCTCTTGGTCAATCTTTCCTCACTCATTCTCTCCATGTGCCCAAACCATTTCAAAACACCCTCTTCTGCTCTCTCAACCACGCTCTTTTTATTTCCACACATCTCTCTTACCCTTACGTTACTTACTCGATCAAACCACCTCACACCACCCATTGTCCTCAAACATCTCATTTCCAGCACATCCATCCTCCTGCGCACATCTCTATCCATAGCCCACGCCTCGCAACCATACAACATTGTTGGAACCACTATTCCTTCAAACATACCCATTTTTGCTTTCCGAGATAATGTTCTCGACTTCCACACATTCTTCAAGGCTCCCAAAATTTTCGCCCCCTCCCCCACCCTATGATCCACTTCCGCTTCCATGGTTCCATCCGCTGACAGATCCACTCCCAGATATCTAAAACACTTCACTTCCTCCAGTTTTTCTCCATTCAAACTCACCTCCCAATTGACTTGACCCTCACCCCTACTGTACCTAATAACCTTGCTCTTATTCACATTTACTCTTAACTTTCTTCTTCCACACACTTTACCAAACTCAGTCACCAGCTTCTGCAGTTTCTCACATGAATCAGCCACCAGCGCTGTATCATCAGCGAACAACAACTGACTCACTTCCCAAGCTCTCTCATCCCCAACAGACTTCATACTTGCCCCTCTTTCCAGGACTCTTGCATTTACCTCCCTAACAACCCCATCCATAAACAAATTAAACAACCATGGAGACATCACACACCCCTGCCGCAAACCTACATTCACTGAGAACCAATCACTTTCCTCTCTTCCTAAATGTATCTCTAGTTATATCCCTGGGGATAGGGTAGAAAGAATACTTCCCATGTATTCCCTGAGTGTTGCAGAAGGCAACTAAAAGGGGAGGGAGTGGGGGACTGGAAATTCTCCCCTATCATTTTTAATTTTCCAAAAGAAGGAACAGAGAAGAGGGCCAAGTGAGGATTTCCCTCAAAGGCTCAGTCCTCTGTTCTTAATGCTGCCTTGCTAATGTGGGAAATGGCGAATAGTATAAAAAAAAAATCTGTAGTTATGCTTTCATCCACTTTAATCGGCAAATACTTTCACATGTTAACAATCCTGTTCAAGAAAAAGCACTTCGCCTCATTTGAGGGAAGATGTTTGCCCACAAGTTTGAATCCTGTTCAAGAAAAAGCACTTCGCCTCATTTGAGGTAAAATGTTTGCCCACAAGTTTGTATCCACTACTGTGAGTGAAATCGAATGAATCAAGTCTTAACTAAATTGACAGATCAAAGTTATCAAAATCTTTGATAATATTGGATATGTGTATTAGATCACCTCTTAGCGATCTCTTTTCAAAGCTAAATAGATTCAGGTCATTTAATCTGCTTTCGTGGGATTTGTTTCTCAGCCTGGGAATCATCGTGTTGGCTTGATGCTATACTCTCTCCATTCTGTCTATGTCTTTTTATAGTTAGATGACTAAAACTGAAGATAAGATTCCGGATAGGGATGAACCAATGAATCATAAACAATAAGGATCATTTCCCTGTTACTGTTTTTGTAGGAAATTCATGGCCGTAAGGGTGTGGTATTAGCAGCGTGTCAAATTATGGATCGATGTAACCCGAGCCCTTGTGAACATCGTGGACATTGCTATCAGAACTCCCAGGAATTCTTTTGTGACTGCTCTGGCACTGGATATTCGGGTGCAGTCTGCCACACTCGTAAGTAGTTTACAAAACTAGTAACTATTGACTTATTGGTATCAGGTTCATCAGGTAGATTCCCTATGCATGGACAAGGTTATGCTTACAAATGTATATTGAATTTTGACTTGAAAAAATAGTCATTAAGATTTGCATGATATTTATGGATGTAGATGAATATTTGTAATTTGCTTGTTTATGTCTGTTTCCTGTCACTATTCTTTTGCTTTTATTAAAGTTTATTTATACCTGTAGATAATTTGTTCAACTGTTGATGTTTCATTCAATTCTCTGTACACACCCATAAACTTTTCGGTGCAAATAACTCAGTTTATGAGTTTGACATCATCTTCAAGTATCCTTTGATAAATTTTTGTTCCTTTTGATGTAAATCAAGACTACAGATGGAAGGAGTACTGACCTATGTGTATTGTCCACCTGCTCTGAAAAAGTATCTTTGTTCCCTGCCACTAATAAAAGATTCTGATAATCCCAGGGCTCTTTTTCTGTAACTGTCAGTGAAAAATTGGAGGAAGTGAAGTCTTTTAGATCCTGGAAGTGTTGATAATAACAGTTATATTAATGATGATAATAATTCTTCACAAATATTTTAGTAGTTGTAAGTTAGCTGGTAGGTGACAGCTGAATATTCTAACAATATTGGTCTTTTTATTTCATTATCAGTATTAATTGCTTACAGCCCTGAACCCAATATCTTGTGCTGCCTACGGTCTGCAGAACCCTGGGTCTAACCGTGCTGAAATTTACATTGATGTTGATGGGTCTGGACCCCTTGTACCATTCCCCGTCACATGTGAATTTTATAGTAAGTGCAATTACTTGCTCAATATCTAAGTTTTGATTAAAGTGAAAATGATCATCAACATATTGAAATGACATATTCATGGGCAAAACAGATTAGGTATATGTTAAGTGGCTGAGTGACCAGCTGTGTCTCATTACACAAGGTCATGTTGTGTAGATTTGCTATAACTCTTGTCTTTTTCTTAAAAAATATTTTTTGTCTTTTTTTTTATCTGAGCTGTGAAGTCAGCCAATAGGATGAGTGAATGCTGATCAGAATTAAGCCAATCAGTGCCTTTGCCCACCAGCTTTGGGCACTTTCCTCTATTCCATATTTACACCATCATGCTAGATTTATTTTTCTTCTTTTTTCCTACCTCTTTGTACATAAAAGACTCATAATTCAGGAAAAGAGCATGTAGGTGTTAGTGTTATTAATTTAGGCAGGTATTTAGGAAAAGAAACTGCTTCAATAAGGTGAGATGAAGCTAGTCCTTACATTTTACGTTTTCAGAAGAATGATGGATTTTTTTTTTTTCATATTTCAGCATATCTTTCTGCGTGCAAAAGATCCATAGTGTTTGGAAAATGGCATGCAGTTGTTAGTGTTGATAATGTTGGCAAGAATTTAAGCATTAAGATATGAAAACTGAAGGTTGGAAGCTATGCAGATAGTGGCTAATACACATCAGCCTCTTCTTTTCTCCTGGATGTGCGCTCAGCTAATGAAAAATTGATACAGTACAGCTTTGAGCCATTCAGCAGCTCTACCCATCCATTCTCCTTGTTTCTTCCATTTCTGACACCCTCTCCTCATTCATGTATATATGGAGTGGAAAAATATTTTGAGTGATCAGAGCCTGAACATGCAGGAGGGTGTTGGCTGTGCACAAGATAGAATGAATTGGAACAATGTTATAAGTAATTTTGTTTTAATAACCCTGAACTGAAACAAGAGGGTTTTGTTCCTCTGGTACATAATTTGGAATACTGAAATTTCAAAACTAGAGCTAGATATTCTTACCTGGCTAGGTTTTGTCTTAAAGATGATAACACACTGTAATTTCAGCTCTGCCTTATTGCATTTCATGATTTTGCTTTTGGGTTTTGCCTGTGCTTGTGCTTATGCTTTGCTGTTTTCTTAGGTGATAATAAAGTTCACTCCATCTTGAGCCATAAGCATGAGAAGATGACCACTGTGGATGGCTTTGATAGAAGAGGATCATATGTGCAGAACATAATCTACGATGCTGGCATGGAGCATATTGAGATTATGGTCAATCGTTCAACCAAATGTCGGCAGCGCATCCACTTCCAGTGTCTGAAGGCAAAGCTTTTTAATTCCCCTGCTCCTGAAGATCAGGATTTCCAGGTATGAATTAACCTCAAGTATTTATGTGTTCATGCATGCAGGGTGTGTACACAGAATGCATAAGGTATTGCGTTATATATCAGTATGATAAGAAGCCTTAGATTGTCTTATTATGCTGCTTTTAAATCATAGCTTGCAGATGGAATAGAAAATAGGAAATAAGTGTTGCCGTACTCATATTGGGAGGGACTCCTGTAATTACTCTCACTGGCATTGTATTAAACATCTTTTATAAAAAAGAAAAATTCTAATATCTCCTCTCTGCTTACTGACAAATTTTCAGGTTAAATTAGGCAAGGTAGGATAGCGTTTACTGCATACAAAGAAATGTACACCCCCCTCCCTGACATACGTCCAAGTTCTGTCCTAATCGACCGGTTGGATCTCGAAATGGACCTAAGTCATACGCGTGACACGTAGAATTTGTGTACCTTTACATTGTTCTTTTGTCCTACTCTGTTTCTTATGTGATTATCTCTTTTTTTTTACCAGCTTTGATATATAATTCTGTAGTTTCTGTTTATCATTTATTCAAGATTCTTTAGTTCATGTTTCATAATTTTCAGTTGTATGTATGGATGATCGTGAGTTGCATAGGTCATAAGTAGGGGAGAACCTTAACAAAATTTCCAGAGATTACTGTGAAAATTGTACATAGAAGCAGTGCTGTATTTACACACCATTCCATCCCATAACACAAACACCTGTTGCATCACAAATCTTGACTTGATTACTATTATCAGCCATCAGTTCATAAGAGGTCATTGTCTGTGAGATTTGCTAGCCCTGCAGTCAAAATTAAATATGTCTAGGAGTAAGTGTGCTTGCTCCATGAATTACCTGTGCTATGGAGAATGCTGATGTTCTTTCATGCTTTATATGTATTTCTATTTTTTTTTTGTATTTTTCCTTATTAGTGATTGTTGTGTCAACGTTAAACCTGTTACTTTTTCTTCGAGCAAATACTCTGTGTGTTTCTTTGGCTATTAACATTGGATGAGGGGGAGTCAAGGTTAATCACACATTGACTCCCCCTCATCCAATGTTAATAGCCAAAGAAACACACAGAGTATTTGCTCGAAGAAAAAGTAACAGGTTTAACGTTGACACAACAATCACTAATAAGGAAAAATACAAAAAAATTTACACAAATTGCATGAATATTGACAACATGGGCCTCAAGAGTCATAGAAAGTAATTATATTTCTTATATTTCTCATTATAATATGAATTTAAAGTTTTTTCTTCATTTCTTAATGCTTTATATGCTTTCCCACTGTAGCAAGATTGTATCAGAAACAGTTGAACAATAGCCTCATTTGCACTCAACCACTCTTTATCTGTCACATATAATGCACTGAAACAAGTCAAGTCCTATTAGATATTCCATGGTTCACCATGACCATTTAACATTCCCTGACTCAGTCTGATAACAGCATGTGTGCTCTTTTGGAGAAAAGATGTCACTGGATTAGGTCTGAAGTACTTTTTATTTGAGGAATGGGTTGGTGCAGGGGTGGATGTTTTATAATTTGCACCAGAATAGGTTGAAGTGGGTTTTGTGGATCATTATGATGGGTGACTGCATTAGTGATGTTTTCTAGGGTTTGGATGTTTTGTAATTTCTAGTGATGGTGTTTGAGCTAGTTTCTCCAGCTTAGGAGGTTTGCATGTTGTGGGGAGAATTTTAGATTGCATTCCATTCTTTGTCCTTGTGGTGTGTGGTTTTTACTGGCTTGGTTGATGTTGGTGAAGTGCAAGATGTCATGATATGTGGAGGGGATATCATGCATAGTGAAGGTTTGGAGCTTGAACTCCATATAATGTTTGAATGCTGGCCAATTTATTTTCTTGTATTTTGTGTATTCTTTTTGATGTCTGTGTGGGTTGGGAGGGTTAGTTGTAGAGTTACGAGAATGGGTTTATTGTCAAAGGATAGTTTGTGCAGTGTTCTTCAGGTGGTCTTTGTGTCCATTGCTTGTGAACAAAAACTAATATCAGGTGAGGTTGGCTTGGGAGTGACTACCCATTTGTATTTTATGAGGAGGGAGTTTTACTAATGGGGCCCCATCTCTTGAAGACTAAATATATCGTAATGCTTTTAAATTTATGCATGCTGTCTTTAGTATGTCCCCAGTCAGTCTGTTCCATTCATCCACCTCTCTTATACAAGTTTTTATATCCTCATTTATTAGTTTTATATGTAATTTCATGTTATGTCTTCTGATTGCTCCATCCCTGCATCTCTCAAAGAACTGTCCACTGTCCAGTTCATTGATCTCTTTTGAAAATTTAAGTGTTGTGATCAGGTCGAAACTCTCATTGACATTGTTATTTCTTACATAACCACCCTACCTCATGCATCATATTGTCCTCAAGCATTTCACTTCCAGCACATGCCTTCTTTTGCATTCAGAGCCTAAGACTTTCATCTGTATACCTCTGTAAGGACTGATGTGCCATCAGATATTCCCATCTTTCTCCTTGCAGATCCCAACTTTTTCCTGTGAATGCTTTGTAATGCACTTAAGGCCATATTTTCCACTTCCTCCCAGTGACTTAACTCAACCCCTTTGTCATAATGGCAATGAGATTTTTACTATACCTACTTCCTGCTCCAGGATTCCTTTCTACCTATGAATGGCTCTCACAACACTCAGGAAACTGGCCATATCCACCATGCAAGTTTAATCTTGTAATGACCAATCTAATGAAGAGAGAACTGAGCACATATTTCAGTAATTGCTTTGGGTCATTTTGAATCAGGGTTTGGGGATTATGAAGCAAATGCTCATACTAAGTTCCTTGTTGATGATAAAAAGTCAATGCTCACAAAGTTTTGTATGTGATAAGGATAGTGTGTATCTGATATTGAAATCATATGCTCAGTATATTTTTATTCAGATTTGTTTTACCAGATATTTGCTAAATGCAGGCCTGTAGATGCTTTTTGATTCGATCTTTTTGTTACAGCCTTATACATGGTGGGTGTCTCGCAATAACCAGCCTATGGACTATTGGGGTGGATCACTACCAGGATCTCGCAAGTGTGAGTGTGGACTAATGGGCACTTGTGTAACTGACAAGTGGTGCAACTGTGATGCAGGTAAGGATTTATGCTAGTAAGGTGCCATTAATTGATATTCCTTTATACTTTTCATATAGTTTATGAAATATAGTTTTGTACCAAGTGCATTTTGGTTCATGTACAGTCAGCAGCAAAGCTCCATTTCCCTTCCATTACTGTGATATCTGATATAGGAACCTTGGGAGCTGAAGTGAGCCATGGAATGGGTAAAGTCCATGGCACATTGATGAGTGAGTGGAAAGAGGATTCATAATCTGTAAGGAATAATAAGGACATTTCTCACAGTTTGATTGGATGTAAGGCCTGGTAATAAAAAGACTATGGCTGAGAGAGCTGAAGAGGGTTTACTGAAATGGGTTTTATATATGGAGAGGATGTGTGAGGAGTGGTTGACAAGGTGAATACAGTATATGTATCACAAGTGAAGGGAACATGGAAATGGGGAGATAAATTGGAGTTGGAAGTATGGAGTGAAAAAGGTTTTGAGTGCTTGGGACATGATCATTCAGGATTGTGTGGTGTATGCATAAGTTGATATGAACTAGAGTGATGTGGTTTAGGGACATTTGAATGAGTGAGTAATGAAAGGGTAAGGGAGATGTGTGGTAATAAAAAGTGTGGTAGATAGAGCAAAGGGTGTGTTGAAATTATTTAGACATATGAAGGGAATTTTTTTTTTTAATTTTCCAAAAGAGGGAACAGAGAGGGGGGCCAGGTGGGGATGTTCCCTCAAAGGCCCAGTTCTCTGTTCTTAACGCTACCTCGCTAATGCGGGAAATGGTGAATAGTTTGAAAGAAAAAAAAGATGAAGGGAATGAGTAGGGAGAGGTTTACAAAGAGTATTTATGTGTCAGAATTAGAGGGAACAGGGAGAACGGGGGAACCAAATTGGAGATGGAAGGATGGAAAGAAAAAGACTGTGAGTGATTGGGGCCATAACATACAGGAGTGTAAAAGGTGCACATAGGATAAGTTGGAATGATTTTGTATACTGGGGTCAATGTGCTGTTAATGGACTGAACCAGGATGTGTGCAGGAGCTGTGGAAAATCATGGAAGTCTTTGTGGAGCATGGTTATGGATATGGGGCTGTGGTTTCCATGCATTGCACATGACAGCTAGAAAATGGATATGAATAAATGTGGCCTTTCTTTGTCCGTTCCTGGCACTACCTCATTAATGTGGGAAATGACGCCCCACAGGAAATGGCCTCGCCACCCCCTGCACCAGCAAGGTAGCACCAAGAAAACAGAGACAAAAAGGGCCACATTTGTTCACACTCAGTCTCTGGCTGTCATGTGTAATACACCGAAACTGCAACTCCCAGTCCACATCCAGGCCCCACAAACCTTTCCATGGTTTACCCCAGATGTTTTACATTCCCTGGTTAAGTCCACCTTGTCTTTTCCACTATAGAATTTGATATCAGGAACAGTTAACTGTTGGGCCATTGAAAAAATCCACTCTTGCTACCCTTTCCTGTTCCTACTTTTTGAAAGTAATATTATAGGATAGGAGGATTTAGAAAAGACAAAAGAAGTAATCCTACCCTAATTGTCAGCTTTTATCACATACTGGAGATATATGGGTAGTTTTCATTCTCCCATATCCCTAAGGATGGTTATATTAATATCATGCAGTTTTTTCAGCACTTTCTAAGATATTCTAATATGTGGATGACTTTTTCTTAAGGTTTGGAATCATGGCTGTCTGATAGTGGTGAATTATCGGTGAAGGAGCACCTCCCTGTCCGCCAGTTACGCATTGGTGACACTGGTAGTCCCCTGGATGGCAAAAAGGCCCGCTACACTCTGGGGCCCCTCATATGTGAGGGTGACAGTGAGTACCATTATGTATTGTATGATGCACAGTTTTATTTCATAGTTTTAGATTAAGTGAGAGTTATTTTCTTTGAGACTTATTTTGATTATGGAATCTATTTATGAATACTGAATTTGTTGTGTATTATTTATTGAAAATTTACCAACAGATATATTTGACAACGTAGTAACATTCCGCATAGCTGATGCCACCATACAACTTCCTCGATTTGACTTGGGCCATTCAGGAGATATTTATTTTGAATTCAAGACCACAACTCGTGATGGTTGTCTTGTCAATGCTCGGGGACCTACAGATTATATCAAGGTCTCCATTGTAGGTAAGCTGGACTGTGTTTATTTCTTGATATGTTGAGTGGAATTTCTAAAGGAATAAGAATAATTTGTTACAAGTGCAGGATCAAAGAAGCTTTAGTTCAGTGAGAAAACTAAAAGCTTTTCTTTGGAAATTTTGTCTCATGGATTCATTTTATAATACTGTTTCAAAATCCAGAAAATCCTGACTTAGAAACAGGTTGATGGTGTAGAGAGTGAAATTTTATTTTGAGAGATGTAGTTATAGAATGATTAGAGGATACAACATGAAGTTAAGCAAGGATCTTGAGAAAGACATGAAAAAGTACTTTTATAATATAAGTGGTAGGTGAATGGAATAAACTCAATGAAGACATGATTAGTGTAAACAGCATAAATAGAGATAGTGAGGTAGTGCCAGGAACAGACAAAGAAAGGTCACATCTGCCCACTTTGTGGATAGAGAGCTGTGGTTTAAGTGTATTACACATGACAGCTAGAGAATGGATGTGACTGGATGTGGCCTTTCTTCTTCTGTTCCTGGCACTACCTCACTAATGTGGGAAATGGCATTCAAATTAGAGGTGAAAGGATGGAGTAAAAAAGATTTTGAGCAGTTGAGGCCTAAACATGTAGGAGGGTGAAGGCATGCACGGAATAGAGTGATTTGGAATGGTATGGTATACTGGGGTCAACCTATTGTCAATGGACTGAATCAGGGTGTGGGAAACGTCTGGGGTAAACCAAGGAAAGGTCTTTGGGGCCAGGATGTTATTGGTAGTTGTGGTTTCAGTGCATTACACATGACAGCTAGATACTAATTGTGAACAAATGTGGCCTTTGTTGTCTTTTCCTGGCACTACCTCGTACGCATGCGTGGGGGGGAAGGGGTGTGGCCATTTCATGTGTGGCGGGGTGGTGACGGGAATAGCTGGGGGCAGCAAGTATGAGTGAGTACATGTGCATATATGTATATGTCTGTGTATGTAAATGTATGTATACGTTGAAATGTATGGGTATGTATATGTGTGTGTGTGGGCGTTTATGTATATACATGTGTATATGGGTGGGCTGGGCCATTCTTTCGTTCTTTCATCTGTTTCCTTGCGCTACCTCGCAAACATGGGAGACAATGATTAAGTATGATATAATAGATATATAAATTGATTTTATTATACTTGATTGCAGTTTCCTGTGTTAGCGAGGTAGTCCCAGGAAACAGATGAACAAAGATCCATCTACTCATATGCACAAATGTATACATACATGCTCATACATATACATATCAACATATACTCCTTCTTCTGTTTCCCCTTTTAGAAAGTTAAAATACAACGAGGGGAGGGTTTCCAGCCCCCCGCTCCCGTCCCCTTTAGTCGCCTTCTACGACACATGAGGAATGTATGGGAAGTATTCTTTCTCCCCTATCCCCAGGGATAGGGGAGAAACAATGTTATATGGTTGCAAGGCGTGGGCTATGGATAGAGTTGTGCGGAGGAGGGTGGATGTGCTGGAAATGAGATGTTTGAGGACAATATGTGGTGTGAGGTGGTTTGATCAAGTAAGTAATAATGGGGTAAGAGAGATGTGCGGTAATTAAAAGAGTGTGGTTGAGAGAGCAGAAGAGGATGTTTTGAAATGGTTTGGTCACATGGAGAAAATGAGTGAGGAAAGATTGACCAAGAGGATATATGTATCAGAGGTGGAGGGAATGAGGAGAAGTGGGAGACCAAATTGGAGGTGGAAAGATGGAGTGAAAAAGATTTTGAGTGATCGGGGCCTGAACATGCAGAAGGGTGAAAGGCGTGCAAGGAATAGAGTGAATTGGAACGATATGGTATACCGGGGTTGACGTGCTGTCAGTGGATTGAATCAGGGCATGTGAAGCGTCTGGGGTAAACCATGGAAAGTTCTGTGGGGCCTGGATGTGGAAAGGGAGCTGTGGTTTCGGTGCATTATTACATGAGAGCTAGAGACTGAGTGTGAACGAATGTGGCCTTTGTTGTCTTTTCCTAGCGCTACCTCGCACACATGAGGGGGGAGGGTGTTTGTTATTTCATAAGTGGCAGGGTGGCAATGGGAATGAGTAAAGGCAGACAGTATGAATTATGTACCTGTGTATATATGTATATGTCTGTGTGTATATATATGTATACGTTGAGATGTATAGGTATGTATATATGCGTGTGTGGACGTGTATGTATATACATGTGTATGTGGGTGGGTTGGGCCATTCTTTCGTCTGTTTCCTTGCACTCCCTCACTAACGCAGGAGACAGCGATAAAGCAAAATGAATAAATAAATGAATAAATCAACATATACATATATACACATGTACACATTCATACTTGCTCACCGTCTTCCATTCTTGGTGCCACCTCACTCCACAGGAAACAACATCGCCACCCCAGAAGTCCCTTCTATCTTTAAGAGGAGGCTTCTGAAGCACTAAGGAAGCTGGCCATATCCACCCATTGGGACCATAGGTCATAAAGTATTGTGATGATGTGTGTGTTTATGTAGGGGGAGTGCTAAACAATGAGTAGTATTAAATACTCAGTGTCTTCTTTATGGTAGTTGCATTGTGATCATGAAGTGTCGTGGGATATGGTTCTATAGTGTTTGTAGCAAGTGTAGTTGTTGTAGTGGTGGGTTATGTCCAGAGGATAGATGAGAAAGTGTAACTTGTTTGTACTGGGAGAGTAGTTTCTGATAGGTGTATGTCTGGAGCAGTGGAGTTGTTCTTGGTGAATATGCATCTGCTTAAAGGATGCACAATGTCACCTTGGTCATTTAGTCTGTTTATAGAGGATGTGATGAGGGAGGTGAATGCATTGGACTTAGAGCAGGGGGTAGATCTGTAGCATACTGGGAGTTGTATGGTGTAGGAGGTCAACTTGTTGCTGCTTACCGATGGTGAGTGGTGGCAGGCTCAAGATAAACTTTAGAAGCTGGTGACTGAGTACAGGAGTGTGTGTGCATAGAAGTGAAGAGTGAATATTACCAAAGTTAGGTGTTGAGACATAGCAGGGAGATAAGACAAGATGATTTAAGAACCAATCTGAATAGGATAGACCATGGTGGAATGGAGTGCATTAGATATCTGGAGTGGACTTAACAGCAGATGACATTGTGGAGGCTGAAGTCAATCATAGGAAGGCAGATAGGGCTAAAGTCGTGGATGCATTAAGGAGTGTGTGAAAGGAGAGGTCAGTGTTTGTTAGGGCAAAGATGGGCATTCTTGAAGATATAGTAACCCAGACTTTGTTTTGTAGATGTGAGTCTTGCACAAAATTCACATCAGCATGCTCTGCAAAAGATAACTTGATTTTACAAATCATGCTTTTGCAGCAGCTTTTGATTCAGCTCTCCATTTAAATGAAGTGAATGAAATGCATGTTAGATGAAATTTTGTTAACCAAGCATCTTCAGCCCCGAGCCATAGCCAGGCAAAAGTGCAGGGAGTCTCAGTATCTTGGATTAGACTTGCTCCAAAGGTAGTGATTTCACCCACACTTAAACCAGGAGAAAAACTTCTCAGGTGATATGCTTGTATAGATTTTAGATGAGTTCAAGTTTTAATGGGCATTAATTACTGGACATTTAATGTATTCTTCAGTAATTAATTTTCATGATTCTCACCTAGGTGGCATGCAGCTCCAGTTCCAATATCAGGCTGGGTCTGGTCCAATGAGTGTTAGTGTAGAGACAGCATACATGCTTAATGATGATGAATGGCACACTGTAGTTGTGGAGCGGAATCGTAAAGAAGCACGGATGATTGTTGACGGCGCACAGAAAGCTGAATTGAAAGAACCGGCTGGACCAGTACGGGCCTTACACCTAGAATCTGATTTTGTTGTGGGTAAGTTGTTTGCATTGTGCATTGTTTTCTCATTTTTTAGTAGAAGTAGAATGATTTGTAAGGTATATAATATTTGCAATGCTGAAAATATAAGTAACCTCATTTTTTAAGATACAGACCATTTTCTTAGCTTGAAGTATCTTGAAAGAGAAACTTAATGAAGAGTATTATTTGGTAGTTAGCAAGATCATAAGTGAAATTATTATCACTTGCTTGTACTACATGGAAAATTTATTTCTTAATGGAGGTTTGTCTAATTGATCTTACATAGAAATAGGAATACAAGGAAAATCAGATGAGTGTAGGTCAGGTGGACATGTTGAAATATAAAGTGAGAAGCTACTATGTTTGGATAGTAATGCAGAGTTTTGACAATGAGCGATAGACCATTAAGATGGGCTGAAGGATGAATGCTTCTGTAGTAACAGAGTGTATTTTATTCTTGGCCACAGAGCTAACAGTTGAGAGAGACAGTCTCTTAAATTCCCCACTTTTATGCTGATTGTAAAAGATTAAGTTAATCAGTTACATCATGTTAAGGTATAGGTTAGGATGAAGGAGAAAGTACTGTAGATGTAAATTGAAGGAATTATTTGATAAGAAAGGTGTTCCTTTATTTATGAGGAGGTATGTAAGGACAGGGATAAGCAGAGACTTTTGCTGTTGCCACCCCTTTGATGGGAGTTCCAATAGGGAATGAGCTTCAGAGATATAGATAGATAGATATAGCTGTAATTTGCTCACATAGATGTATAGAGGATAACTCAGAAGATCAGTTTTAACTGGAAGTTGCAGTAGCACAAGCTGAAAATGGAAAAATCTAGTGAAAACACATATATGGAAGTATATTTTGTATAGTGATTAAGTGCCCAATTTTTTAAACTGAAGCATCAAAAAGTGATTGGGCATAACCCCAGGTAAGGATGAAGTCCAAAGATTTCTTGATATATATTGCTGATTCTTTTTTTTTTTTTTTTTTTTTTTATTTTCCAAAAGAAGGAACAGAGAAGGGGGTCAGGTGAGGATATTCCCTCTAAGGCCCAGTTCTCTGTTCTTAACGCTACCTCGCTAACGCGGGAAATGGTAAATAGTATGAAAAAAAAAAAAAAAAAAATATTGCTGATTCTATATATTTGTACTTTCTCAGTTTGTCACTTGTTTAATACAATTATTAGATGTTCTCTTGCATTATTTGGATGTTCAGGAAGGTAAGTACCCATGAATTCTCAAGAACCTCTACTAGCAGTCACACGTCCTTCTGATTTTAACATATTCTTTTCTTTGTTTCATTTATACACATAAATAGGAGCTACTGTAGATAATCTTGATGGTTTTGTTGGGTGTATCCGAGCTTTGCTCCTAAATGGAGAGCTTCAAGATCTAAGAGGAAGAGCAGAGGCTGGAAAGTATGGAGTTCAGGCAGGGTGTACTGGGAAATGCCAATCTAACCCTTGCCTTAATAATGGTACTTGTCACGAAGGATACTCCTCATATGACTGTGACTGCCGATGGACGGCTTTTAAGGGACCCATCTGTGCTGATGGTAAGTTTGTTGATTTTGTTATTTCTTGTAAGGTTTGATGTGAAAGATGTTAACTTTACTGATACATATTAGATTATACTGAGAAAGTGATAGAATCAGAAAAGGATTTTTGTCCATCAATTTGAAACCCTTTTTTTTTTTGTTGTTGTCTAATTTGCACTTTATTGATATAATGTAGTTAGTGATATTTTTCAAGGATCATTCCTCTTATTTAACTGCTTGACAGAAATTGGCATCAAGATGTTGACAGACACAATGGTCAAGTATGAGATCCCGGGTACATATAAGTCCACAATTGCTGAGAAGATTCGTGTTGGATTTACAACAACAAATCCTCGAGGATTCCTAATGGGTTTATACTCAAATATTTCTGGAGAATATCTTACATTGGCTGTATCAAATTCTGGTGAGTATATTGCTTTCTTTGATTGTAAAAGAGCTCTGTTAAGTTACAAGATAAATTTTTTTGTGTTTGTATACTTATTTTTTTATTTTTTTGTTTTTGCATCACCATTTCCTGCATTTGCAAGGTAGTGCTAGGAACAGATGAAGAAAGGCAGCATCTGCTCACATCCATTCTGTCTGTCATGTGTAATGTACTGAAACCATAGCTCCGTATCCACAACCATGCCCCATCGACGTTTCCATGGTTTATCCTTGAGACTTCACATGCCCTGGTTCTCTCCATTGACAGCACGTCGACCCCTGAACATAGAGGAGGGTCAAAGGTGTGCAAAGAATGGAGTGAATTGGAACAATGTGGTATACTGGGATGGACGTACTGTCAGTGGATTGAACCATTGCATGTGAAACGTCTGGGGTAAACCATGGAAAGTTTTGTTGGGCTTGGATGTGGAAAGGGAGCTGTGGTTTGGGTGCATTACACATGACAGCTAGAGACTGAGTGTGAATGAATGTGGCCTTTTTCATCTTTTCCTAGCGCTACCACGCATGTGCGTTGGGGGGAGGATGCTGTTTCACGTGTGGCAGGGTGGCAACGGGAATGTGTGAAGACAGCACGTATGAATATGTACATGTGTATATATGTATATGTCTGTGTATATATACGTTGAGATGTATAGGTATGTATATGTGCGTGTGTGGGCGTTTATGTATATACATGTCTATGTAGGTGGGTTGGGCCATTCTTTTGTCTGTTTCCTTGCACTACCTCGCTAACACAGGAGACGGCGATTAAGTGTAATATAATGATAAAAGCATTAAGTAGGAGTAGTTAGTAGGAATATAAGGTAGGAACCCCTGCAAACACTGCATTAGAGTTGCCCTCTGCCAGTGGCCAGTTGAGAGTGAGGCATAAAGGCTAAGAAGTGGAGACTTCTTTTCTTATGGCCACCCCCTGGAGGGAGTTCCAAGTGGGTACAGGCATCAGATGTATAGATAGATAGCATGTGGACATGCTGAATGTATCTACATACATTGTCTCTTCAGGAATTTTGAAATTGATTTACTGTGGAGGATGTATCTATTTCTGTTTTGTCATTTTTGGAATTTAGAATGAATTTGATTGTAAATTGTACCATGCTCCCATAGCTTGAATGAATTTAATTGTAAATCATATCATGCAATCTAGATTTAATTGTAAATTGTACCATGCTATCCTAGCAATGAATTGAAGTGTTAAATTGTACCATGCTATCCTAGTAATAAGTTTTGGGTTTTATAATGTAAGGATATGACTGACTATAAAGTCAGTGTGCAGTATTGTGGTATCATATAAGTTAAGTGTCAATGCAGAAAGGGGGCTTTAAGAAGAAAAAATTGATTAACAGTCTACATTTTTGGCTCAGTACCTTTATTAGCAATTGAATCAAGTCAGTGTCTGACCAAGCATGTACTGTTTTCAGGCCATTTAAAGGTAACATTTGATTTTGGTTTTGAACGGCATGAGAAAGTTTATGGAAAACGAACATTCCACGAAGGCCAAAACCATGATGTGAAGCTCTACAGATCGGACTCTGGTAGAAAACTAACTATGCAGGTAAGTGGTATATGTGTAACTTCATCATCAGAACTCAAGACAGAGGAATTCTAGAAACTTGAGAAGTGAGGAAAATTTTTTCAAGATAAAATCTTAGAATTTTTACATTATTTTTTTTATTTCTGTCAGTTTACAAGTATCATGATAATGTCTTCCTTCTTACACATGCCTTACTCTTTTGATGAAGATTTTTCACCCTCCATGAATCATTAATGTCAGAATGCCACACAAGTCCTTCTTTTTCTTTAACTGTATGCGACACAAATTATCCAAAGGAAACACCTTTTCTCATGTCCTCAACTACTCCTGAGACTATATTGTTTGTCTCAAAGCAGATAATTTGTGCATGCAACTAACCTCTAAATCAAACTTATCTTTGCAATGCAAACATCATCTTTATGTCCCCATTGCCTTTATACATCGGCACTGTACAGTTATTCAGCTGATCCTCATGCACCTCACCATGAGTGGTGCACACAGCAAAAATCATAACTAATCATTCAACAACTCAACAACCCCCTTTCATGAGAAATTCAACTGCAGTCCCATCATATGCACTTCATCATATGCAAAGTTGTCGCTGTGCTTTTTTGTTTTGTTTTCACGAAGCCAATTGCTTTTTCTTACATATTCATTTGTTATGTATCAAATAAAATTGTTAAAGATGTTGTGATGTAAAGTTTGATGAACATGGATATCATTTGTGTGAAATTGAAATGTACGTACAGATTTATACTAAAATTTAGGAGAAATCATTTACCATGAATGATATCACTTTTGCTGAAGACTTGCTCAATGTTTGTAATATTACTTAAGGTCATGAGGTAAATCCAGATTTCATGGGCAAGGGTTATAGATGCCCATTCTGATAAATAAATGGAATGTCGAAACTCTTCTAGTCAAAAGTACGCAAACTTCCGGACTCTGGGGCTCAATGCATTCAAGGTTACGGCCAATGTACAGCTAGGGTTTCCAATAAATAATTTCAGGGAATGGGTATTACATATCTAATTTTTACATATTTGCCATTTCCTGCATTAGCGAGGTAGCATCAAGAACAGATGACTGAGCCTTAGAGGGAAAACCCCACTTGTCCTCCTCTGTTTCTTCTTTAGGAAATGTAGAAACAGGAGAGGAGTATTTTCATTCACCTTCTCTGACAGGCAGGGAATACGTGGGGTCTTTCTCCCCAGAGATTAGATATTTAATAGTGTATATTTAGATATATTACACATAACATTTAGACCTACATTACATATAGAGAACAGTTAAAGTTGTGGTATGTTCAGAGCTCAGTTATTTCCAAAATCTTTGAAATTCTAAAATTTTATAAATGAAAGCAATAACCTTAAGCAATATTAACTCTTTTTGTTTTGTGTTTCATTAAACTTTCTTGATCCATGCAGAGAAATATGTAATAAATCATAGGAATAACAACTTTATACTTTCACATAACTTTAAAGATACCAGTAGTAGATATGAACTGTCACCATTGGCCTCTGATAAGTAGAAACAAGTAAATTCCATGTAATCAGTAATAAAAGCAGCAAATACTACATAGAAATGTCTTTGTTCAGAATATCCATTATGTATAAAATATTTTTTTCCTCTCTCTTTTTTCTGAAAGGTGGACAATTATGAGCCCATTACTTGGACTTTTAATGCTAAAGAGTCAGCAGATGCCCAGTTCAACAACATACAATACGTTTACATTGGAAAGAATGAGAGTATGTCAGAGGGTTTTGTTGGCTGCATCTCACGTGTTGAGTTTGATGACATATACCCTCTGAAATTTTATTTTCAACAAGATCGTCCTGCCTCTGTTACTGCTGAATCAAGTAAGTTGGATAGATAATGTTACTGTGATGATACATGAAAGTTGTTTAACACATATGTGTATGAAATGCCTTTTCTTTATGTTTAACATTGTTGACAGCTGTATTGTACCAGAAAAAATTCAGGGGGGTGATACAGATAAGCCTTCTTGACCTCCCTTTACCTCCTGTTAACCCTCAGTCTACCCTATCTTACTCCATTAGCATTTTGATCCCTCATTACCATTTTTTGAGTACCTCATTCTGTGAGTTATCATTTGCTATCATCTAAATTAGAATAACATTTTGACTGAATGTGGTGTTTTGGTGGTAAGCTTTTTCAGATTTAATGCATTCAAAAGAGTTGTAATGGGAAAACTTTTTGCTCAGTAGTGTGATCCTTTATATCTTGGCTTTCAATGTCTCATATGTAGTGGATGATTATTGTGACAGGTATCCAAGAGCATAACCCCTTGCTAAGTTGAGTCTGGGAAGTACAACAGTTTATCATAAATAGGTATCCAAGAGCATAACCCCTTGATAAGTTGAGTCTGGGAAGTACAACAGTTTATCATAAATAGATACAAAGTATCTAGTATTTTCAGTAAGTACAGGAACTACTGTGGACAGCAGATATTATACAGCACATAGATGTTGTGACTCATTAAGTGTTGGAGACACTCTGTTTCCTCCTGAGGGTGGAGGAACTGAGTTGATTTATATGGTTCATGCAAGTGGAGTCAAGGAATCAACTGCCTTTACACTTGTCACTGTCAAGATACTCCCATCACTTACCTCACCACTGTCTCCACTAGACTCTGTGTCTCCACTAGTTCTGTGCCTGAAGTGATATATGTGTAAGTGAAAATGGTGTGGCTTGTTGAAGAAAAATCCTGGCTTGTGGGTCAAGTTGTTGATGTATCCCTCAGCATGAAAAATATGTGGTGAGTGGGCAGAATTACTTTCTTTTTCTAACTTTCTTTTTCTATGTTGCATGGAGATCCTTCAAGCACTGAAAGGTGTCATTGACAACACGACTAAGATTTATGCTTTTTCCAAAATTTAAATCTTTATCAATAATAAAATCCACCTTGAAAACAAAACCACCTCCACCCACGAATCCTTCATATTTTCATTTGCCTTTTTGATGTATGCCAAAACTCCATGATTGTCAACTTGTCCTTGCAATTGGTCCCACTGATGGGGTGCTCATGGTACACCTCAGGTAATATGCTTTAAAAGTATGAAAACAGCCTGATCAATAGTAGTTGTAGAAGTGAGGTAGTATTTGGTGGGCCTCCATGTGTGCAGGATGGGAAAGGGGATTAACTATGAGGAGCAAAACTTTGTTTTTGAGGGTGTTCTTCCTATTATACTCCCCACAAAGCTAGAGAAGTAAATGATATAATCTTGACACAAAAACATGGTAACCCAGACTATCCCACCCCTTTCTTCCCCTCCTTGCTTATGTCATAAATAATATTACCTCATCATGGACCCTCAGGTCTCTTGTTATCTACCCCTCCCCTTGCATTCCTTTACCCTCTCCTCTCCCCTCCCTTTCCCTACAACTCCCCTCCCCTCCTAACCTCCTGTAATGGAAATATCATGTTGGTTGTTAGGTAGTTTTAATTAACTTGAGAAACAGTTAGTTATTTCCTAATTGTATTTTCACATATGATTGGTATCAAGATAGGATGTATATTCACATATGACTGGAATCAAAATACTGTAGAAAAATGTAGGTTATTGATTTACACATGGCAACACTCAACAGCAGAATTTGTTTGGCTTCAGAGCACTTTCATATTCTGGGTTATGTAGTGGGGGTGCAGTTCTAATACTTGTTCTTAGTTTAGCAGCAATGTGGCAGGTGTACACAGTGGCGTGTGCAGCATATTTGAGATCTACAGTAAGTCATCATATTCATTGCAAAGCTTTCATGTATGTTTGGCCTCATGTTGGTTAACTTGAGATCTAATGAAATCTCTCCTTGTCTTGATGTATTGATTTTCAGTTACTATTGAACCTGGATGTTGGATGAAACATTTCAGTAAAGTAAAAGCTGATTGATTATAACTCGCTCCATCTCTCTCTCTCTCTCTCTCTCTCTCTCTCTCTCTCTCTCTCTCTCTCTCTCTCTCTCTCTCTCTCTCTCTCTCTCTCTCTCTCCCCCCCCCCCCCCCAAAAAAAAAATGATGTGCATTTATTAAAAGTGTGAAAGTTAGATCTTGTGGGTGTTTATAGTTTCCTATGTACTGGGGAAGAAAGTAAGGCTGTGTAATTCTTTTTACAGGATACTGGTGTTAAGTTTGTTGAAGGATTGAGTTAAAGAAGTACCTTTGTAATGCTTCATGATTTGATTTTCACTCACAATTTATGGCTGTATTCATAGAGATTCCTACCCAGAATTGTTCTTCAGCATTGCTGCTACATTTTGTTTTTCACAATTTGAATATGAGACTTGCAGATAATGGAGACTATGATTAACACTGGCACATGAGGGGGTGAATCTCGTGGCAATCCGATGTGAACAATGAACAAGGCATGCACAGCTGGCTGACAGCCTCATATAAATGTTTACAGTGATTATGATTTTTTTGCTTGAATTGGTTATTAAATGATTGCTTTATAAGACCATGTACACCAGATACTAAGTCTTCTACCATCACCTCATGTGTAATATTGTAAGTTTGTTGAGATGTGTACCACCACATGCATGTAGGTTATGATGATTTTAAATGTCATGGTGTTTTTGGTTGTACTTTATTTTTTTTTTTTTTATAAATGATTGATATGATATTATGTACATCAAACAGTAAGTCTTTTACCAATATCACCATTATGAAGTACGTTTGTGTTGATGCATACTCCCTTTAGCATGTAGATGTTTACATTGATTATAAATTTTTGACTTTTTAGTGATAGATAATTGCTTTTTAACAGTATATGCATCAAATAGTAAATCTTTTGCTATCATTGCCTTAACAAATTATCTGTTGATTTTTGCTATGAATATTTATCACTGGTGTGAGGTGCAGGAACATGACATAGTGAAACAAAGGTCCTCCCTATCCAGTCCCACCCTAGTATGGTTGGCAATGAATTCTTTGCTGCTGCTGTTGACCCCCTCCCATCCAAACCATCTCATAACGAACCACCAACCCTCAAGTAGAAACAAAAAACTTAACTGTTTTGCACTTCAGCAGCCAGTATTCACAGATCCCCCCTTCCCAAACAAAGGCAACACTGTAGGGTATAAATGCACCGAAATGACCTGACAGGTTCTAGACAAATGCTACCCTGCCAGTCATGCACCCTTTTAAACCACACTCCCTTGACATATATGAGTTTTATTTTCATTTTGTGGTCTGGACATCGCCCATCCCTTCAACACTGCAGGCACTAGTTCAACGTGTCTCAATATCCTTTGTGCCCACGATGCAACTGCCACAATGAGGACACTGAACACTTCCTGCATAATTGCCACTCACTCTTCCCCCATAGACACACACACATCAGTATGTCACTGTGGTCCCTCCCATTGGCCATGGCTAGCCTCCTAAGTGCTGCAGAGGCTCCAAAGAAAAAGGAAGGTGCTCCTGGGGCAGGAGGATTAAGTAGATAGGTTGGGTTTGGAAGGGAACCTGCTGTACTTAAGGTACTTGATGCAGCCAGAGAGTGCATGCACTTCAAACCACATGTACCTGTAGACCCAAAAATGGATATTTGATAAATTTTTAAAGCTTTAGGCATATATTGCATCATGGTCACCACTGGTTCCACATTTAGACATCCTTCCAGTGTCAGTTGCTATTCCTCTGTGTTTTACATTTTCTATACATAACTGATGTTTCATGAGCTGCTGTTCAAACAGACTTAGATTTTAACCCTTTCAAAATGATTGTTGTGTCCCTTAGCAGGACTCTGGATGACTGTTTTGAAAAATTATCAGGAAAAGTTTTAGTCTTAGAATTTGATAGGAAATGTAAAGAAAAGTCAAATATGAAGGAAAAATTTGATGAATTATCTATGTTGCCGTAAAGACACTTAGGTTTGGCATGGCATGTGCACTTTGCTTATTGCATGCTTGTCAAATTTTGCTGACTCTCCTGACTTTGTCTTTTCCCAGCCTCCACCATTGGTTATTCAAAGAACTTTTCCCAGTGCAAACCATTCATCATTTGCTGAATTATTTTCTCTGTAACTGTTTCCCAAAGACTCACTAATTAACACTGATTAACATGGGGTGCAGGGGTGCACCCATGCTTTCACTTTCAGTATCCTTCTCATACATGTATAATTGAAAGCATCATACTATTTTATACAATACTGTCTCTGATTTTGCCAACAGGAAAGCAAATGTGGCAACTTCCATTCTGATATTCATTGGTTGAATATTACATCATAATTCCTCAACCTCACTTTCTTCTCATATTATGCCACAACACATAAAAACATTAAATGATTATGGTATCATCATACATCCTTGATGCATTCCATCATTTATGATAAGCCACTGACTGTAACACATACACAGCTTATATTGTGAGAGTTTTGAAAAGCTTATGAGATCCTTCTATGTGTAAATTATATGTCAGAACCTTCCAGAACACTTTCCTATTCATTCACTTTTACCTTAAGATTTCTTACCTGTAATTGTTGCATACTCTTTTTTCTCAGTAGATTTCACTGCTATTTGTCCAAGTACAAAATTTTCAAAGAAGAGCAAAGGCATATCTCTCAGCAATTACTTCCTTGATTGTTTAGCTTGGTTTCATGATGCAATAAATTTATTTTTCTTAAAACTGTAGCAGTATCATTTAGAATCATCTCTGATAATCTTCCAATATCTTTACATTTGCTTTATATTGTTTGCATTGCTTCCTGAATAATTGTCTTTTTCTCAACAGCATCTACAGTCTTCGAGGACTACTGTGGAATTGAGCCAATCCGATATCCAGAAGAAGAAGCAGAAACACGGCCACCACCAGAAGTGTCAGAAGAAGTTCTCATGGGGTTGTATTCAGACAATTCGGCAGTCCTTGGGGGTAAGAACAGATGTAATTGTTGGGCTTATTTCTCCATATAATAGTTGATGATTTCTAAGATGATGGAAGGTGGTATGGATGAAGAAAAAGAGTTGTTGTGAAAGGAAAGGATGGAGGGTTCAGATGTTTTGGTCCTATGGAGAAAATGGATGTTGGAAGGAAGACAAGACCAAGGATGAGATGTAAGAACAGCCACAGCATGTGTGGGTGAGAGGGAAATTCCATAAGCATTGGAATAGTATTTGTAACAGTGCAAGGATTGTGATGCGTGAGGATTATAATGGTCCTATTACCAACAAAGAATCAGTAGATTCACAGACCATAAAAATCTCTTTCATGCTCTTTAAACCTATCAGTACTTGAGAGCTCATTTCTTCATGTCCCTGCTTTATTAGCACTGCATCACAGTGTGTATTCTTGCATGCACCTGTTTATGAATGCTTTGGTACTTGCTTTTAAGGATGTTAGATGGCTGTTTGTTGCTTGACCTTATTAAAAGCAGATTTACGTTAAACATTATGTGGTTCAGCCATTTAGTACATCTTGCCTTATCATTGAAGTATGTTTTATTTGTAGGATCTTGGGATGCGAAGTATTTTTCACAACAGTTAGTTTATTGTAGTAAAGCCTATTGCCTCTCTAGTAATGACAGTAGAAAGGGAAAGAGGAAAACAAGAGTGAGTATGTGAATTAGATGGTTAATACTAAGGAGTTTTCACAATTATGGAAAAACGAGTGCACAGAGGTATTGCATAGGTCACCTTGCATGGTTAGGGTACATAATGGGTTGGTTGATAATAGTGAAATAGATAAAGTAACTAAATGTGAACCCCTTTGTGTATAAGCATTGATTTATTAGATGAAAATGAATGAGATGAAAAAACATTTGAGCTTATATCAAAGACTCTTTTCTTTTTCCACAGGCCTTCTTGGAATCATTTTTCTTGCACTGTTGTGCATGGGGTTCTTGATTGGACGGTATATGGCACGTCACAAAGGTGACTATCAGACTCATGAGGCTGATGGGGCAGATGTTGCTCCTGATGCTGATTGGGCAGTGCAGCATTCCACTACTGGTCACCAGGTCAAGAGAAACATGGAAATGTACATATAACACAGGCAAATTTGTCTTTGCTGTAAAAGACAGAAGTACTGACTACTGTCTACGTATGTGCAGTGACAAAACCAACATATAGAGTTATGTTTGGAGGTATTTCCTGCAAATTTTGATGAAGAAATCGGTTTCAATATTTTTTTTATGATATTCAGAGACCTCAAAAACATTGCATAATAAGTAAAGAAGTAAGGATGTAATGTTTGGGGCCCTACATGTAATTTTTCCTATCACATGCATTGGAGGTTTTGAATAACATGAAGATGGTCACATTTAACTCGTTATCATTCATTAATGATACTATGATATAAGACATATTGACATAGCTGCAAATACGTTGTGCTCAGAATTTTTATGAATGAACCTTGAGATTAATTGTAATCATTAAAGTGAAGCCTGGATAGTCAGAATTTATTGATCTGTGGTATGGTATGGACCATATCATCATTAATTGATAAACTTCACCTGCTTATGTTTATATAATTTTTTACCTTAAACGAACAAACTTCTTTTATGTCATTCGTACTAAGACACGATTAAGTAACTATAGTTGAAATAGTTGTTCGTGAACATGTGGTATTTATGTCAACTATTGAATGATTTATTAAACATGTTATTCTAATTCTAATTATTCTGAGAATTTCTGAAAGTATTTATGAGTACTTGGATTCTTCCAGTGTTGTGCTTAACTTGTCTAGACATTTAACAAATTTTTATTTAAAGGTTTGTATGGAAACAATTGTATGTTTTATACAGCAGTATGACAGTTTTAATATGTACAGTTTCATAACACAGGTATTATCATACATTGTCTCTCATGTATTTGTAGCTTTAATAAAATTTTTAGACTATCAGTGTAAGTAATTGCAGTGTCTTGTATTAAAGTAACTGCTTTGAATTGTAAAAGAATGTATCATACTGAGCAAAAAGTGAAGAAGGCATAAGTGCAGTTATGGTTGTATTATTTACTTTTTGTTTAGAATCTCATAAATGTTTGAGTGTTGCCCTATCTTTTATATTAATCTTTAAAGGTTTAATCTCAGTCAGCAACAGTCATCTTCTGCGATAACATTATTCCATTTCCGTCACTGTTATTCTGTATTTCACATTTCGCCCATCATGAACATGAGTCACGTGTGCAGAGTAGTAGGATTAATTGGCTTGGTTACCGGGATATTTTGCAATTGAAAAAAGTACTGATGATGTGTAACTGATGTGTTACATGGATAGGTAGCTTCATAATATAGAATTTATTTGCAGTACTTGCCATTAGAAGAAATATTGTATTGTGCATATCATGATATATGTATAGTTTCATTATGTTTAAATGCTGTCCTTGCAATTGCATTGCTGTGTATTTCAGGTTGTTGATAAGATACAGGACACTTTTAGTTGCCAGGCAGTAAGTGATACCATTTGAAATTGATTTTGTGTTACATAATGAGCTTTGCATATGCCACATACAATTTTTTCATGATTTTTATTCCCCCAGATACCTCAATGTCTTTTATATCCAAAATATGAATGATGAATATGATAGATTTTTTATTTAATGCATGATTTTGGTTGCCTGGTATTTCCATTATGATAATCATCTCAGTTTTTACAACTGCTGAGTAAGGCATTGGGTGAGACAAAAAGAAAGTTCCATAGGCCCAGTTTTTTCTTATGGTCTGTTCTGTAAGATGTCACATAATCCACCTACTGATGTTAGTTGGTTACATCTTGCTGATTATATGTTTCCACCTTATTATTCAGAAATAGTTGATCTGGAATAGGTTACATTCTGCGACAGAAGTAGGGTAAAAGACCAACTATCTGACCATGTTAGGGCCTGTGGTGTATTAGATAACTGGATTTTTTTTTATGATACTGTATTAAAGGCAGAAATCAAATTTGATTAATTATGCAATACTGTGTTGTGTACGTGTATTTGTTTTTATACCTATTTGCCTCTCCCACCCTAGGTAGTATCAGGAACATATGAACCATGGCCTCTTTTGCACATGTCCTGTCTCTAGTTGTAATGTATAATGCACGAAAACTAGAGCCCACCATTTACAGCCTAGCCACACAGACCACTCCATTATGTATCTTTACTTCATCTTCCTTGGTTCAATCTACTGACAGTATGTTGCCTACCTTGTATGACATTGTTTCAGTTCATTTTGTCCAGTGAATGCCTTTCTCTCTCTTTAATGTTCAAGCCCTGATAACCTAAAAGCTATCTTCTCTTCACTCTTATCATTCCATCTCTTTCTCAGTCTTCCCTTCTTGCCAGCTCCTTCCTTAGTATTTCTTCACTTGTCTTTTCCATATGCTTGACTCATTTCAGCACACCCTGATTAGCTCAGTCAATCACACTGCATGTACTAATCACACCTCTCTAAAACTTTTGCTTCTTGCATGATCAGTCTGTCACATACCACATATGGTCCTCAGACATTTTATTTTCAACAATCCTCCCTCTTCTTTTCTATTGCATTCAAGGCCAAGCTTGACTTGCATCTGTACAGCATTGTCAGGATTGCTCTACTTTCAAGCATACACATATTTGCCCTTAAAGACTGACTTCTTCCACACATTCCTTAGGGTACCCCCCTAGTAATTCACTTTGTCTCTGATAGATCCATCTACTTCCACATAATGAGTCAGCTTTCCCTTCTCACAAACTCTGACACTAGCTTTTGGAGTTTCTCATATTTTCCTCTAGAATCGTATCACCTTTAGACAGCAACTGGGTTTTCCCTATCTCCAAGACTTGCATTTACCTCCTCCACCACCCCATCCATAAACATATAAACTCACCCTCCTTTCCTGCTTGCACACATACATTAGTATCGTGGTAAAATCTCAACACTGCAGTTGGTAACTTTCTTCTCACACTGTTTATTCGTAGCATCATCCACAAGGCATTTTCAACCCTCTCATATGCTCTCTCCAGATTAGTAAATGTTACAAATCACTCTTTCTCCACATATTCTTTCAAGCAAATGCCAGGTGCACATGTCTTGTACCATACTGAAGCCACATTTGCTCCTTTCCAGTCAATGCTCTGTGCGTGCTGTCATTATCAGAGTCTTTACCCTACCATGCACCTTACCAGGTATACTTGGATGACTTATGTCTGTGTGTTTCGAACTTAGATTTTTGGCCCCCTTTACTCTCGGCACAGTTTAGTCCTTGGTTCACCTTTTTTCCTGCTCTCTTTAATGCTAATTTTATGATTGAAGATGTAACGCTACTCACTTGGAATACTTAACAATTCTAACATTAGCCCCTCTTTTTATTTTATACTACTTCCCACTGAACTTGTCAATGTGTTTGCTCTGTCTTTAGCTTTTATCATTAAGGGATGACTTGTTTCATAATAAATTCCAACACCAGTGAGAGCAGCCACCAAGACACACAGCAAGGGTCTCCATCAGTATGAAGAAAAGGACCTATAGATACTTGAAGAACAGCACCTCTTGCCAAAAGTTTACAAAAGTAATTTCTCGAGGTCCAAAAGTTAGGCAACCAGACTTTTGACATTATAATCGGTGGTAATCAGGATTGGACTGATCTTGATGGATAGCTGGAATAGTCAGGTACCTGGAAGTTGGATGACTGAACTCTTTCTGTACCTGATGTATTCTGTGTAGTATTGCCTCAGTAATGACTAATTACAGTTTTTAGATATATATTTATACATAAAAATCTTGTATATGTGCAGTTACTGTATTGTATATATATTTTTCTCAATTTTGCCTAAATATTTGAATATATTTGATATGTGCTAATTTGAGCCATTGATGGTTATCTTCCTTTTTTTGCTGTTGGAGATTCCTTCCAACCTTATGATCACTGATTTCAAAATGTCCAAAGAAAATGACTATCACAGCACTGAAGTTAAGCTAAAGTTGTTGTCAGTAAATGATAAATGGCCCATCTTTACTACCTATTCAATTGATAGTTGAATTTATGTTGATACACAGAGATTTTTATACTTTAAGCTCATAAAGAGTATTTGAATGGGTTTACTGATATTTAGGCAGGTTTTGAAAAATTAAGAATGATAGGAAGTTAACTAAAATACTTAAAACTTTGATAGTAGTTATTTTTAGATATTACACCAGTAATTAGTTCTTGAAAATGATGCACTGTAAATTGTACTTAGAAATACATAATGTTGATAAGTATCAGATGTGCCAATATAATCCCCTGAAAATTTTGCCCTGAGTTTGCATAGTGTTGATAAATTAAAGCTGAAAGATGTTGATTAGGAAATGTCATAATTGATGCCTTTTGTAGTCAGCTGTGTAGATATCTTTTATATCATGTTCATTTGGTATTTCTGTTTGTATTTGGCATCATCTTCAAAGAATCCTAGAATGTATTAGAACAGTGGTTGGTTGCTAACTGCTACATTAGGTTGGAACGAAGTAAGAAGCGTCTTTAAAACCAATTGTGTACAGTCAGTGCCCTTCTGATTAATAGTACAAGAAGTTTGCCTATATGGTAATGAAATATTTATGAAAGGTAATTCTGTACTGTACGTTATATGTTTATATCGTCACAGTTGATATAGCTACTGTTGCATGTGTAACGTGTAGTTTCTACATTTTTGTTTTTCACTATTTTACTCCTTAAAGCTGTATTCTAAATACCCCCATTTCTTCTTTTTAAACTTTGCCACACACTGTATATGTAGTTGAGTTTTTTTTTTTTTTTTTTTTTTTTTTTTTTTTTTTTTTTATACTTTGTCGCTGTCTCCCGCGTCTGCGAGGAAGCGTCTTTAAAACCAATTGTGTACAGTCAGTGCCCTTCTGATTAATAGTACAAGAAGTTTGCCTATATGGTAATGAAATATTTATGAAAGGTAATTCTGTACTGTACGTTATATGTTTATATCGTCACAGTTGATATAGCTACTGTTGCATGTGTAACGTGTAGTTTCTACATTTTTGTTTTTCACTATTTTACTCCTTAAAGCTGTATTCTAAATACCCCCATTTCTTCTTTTTAAACTTTGCCACACACTGTATATGTAGTTGAGTTTTTTTTTTTTTTTTTTTTTTTTTTTTTTTTTTTTTTTTATACTTTGTCGCTGTCTCCCGCGTCTGCGAGGTAGCGCAAGGAAACAGACGAAAGAAATGGCCCGGCCCCCCCCCCCCCCCCCCCCCCCCCCCCCCCCCCCCCCCCCCATACACATGTACATACACATGTCCACACACGTGTATACATACCTACACAGCTTTCCATGGTCCACCCCAGACGCCTCACATGCCTTGATTCACTCCACTGACAGCACGTCAACCCCTGTATACCACATCGCTCCAATTCACTCTATTCCTTGCCCTCCTTACACCCTCCTGCATGTTCAGGCCCCGATCACACAAAATCTTTTTCACTCCATCTTTCCACCTCCAATTTGGTCTCCCTCTTCTCCTCGTTCCCTCCACCTCCGACACATATATCCTCTTGGTCAATCTTTCCTCACTCATTCTCTCCATGTGCCCAAACCATTTCAAAACACCCTCTTCTGCTCTCTCAACCACGCTCTTTTTATTTCCACACATCTCTCTTACCCTTACGTTACTTACTCGATCAAACCACCTCACACCACACATTGTCCTCAAACATCTCATTTCCAGCACATCCATCCTCCTGCGCACAACTCTATCCATAGCCCACGCCTCGCAACCATACAACATTGTTGGAACCACTATTCCTTCAAACATACCCATTTTTGCTTTCCGAGATAATGTTCTCGACTTCCACACATTTTTCAAGGCTCCCAAAATTTTCGCCCCCTCCCCCACCCTATGATCCACTTCCGCTTCCATGGTTCCATCCGCTGACAGATCCACTCCCAGATATCTAAAACACTTCACTTCCTCCAGTTTTTCTCCATTCAAACTTACCTCCCAATTGACTTGACCCTCAACCCTACTGTACCTAATAACCTTGCTCTTATTCACATTTACTCTTAACTTTCTTCTTCCACACACTTTACCAAACTCAGTCACCAGCTTCTGCAGTTTCTCACATGAATCAGCCACCAGCGCTGTATCATCAGCGAACAACAACTGACTCACTTCCCAGGCTCTCTCATCCCCAACAGACTTCATACTTGCCCCTCTTTCCAGGACTCTTGCATTCACCTCCCTAACAACCCCATCCATAAACAAATTAAACAGTTGAGTTTTTATGATGAATTTTTCTATATTTTCTTCAAGGCCGTTAGGTTTTTATTCATATTAGTGTTATTAAGGAAGTTAATAGCACCACTATGTATGTATGCTGTACATGTAAGCTTATACAGTGTACTTTTAGTAAATATATTTTGTAATATACTGTATGTGGAATTTATTATTCTTTCATTGATAGTTTGATGAAAAAGCTTTCTTTGAAAAATGTTGATATGGATGTGTGCAGGCGAAAATTCTGGGGGCCTTGAAGAATGTGTGGAAGTCGAGAACATTATCTCGGAAAGCAAAAATGGGTATGTTTGAAGGAATAGTGGTTCCAACAATGTTGTATGGTTGCGAGGCGTGGGCTACGGATAGAGTTGTGCGCAGGAGGATGGATGTGCTGGAAATGAGATGTTTGAGGACAATGTGTGGTGTGAGGTGGTTTGATCGAGTGAGTAACGTAAGGGTAAGAGAGATATGTGGAAATAAAAAGAGCGTGGTTGAGAGAGCAGAAGAGGGTGTTTTGAAGTGGTTTGGGCACCTGGAGAGGATGAGTGAGGAAAGATTGACCAAGAGGATATATGTGTCGGAGGTGGAGGGAATGAGGAGAAGAGGGAGACCAAATTGGAGGTGGAAAGATGGAGTGAAAAAGATTTTGTGTGATCGGGGCCTGAACATGCAGGAGGGTGAAAGGAGGGCAAGGAATAGAGTGAATTGGAGCGATGTGGTATACCGGGGTTGACGTGCTGTCAGTGGATTGAATCAAGGCATGTGAAGCGTCTGGGGTAAACCATGGAAAGCTGTGTAGGTATGTATATTTGCGTGTGTGGACGTATGTATATACATGTGTATGGGGGGGGGGGGTTGGGCCATTTCTTTTGTCTGTTTCCTTGCGCTACCTCGCAAACGCGGGAGACAGCGACAAAGTATAATGAATAAAATAAATAAATATGTTTGCACACACAAACACATCCTAGTTGATTGCAGGTACCCATTTTATTGACCAGCCCCTAAGGGAGGATGAACAACTGGGTGGACTGTGAACCACCTACCATGAATATGATTTGAACTCATGTGGGTTTTATCCCAAGTGGCCTGTGCATGCATGATGGTCAGTAAATGCTAAATGCTACACTATGGTGTGTGTGATTAGCTGTTAGTGTGTTCATTGATACATATATGTGCATATGCATTGCTGTACATGTATCTAAAATATCCCATTTCCTCCAGATTCTCTCCTATAGAATAACCTCTCTCCAGTGTTAAATGAACAAAAGCAAGGTTACTCTTAGGTTTATCACTGGAGAGAAACAGGTAAGTTAGATTATGAGTTTGAGTGTAGAGAACCTGGTGGAAATGGGATGTTTTAGATAACTGGAAGTGGACTTGGCAGCAATTGGAACTATTAAAGCTGAAGTGAGTGCATTAATGTTTGAGGACAGTGTATGGTGTGAGTAGAGTTAATCTGGTGAGAAATGATAGGTTTAGAGAGAGTTGTGATAATAAGAAAAGTATGGTTGTGTTAGCCATTTAGACCAACAAACTACATACATACTGATCCTAGAAAGGATGGGCCTTCCCACGTCAATGGTCTGTGCTAGGCTTACACATGCAGAATAAAAGAAAAACAACAATTGTTTCAAGGGTGTGCAAAAAATGGTTTGGGTGGAACATATTAGGAGAATGAGTTAAGAGAAATTGATAAAGGCAATGTATGAGTCAGAAGTAAAGGGGTCAATAGATGGAAGTTGGAAATGGAAGGATGAAGTGGTAAAGGTATTGAGGGCATGAGGCCTGAAAATTACAAAAAAGGGGAAGGGTTAAGTTGTGCAAAGGATGAAGTGAATTGGAGCTGTGTGTTATACAAGGTGTGACAGGCTGTCAATGGACTGAACCAGGGCTTAGGGAAACCATGGAAAGGTCTATGAGGCCTGGTTGTAGATAGGGTGCCGCTGTTTTAGGGCATTACTCATGACAGCTAATATTGGACACAGTGAACGGGAAAAAAAGAAATATATGTATGCCAAGTGGGAGTAAACCCTTACATCCCTAAGTTGGTAGATGAGGGATCTTAGTGCTAAGGTGTCTTTGATAGCCATGAACCAAACTGGTGCTAGCTCAGTGCCATAAACTTCCGCTCAAGATCCCCAAAGAAGCTTTGGAACTGGACAGACCCCTCTTGAGGACAACACAGGTGTGAAAAACGTTATAGATTGGATTGCAACGTATGAAGGAAAGAAATTAGATATTCTTGACCCAGAAGAAACCAAAATAAGATGTAAATTGAAACTTCTAAAGAATAAGGACATGATTATATTCTGTTGTAATGAGGCAAAGAAGAAAACGGAAAGTATGGTGCATTAATAACAATGGGGCCACAGCTGTCAAGACTCATAAAGATATTCTTTCACCTTTCATAATTGTTTGTCATGTCCTGCATTAGTGAGGTAGTGCCAGGGAAGAGGAAAAGGCCTCATTTGCTTGCAACCATTCTTTTGCTGTCTTGTGTAATGTAAGGATATATGAAAGAATCAAGTGTTCGAGAGGTGGCAAGGGGAATGTGAGAGTCATGGTATATGATATGGTGGAAAGTGTCGATGAGAAGAGATTGGTGAGAGTGAGTGAGCTTGGAAAAGAAAGAGACTTGTGTGAAGAAGTGCCAGGAGAGATGGAGTGTAGAATAGCAAAAGGTGAGAGTATTTGAAGCAAGGGGAGTGGGTGAGGAATGGGAGGTACTTAAGGAAGTAGTGTTTGCATGTGCAAGGGATGTATGCAAAAAGGCGGGAGATAGACGAATTAGAAAGGGTTGTAAAGTTGCTAGTGCAACAGGAAAGAGAGGCATTTGAGCAGTACTTACAGGGAAGATGTGTAAATGATTGGGATTGTATAAGAGAAAGTGGCAAGAGGTTAAGAGGGAGGTGCAGGGGTTGAAAAAGAAGGCAAATGAAATTTAGGGTTAGCAAGTATCAGTAAACTTTAGGGAGAATATGTTTTGGAAGGAGGTAAATAATGTGTGAAATACCAGAGAGCAAATAGGAGTATTAGTGAAGAGGGTAAAAGGAGAAGCGGTACAGTATCGATGAAGTGGGGAGATGGGAGTGAGTATTCTGAGACTGGTGAATGTGTTTGATGAGTGGCAGGTATAGGGTGTTTGGCTTGGGGCAGTGTACAAAGTGAGATGAATTGTGACAAGGCGGCTGAAGTGGATACTATTACAATTGAATTTCTTAAGAAAGGTGGTGACTGTGATGTTGGTAAGAATTTCAGTGTATATATGGATCATGGTAAGGTGCATGAGGATGGTGGTTTGCATGTTTAGTGACATTATATAAAGGCAAAGGATATATAGGTGACTGTTCAAACTTCAGAGATGTAAGTTTGAGTGTACCTGCTAAGTTTAAAAAGTATTGATTGAGGGGGCTGAAGGTATGTACAGAACATCAGACTTGGGAAGAGTAGCGTGGTTTCAGAAGTGGTATAGGATGCATGGATCAGGTGTTTGCTGTAAAGCGTGAGAGAAATTTTTAGAGAAACAAATGGATTTGTATATGGCATTTATGGATCTGGAGAAAGCACACGATAGGGTTGATAGAGATGCTCTGTGGAAGGTCTTAAGAATATACGATGTGGGAGGAAAGTTTCTAGAAGCAATGAGAAGTTTCAAACAGAAGTGTAAGGCTTGTGTACGAGTAGGAGGAGAGGAGAGTAAATAGTTCCAAGTGAAGATTGGTGTGCAGCAGGGGCATGTGATGTCGTCATGGTTGTTTGATTTGGGGTGGTGGGGATGTAAATGCAAGAGTCTTGGTTAGAGGGGAGATATGCAGTCTGTAGATGAAAGGGCTCAGGAAATAAGTAGAAAGTTTAACGATACACAAAACTTGGTGCAGATTAAAATGAGAAACTGCAGAAGGTGAATATATATATATATATATATATATATGGAAGAGAGAATTTATGTATTTCCATCGTGTCATAGAAGGCAGTTTTTTTGGGGGGGAAAGGGATGGAAACCCTCTCCTCGTATTTCAGTTTCCTCTTACATAGTATGTACAATCATATCAATGAGACATGATCAATAGGTTTGTCTTGCCTTAATCAGATGTTACAATTGTGGTAGATATCTATGGTTTTACGTAGCTTATGATATATAAATCAAAAGTTGTTAATTAAAATACCGATATTCTTATAAAGTGAAAGAGTTTTTATCCAGCAAATTTCTTTTTATTCATTTCTGTTAAACACAAATTCTCACAGTATAGCTGGCAGTGTATCGTTGTGTATTTTCCTCCAACTTCAACAAAAAAAGTTTGAACTCGAATTTTCCGGAACTTCCCGTCAGCCATTTTAGGTCAGTTGTCGTTGGCAAAGTGAAGAGGATTTCTGTTGATCTGCTGAATTTCGCCTTCGTTACATACTGAAAGGTAATGCCAGGTGTCTCTATACATTGTGAATATTTTCTAGAATACACATTTGTGTTTACTAATGTTTAATTTATTAGACAAAGGAACAACGTGTCATCCTATTGCAGATGGCAACAGTGTAGCAGACTGGTGGTGGTTTTAAAAAGGCATTTAATTTTCAGTCGGCGGGAGGTTGTAGGCACAACCTTGTGAGGTAATGGGTGGTCATATAAATTGTGTATCATAATGAAAAAAAATAGTCATCAATGTTAGATATTAATTCAGAGTGG
>NC_092287.1:25396337-25423837 GCF_036320965.1 Panulirus ornatus | reverse complement strand
TAACAAGTCTTCCATAATTTCGACCATTATTGTATAGAGCCACACTACCATAGCGTCAGACATGATCCTCTTCCTGTAGTTGTAGCCACGGCCGTAGAGGCAAAGTCCTACAGCTCTACAGTGGAGTGCCCCAGGGAGCAGTTCTTTCTCCGTTCTGTCTTCGATCGTGACCTCCTGCCACGTGCTGTCGAACTGTATTTCAGCTCTAGCCTTACCCAGTGCGCCATGGTTTCAGCTACTGTCGTTGCAAGTCTGCGTCATAGTTTTTCAGTCATATTCATAGCTGATCTGTAGTTTCAGCAACATCCCTAGCGAAACTTCTATAGTTTCAGCAACATTTCTAGCTGAGCTGTAGTTTCAGCCTCATCCCTAGCTGATCTTCCATAGTTTCAGGCACGTTCTGTAGTTTCAGCCACATTCCTAGCTGATCTGTAGTTTCAGCCACATCCCTAGCTGATCTTCAGTAGTTTCAGCCAGAATCCTGGCAGATCACTCATGGTTTCAGACAGTTATATATCGCCTTTCATAGTTTCAGCCATAATCTTCAGCCATCTTTATACCATAGTTTCAGGAAGTTACCAAGTTACTCATTAGTTCGGCCGTAGTTTCTTTCCCCCCCCCCCTCCTTCCCATAGTTTCAGCCATGTCGTTTGCCATCCGACGGCCGTAGTTTGAGATCAAAAAATCCCTTCGTTTTCGTCAGACTTCAGTTGAGTTGAGAGAGGACGACCACACATTGCTCACATCGTTATTCAATGCCGTTCATAAGTGTATGTCTATGTATGTGTATGACTTCCTGCTGCGTTCTTTTATACATCTCCCAGTCATTTGCACTCCTTCCTTGGAAGCATCGTCCAAACGCCTCTATTGTATATATGCACGCGTATGTATCTATGTGTATATATGAGTGGATGGGTCTTCCTTCGTCTGTTTCCTGGCGCTACCTCGCTGACACGGGAAACGGCGATCAGGTAAATGATGATGATTCTTTCTTGTGTCACTGAAGGTTGAAACTCAATGAGGACCTTTGTTCCTGACTGTTGCGTTTGGCTTTAGAACAAAGTCATCATAAAACTACCGGGTTCCGGGTTGATTCGGATAATCGAAGGTCCGGATGAGGTGGGGAGAGTGGGGGGTCTCTGTTTATGTTTTTTTTTTCTTTTTATCGGGAAATGGATTATTGGAGGCCGTGTTTGTATCGGGAGCCGATTATTCCAGCCTTATGTTTGGCTGGGCAAGGGGTAGGAGGAAGAGGAGGGAGTGGATTTTTCTCGCTTTTAAGGTAATTGAATTTTGTGTGTCAGTGGTTTGTGTACGCTCTCCTTAAGGCCTTGAGTTCGATGACGTGACCCTTGGTAGACGCAGGCACGAACTTTGGGAAGACAACGGTACGGCCATAGTGCAAAGTACGGTAGTTAAGTACGAAGGTACGGGTCTTGAACACGGTTGTACGGTTCTAAGGTATGATGGCCTGGCCTTTGGTTCCCAACCCTTAAGAGGGTGGTCAGAGGTCAGGCTTTCGTGCCCAAGGACTCACTTCCTTTCTCTCTAGCTGCCATGTGTAATGCACCGGAACCACAGCTCCCTATCCACACCCAGGTCCCACAGACCTTTCCATGGTTTACCCCGGACACTTCACATGCCCTGGTTCAGTCCAGTGATAGCACACCTATCCCTGTATGCCACATCGTTCCAATTTACTCTATCCCGTGCAAGCCTTTCACCCTCCTGAATGCCCAGGCCCCGATCGCACAAAATCTTTTTCACTCCTTCCTTCCACCTCCAATTGGGCCTCCCCATTCACCTTGTTCCCTCTACCTCTGACACATATATCCTCTTTGTCAATCTTTCCTCTCTCAATCTCTCCATGTGTCCAAATAATTTCAACACACCCTCGTCTGCGCTCTCTACCATACTGTTCATATTACCTCACATCTCTCTTACCCTTTCATTACTTACTTGATCAAACCACCTCACACCACGTATTGTCCTCAAACATTTAATTTCCAGCACATCCACCTTCCTCCTTACAATCCTATCTAGAACCCATACTTTGCATCCATATCATGTTGTTGGGACTGTAATACCTTTAAACATATACCGCAAACTCCAAAAGGGGTCCATGATTTCCAAGCTCCTGCGTGTAGTGCACAGCCTTGAAGCCGTAGTAGCTCCATGAAAGGTGGACCTGGTGTTGTATAATGATAATGATATATTCATTTAAATATTTTCCTCGCAAATAATGATATTCATTTATATAATTTCCTCTCGGTAACTTGAAGAATGAACAATGAAGTTAGTTACAGAAGGAGAGAGTTTGTTTCACAGTTCTCGAATTTGGACAGAATTGTGATGAGTGAAACGTGAAACTTGAATTTGGACGAGAGAGAAAAAAGAAAAATTTGTCATTCAAGGCACAACACACCTTCCTCGGTCCTTTGTTTTGTTCCAGCAATGTCTCTCGCCTATAAATCGAAGTCAGACAGTAGAAGTCTTATTTTTACAGAGCAGTCATATTTTTTTTATAGTAGCAGTCTTATATATATATATATATATATATATATATATATATATATATATATATATATATATGTTTGTTTTGTGGTTCGGGAATTGGTAATTGTTTACAGCTATCTTGGCTTTGGTTGGGCATTATCTTCGATGCCAAGGTTGACGGTAAAGCGACGGGAATTTATGGCTTTGCTTTGCCGCCTTCCAATATTTCATTTTGCCGGCGGGTCTAATCTCCCGCCTTTTCCACTCTCGGCCGCGAAAATGCGTCGGGTTGTCCCTGAATCATTCCGATTTATCGCCCGTCGTCCATCACGGGGACGCTAACTGGGTATTTATAGTGCGAGAAATGACGCGAGCTGCGCCTCCTAGTCATGTCCACCTCCGAAATCTCTGACCGACAAAGTGACGTCGAAATTAAAGCGGTAAACGGAAATTGTAAACCATCAATGTGAGTACATTTTGAATATAAGTTACTTAAATGTAGATATTTAGGAAGGGCGTGTCTATAGCGACGCTTTCGATCAGTACAATGAATCCATATGGTTTGGGACGCCCTTGCGTACCGCTGACTTTCTATATCAGTTGGATGCGAATGTAGTGAATTATTCATTTATTTTTATTCATGTATCAAGTTCTTAAATTGGATCCAGTGCAATGGTTTAGAACTGGTATGCCCCCACAATTGTATTTCGTAATGGCGCAAGACATCGCAGTAGTACTACAATGGTTATTTGATACTCTCACTCTTTTTTTCATGTTTCCGACGCTTTGGTGGCGTAATTCCGCCACCGACAACTGTAAATTTCCCCGGGAGCGTCACTCACAGTCCACGCCGGGCATCATGAGGGGGGGGGGGGGGGAGTGGCCCGTGGGGCTGAGCACTCTCCTGCCACCTCAATTAGTAATTGTTTACGTTCATGAAGTAGCGACGTAACTGACTTGCGTTCATAACTTCCCGACGCGGCCCAGCGCTCGCGGCCCGCGTGAAACCCACCGAGTGAGCAATATAGTTCCCCTTCCTCCTCCCCCCCTTATATTGGGGTGGGGGGGGAGGGGGAGATAATGGAGACGAATCAGGAATAAAGCAGACAGTGGGTTTAGGGGGAAATTTATGAAGCGACGTCATGATTAATCCTAAAGGTGAGCGAAGACCAGAGACAAAAGACGAACGATCGAGCAAAACGTACGCGAGGCTCAGGTTCGAGTTCCCTTCCACCCCCCGTTATGTTTAAACGTATCAGTTTCTGCAGTAATGTTGGTCTCTTTCCTTAATGCTTCGACCCCCAGCGACAGCCAGGTGATGGTGGTTGGGTCGTTCGTGAGCGCGGGGAAGCGATGGTGGTTTGAGGGTGTAGTGCATCATACATCGTGAGATATAGAGGAGCGATGAATGGGGTTGGATGGTTCGTCGTGGGCGAGCGGTGCTGAGCGAAGGTGAGGGGGAAAATGTGGTGGTGGTGGTGGTGTTGGCGTGTTGCAGGTCATGGCTGGCAGGGGGGGAGGCTGCCGCGGCAGCACCACTCAGTAAGCCTCCAGCCGTCTACCTGGTGGGAGTACGGAGCTTCGCTTCCCTGTGTGTCGAGCCCGCCCGACCGCCCGCCCGCCCAGCGCCAGGCACAGCCAGCCAGCCAGCCCGCCCACTACCTCACCACCCACCTACTCCCTCCACCCCCGCTGCCCCACTCACTCCCCTCTTCTCCCACCAAACCTCCACCACCTGTGTTGGGACTTGCCTGCCCAGCAAACCTAAAGTGTTAAGGACCGTGACTTCGAAACCCACCTGTGCCCACGTGAGCTGTGGCTCACCCTAGTAACCACACATGACCACGACCCAGCCTTCCCCCTGCTGTTACCGGCTGGGTATAGAGTTACCGCGCTTGGAGACCCCAGTTCACGGTTGTTAGAGAGAGAATGACCTGGTTGGCGATTCGTTGGGCGTGACTCTCCCGTGGACGTGACCTGCCGGGGTCACTAACTGCTGGGGAAGTGTTGACGGGAATTGAGTGTTCGTTAAAGTGTTGACGGTGGGGTCGAACCTGTGGCCTGGTGCCGGCGAAGGCGTGGCCCTGCAAACTCACCTGCCCCCGCGTGGCCCGTAAGACCTGTGGCCCAGTGCGGCCCCTCTGCGAGCCGTGTGACCCGGTGTGAGGGGTGTGGCCCGGCGTGGCCCTGTAGGTGAGGAGTGAGGTTCGGCGCGGCCCTGTAGGTGTGAGGGGTGCGGCCCGGTGTGGCTCTGTAGGCGTGAGGGGTGCGGCCCGGTGTGGCCCTGTAGGTGTGAGCGTTGCGGCCCGGCGTGGCCCCAATAGAGAGAGAGGTGGGCGGCGGGAAGGGCGGTAACCATGGCGGGTGCAGCAGCCCTGTGGCTCGCGTGTGGGCGTGGGCGTTGGGGAGGATGAGGCGGAGGGACTTCCAAGAGGTGGCGCTCTCTCTCACGGCGCCCGGCACCCTGCTACGGGAGGACCCGCCCGGACCATCGCCCCCTGCGGCCGCCGCCTTCACCATCAGGAGACAGTCTTCCTTGGAGCAGCAGCGGAGCCCACCGCTCCATCGTCAGCGGCTCGCCCACCGGACCGGGAGTCACCAGACCCTCTCCCGGTCCTCCACGGCCTCCACGCTGCGGGAGTCGGACACCGACACGGCCGACTACGAGTCCACGCCAGTGAACGACCTGCTGGCCTCAACGCGACCCAAGCACTGCACGCCAACCTCCTCTTCTGTGGCCAGGACCGCGGGCCAGCCCGGGGCCCCAGCCAGCTCCTCAGACCTCACACCTACCGACTCTTCGTCCACGAAAAGCAGCTTGTCTCTGGTGAAAAGCGACAGCTCTGTGTTGGGTCGGATCCTGTCGTCGTCAGGGATCCGGAAGACGAGTTCCGGGGCCCGCCAGAAGTCGCCCCGCGGGGCACGCGCCTGCCCCACGCCCGTCCAGCACCCCGTCCGCGGCGTGACCCAGCCGCAGCCCATGGAGGACGTGGGCGTGTGCGAGCGGGTGAATGGCTGGATTGCGGACCTAAGGGCCGCCATCCAGCACGATACCCAGGCTCGACACGAAGACGCCCTAGACGCCTACAACAGGTAAGCCGGCACAGCCAGTAGTGATAGATAGTGATGGGTAAAGGTAGACTGAATAGAACGTGTAATTAAAGGCTGGAACTAGAGATAAATACACTGAAAGACACGTGGTATGAGAGGGAGAAGTTGTCAGTGTTAAACAGGCATTGATTGTTCTTCAGAGTATTCACAGTGGTTAGCTGGATACTGTTCCTAGGGGCCTTTTTTTTTACGAGCTGGGATAGGCTCGATGACGTTGTGATGCCAAACTGCCACTAGGAGAAGAGGGATCTCTGGTGGCAGGAAGGGATGGTGGCGAGTAAAGCGTAATAGCTTCTTCTCGAACTGCCGGATTAAGTCCAGGTGATGGAGAGAGTCTGGAGGACCAGTGTGTTGAGCGACCCTTGATAGGTGATGTAAGAGGGACCCAAGATGAATTTGTGTTCTTGAGTTCGTGGAGCAGGAAGCCCGGGTATCTTGACTCTACGGAAAATGTATAGACGATAGCTGGGGGATTCGGTGACGGTGCTGAGGTGTTCCTTCCACCTTAGTTCATTGTCGTCGTGAATAACATTGGGAAGTTGGATGGATCGGATAACTTGGAGGGGGCTAGGGTTTACAGAGACAGTATAGAGTGGGACAGGGTTAGAATCGAGACTATGTACAGTCTGCAAAAAAAATATCTTCACCCTTTAGATCCAATTAATTATGATAAGTATCACTCCAGTAGTTTTGGTATGATTGATGCTTCTTAATAACTGTTGAATTTCTTACACATCATAAAATCATCCTTCATGCCATTTTCTGTGACGTAAATGTCTAAAGTGATATGAAATAAAGCTGCTTATTTATTGAAATAGGACAGTCAAGTGCAGTTCACAACTTTCATATGATTCTCGTTTGAAGTAATCTTAGCGATACATACATAATATGTAAAAGAACTTTGGAAAGCTAAAGGGATGAATGAGTTCAATTTACCAGTTAGTATGTGGTCATGGAAAACAAAGAGAGGGTTGACTAATTTTGTTAGAAAATTTGATAAATTTGCTTAGGGAAACATTTGAACAGGTAAAGAAAGAATATGCTAGACGTCAGGGCGTTATCAATTTGATCATTGAGGGAATTATCAAACCGGTGCTTGCTAAATTTTCTCTAAACCCAGGACTTTAGAGTATGATAAACCATAAATATTAAAAATAAAAATGCGAATTTTGAATTCGAAGCTTGTATCACTGAATCAGGCTTGATGTCGTACATGGGTTCTGCGGCCGTTCGTTTCGTCAGGGAGCAGTTAGTAGAGAACAGAACACAGAAATGATAATGAAACAGCATTGACGTCAACATAATGGACTGCAGACGATGGTAATGTAGAAGTTTCTGGTAATTCCATTAGGGGAAGTTCCCTCACTCTCTTCATCTGTGTCTCATAGCTTTCCCATCATGCAGCCTCATTGTGAAATAGAGAGAGAAGCTGTACCCATACATGATGAGACACCAAGAGAATACATCTACATCGTTCGTCTTGCGTTTTCAGCAAAATGGAAGAAAGCACGGCAAGTGTTGAGGTATTTTTTTGTGCATAACGAAGGTCTTGATTTGGTTGTAGGTGACGTGGTTGGCGATGATTCAAACTTAGGAGGTTGTTAAAGGTCGTCCGGAGAGTGAGGTAGTCTGGAGAGCAGTTGTTAACGCTGACACCAGTGTTAGAGTCGTTAGCGGACTTCCATCGAGCAGGCGATACATCCATCAGGGCATCGCTCATGAGGTCGAGGAAACACGGAGAGACCCAACTCAGTACCTTGTGGGACGCCGCAGGTGAGCGACTGGAAAGTGGAGATGGCCTCCTTCGGCAAGGGCACAGCCTCACGACCCTCACTGAGGAAGCCTGGAAGCCAGGGATTGAGGACGTCCGCATCCCCTGTGTAGATGGCTTTATTAATGATGGTGGTGAGGTTGACGAGGTTGAAAGCTCTTGTGAAATCAAGACGAACAGTGCTTTGTAGCCGCCTGGAGACCTCAAATACCTATAGTGACTCCGGGGAATTATTAGGGCCGGAGGGTAGGCTTTGAGGCAGGTGGTGGCAGCAAGACGGAAGAGCCTCTGGCAGATGGTGGTTAAGTCTCTGTAAATACGCTGAGCTGTTTCAGTATTGGAGAGGTGACTGACGCAAAGTAGTGAGTCTTGTGTTTCCAGTATGTCACTCCGTGCCACTGGCTGATTCCAGGTGACGGAGATCGGTAAAGCGACGGGATTTCTTCGGGGCACGTACTTCGCGAATGACTTCCCATGCGGAGGGCCTTTGTGAAAGAGAGTTAGTGTCGTTGTGGAGGGCCCTGGGTCTGGCCGCTGCGTTAGTCTCGCACCGCAGGGTGTGGAGCAGGGCAGCGTCGGCTAGGTGGAGTCATAGATTTCTCGGGGAAGAAGTGATTTTCCAACTGATGGTACGAGTATAATTCATCCCTTTAATCTCCACGTCATCAACACTTGGCTACTCTGTCCAGGGGGACGGAACACCACTTGGCTCCTCGGGTCAGGGAGGAACGGAACAATTCACTTTATACAGTAACGATTTGGTGAGTCGGGTGACCGGCCTGTATGTTTGACATTCAGCACCCTATGTTTGGTCGTCTTTGTGTCCGGGTGTCGTAAGACCAAGACATGTACTGCGACCCATCGATGAGTGGTATCGGTTTGTGGGTGTCGATATCGGCCAACCACATCGGTTAAAGTAAAGGTGGCGAGTCAACGTTCCTGATCGTGTGTGGGAAAGTCTGCAGTACGTGATTAATGTACCTGTTCCTTTATGGCCGTGGTATCGATTTCGTTGAAATACCTACACAACCATTTTAGGAGTTCCTAAAATGGTTTACCGGTATATATCTGTGGGGGGAATGAGATGCAAAAATTAGAATCACATTCATCTACATGGAAAATGAGTACTGGGGCAGTCTTGACTCTCTACAGCTTATGTTGTCCCAAGACTAGACTCCACTTCTCAGGCTTTGTTCACTGCTTTTAAAGAAGGATAAAGAACTCTTAGAAGAGGGCCAGAGGATGGCAACAAAGGCGATGCCAGAATCTATAAGAACCGTCTTACAGTAAGAGGTCAGAAATCGTGAGCATTTGTCCGTCATGAACGTAAGGAGAGTAAGGGGAAGACTTTGCGACTTGGTCGCAGCATTCAAGTTTCTTATGATGCAAAGTTTGGGGAACCAGAAGCCACAGCAAATAACTAAACGAGAATCTTTTTTAGAAAATAACCTTTTTGAAAGGGTCCTCCAGGACCCCTTCTGCGGGAGCTCCCGCAGAAGAGAAAGGAAGGACCTTTCTGAAGCGAGAACCCTTTTTTTTTTTGACGAGACTGTAGTAGTCTGCGTCATGAGCTCACGATGGCATACCTTCCCCGAAGTCGACTTTTCACTCAGCGCCATTAGCAGGCGGAGGTACAGTTCGTCATTTACACCTGCAGGAGCAGGTGACTTGAGCCTTTGAACCTCGCTTGGCTTCGTCCCCTTTCCACTATAGAAAGTCCTAATACTACGATTGAATTTCCGAACTGGGGAAAATAAAGTTAATGTAATATTTTGTACATTATAACGAACAGAGCAGTGAAAAAAAAAAAGATTGAGCGTATGAACACTGTCTCAAGAAGGAAGCAAATATATCCATTAGTCGCACACTGATGGCCACAACCATTGTGGATGAAGAATACAAGGATTGTAGTGTAGTCGATCAGTGTAATGGACTACGCGACGTTATCACGGTAAACAGGCTTTTCCCTCGCGAATCATGTTGATGGAGTCAGCTGATGGCGTCTTCCCGCTCCTTCCAATCCCACAAATGTAGCGCAAGGGGGAGGCTTATTTACATTCGTGGATTTACGGAGGATTAGCTCCCGTCCTAATGGTATTGGAATCGATTATTTAGCCTCTCGTTTATAGGGGAAGCCTTCCACTGGGGAAACACACACTTAAGAGCGTCGTTGATTTAACTCGTTAATATTAAATATCTGCGACTCTGATTTCGACTGGGTAATTGGACAGGGAAGCGAAAGGCGAAGAAGAAATTCAGCGACGAGCGGCGACGTCCCCCACCAACTAAACTGGTTAGGGAAGGCGGGCGTGAAATTCACTTGGCATGAAGAGAGAGAGAGAGAGAGAGAGAGAGAGAGAGAGAGAGAGAGAGAGAGAGAGAGAGAGAGAGAGAGAGAGAGAGAGAGACTGGCTGCCCCTGCCCAAGATGGCTCGCTCCTCTTTCTCCCCCGAGCTTTCAACGGCGCCATAGGCCCAGCAAACTTCATTTTCCGCTAGATGATAACATTTCTCCCCCCCTCCCCGTCTGATTTGGCGCCATTGCCTCGCGCGAGAGAGAGTCGCCTCGAATCCGGATTAACGGAGTGTTTCATGAACTCAGAGTGCTGAGAAAAACATGACCACAACACACTTGCCCCGGATATGAGACTAGGTCTCATGAGAGCTTTGTAAGACCAAGGGTTCAGGAGGGAGAGGCCCTTTGAAAATAAACCCGGTGAGGGCGGGCGGGCGAGCCGGGGGGAATTGAAGCTCGCGATATGGCTCGTGTGGTGGAGACGCTGGATGGTTGCCTGACGGTCATTTTCCCCGGGTGTTATTCGGGCGCGCGCTAAGTGGCAGGCGGCGCCGTGCATTGTGATGAGGAGGGGAGGGACCACACCAGCTGGTTCATACCGGCTGATGAATTCCCGGAATACACCGGGTTAACACCACACTGTGGTAACGCGATACTCGTGTGCACTCGTCCGTGATGAATACTCACACGCACACACACACACACACACACACACACATGGGCTGCCATGGTATAGTGGTCAGTGTTAAATGACAGTGAGTCAGTACGGGTTCGTCGGGTAGCGTCGAACCGGTGGTATGGGCTCGAATCTTGGGCGTGGCAGTTGGCCCACATCCAACCCCAGGTGTTCACCCTCCAGCAGGGCTGGTTGATAAATGGCTTAGACGGGTATTTAAAGACACTACAGATTGTATACAAGGTTAAGGACGGGTTAACACGAGTGTAAAACTGTCTCTCTCTCTCGCCGTAACACACAGTAATCATACATTTATGGTCACTTAAGTAGCGCCACTTTGTTGCGGTGCAATTGTCTTACCAAATAGAGTTGCTGCATATATATATATATATATATATATATATATATATATATATATATATATATATATATATATATATATATATATTTATATATATATAATCCTTAGATTTCAGTTGGAAATTTGACAGTCTAGCGGGAGTTGTTGGCAAGCAGCTTTATATCCCTGACTATTGTCTGTTCCAGTAATGTTCCGAGACGGTAATTCAGACTTGTAGTCAACGTCTTTTGAAAGGTCTCCTATTGTGTCTCATTGTCGGTAATGTTTCTTGGGTTGTTCTCTTATTGTTGATATGATGACGGTTTTATTGTACTGTATGATTTCCAGACTGTTTTAACGCTCAACGTTGGCGTTTATGCCTTTTGAAGTGAATGTTATTTTGATTTTTTGTTGTGTGAAACGGCACGGGTAACTGAAGCCCAAATCAAGGCCATCCCATAATGTATGTATATATATATATATATATATATAAATATATATATATATATATATATATATATATATATATATAGGGGAGAAAGAATACTTCCCACGTATTCCCTGCGTGTCGTAGAAGGCGACTAAAAGGGAAGGGAGCGGGGGGCTGGAAATCCTCCCCTCTCGTTTTTTTTTTTTTTAATTTTCCAAAAGAAGGAACAGAGAGGGGGGCCAGGTGAGGATGTTCCCTCAAAGGCCCAGTCCTCTGTTCTTAACGCTACCTCGCTGTCGCGGGAAATGGCGAATAGTATGAAAAGAAAAAGAATATATATATATATATATATATATATATATATATATATATATATATATATATATATCCTAGTCCGAGCCAAGTACCCATTTTATCGACCAATCCCTAAGGGTGGATGAACAGATAAGTTGACTGTGGACCGACCGCCTCGACCACGGTTTAATACGTTTTCACAATTTTTCATCATTAACTCGATTTTTTTTTATCTTTCTTAATTATGTTAGTGCATTAACCATTATGGAAAGATTTATAATGATCAAGCTTTTCCCTTACGCATGTATGACACTGAAAACCTTCAGGAATTTCGAACTTTGAGGTCAACAACGATACGACCCCAGAGTACGACTTGACGACCCTTGGGTATAATGGCGCTTGGCCTGTTTTTGCGACGACCTGGCTCGTAAGCGTCAGGTTAAAAGCCAGACCATTATGTCTTAGGGTCATGCCAGCGTGCTCAAGACGAGGAGGAGGAGGAGGAGGAGGATAGGTTTGGGCTGTGTTAGTGGTGTCTCCAGTCACGATCGCTTACCCCGCGAGCAGCTGCTGCTGGGAAAGCCTAGCTATTGTCGCCATCTCTTACCCCGAGCAGTTGCTGCTGGGAAAGCCTAGCTATTGTCGCCATTGCTCACCCCCGAGCAGGTGCTGCTGGGAAAGCCTAGCTATTGTCGCCATCTCTTACCCCCGAGCAGGTGCTGCTGGGAAAGCCTAGCTATTGTCGCCATCTCTTACCCCCGAGCAGCTGCTGCTGGGAAAGCCTAGTGAAGCATGCGATGCGCATACACTGGTGGAAGCGATGGTCAGTGTTACCGCAACACAATGGTTCCATATTTTCTGATTCTTTCACTAGGGGGAGTGTGAAGGCTGGGGAGAAGAGAGGAGGGGGAGTGTTTCCCTCCCCATGATTGGCTTACGCCGAATGGGGCAAGGTTGATTGGCGTGACTTTTATTACACACTATCCCCTGTATTTCAGAGCCCTAGTTAACCTCTGTGTCTCTGTAACATTCTGTAATATCTCTACGCAACAAGCACTTGGTCCTGTACTTTCTCCAAACCTTACATCCAGTAGGCTATAGATGTGTGTGTGTGTGTGTGTGTGTGTGTGTGTGTGTGTGTGTGTGTTGATCTGTGGGAACGACTATTTCTGCACCTCCCTGGCCACTATCGTTAAGGAGACAGACTTGAGTGCTTTATTCCTTTCGTCTGACATAAACAGGTGCTCGAGAATTCGTGCAAGTTCGGCACCTCCCTGGCTTCACATTACCGTCAGTAGATTCTGTACGTGTTTCAGTCCATTCCTCCTACCCCAGGAACAGACGCCCGTCAGAGCATAATTTGCGTCAGGTAACGTTGAGTTTAATGTCACTTTTTTTTTTTTTTTTACACTTTCCTTCTGCTTCGAAAGCCTCTCCACTTTTGGCTTTATTTTTTACTCTAGTCTTCGGGTTAATTGACTTACCGGATTGAAGAAGTTAGTGTGGAAGAGAGAGGGAGAGTTTTAGTGTATCTCTTCTCGGAAATGTAAGGATAAAAATTTTATCCCCGCGCTGTAACGGTTCCTGCCAGTCAGTCAGTTATCAAATTAATTTCATTTTTTATCCCAAGACATCAGAAGAAAAATATGTAGGCCCAGTCCTCTGTTCTTAACGCTACCTCGCTAACGCGGGAAATGGCGAATAGTTTGAAAAAAAGAAAGAATATATATATATATATATATATATATATATATATATATATATATATATATATATATATATATATATTATTATTATTATTATGCAATCCTACCTAAGGACCCCTTTTGTGGGGCTCCTGCTGCTTTCGAGTCTGCGCTCCATTAAGGAGCAGAGGAACCCCGTTGAAGCGCGAAGGTCCATGACGAGACAGCACTCCTTTTTTTCCCCCCATTTACGACGATACAGTCCTGCCGAAGGTGACCTTTCACTCGTGGTGTAATCCCCTGAAGGTCGGTGGAGCCTTGTTCAGTCAGCGGTCGTATACAATGGTAAAGGAATTATCGAGACATTTACGAACATTTGGAAGGAAACAGATGCGTAGCAGAGTTTCAGGGATTCATATTGACATTTCTTGGGTTCGTTAGTCTCTCTAATTCATCAGAAGAATGGTAAATTAGTCGTATGTACTGAGAGCTAATTAGGGCATGCTAATTACTGAACGTAAACATGGAGAACAGGTTAATGAATGCAACTCAGAACGCAGGAACAGTGTGCAGAAGAACAAATAATGAACACGGGATGTCAGGAGCTTAGTGCTTAAAACACATTGAGGGGAAATATAACAGGTTATTATTCTGGGTCATTTGCATATCCATTTGTCAATTGTTTACTCGATTTTTATTAATTGTTTTTATTCACTTACAGTCGAAAACGTCATTTGCATTTTGTTAAAGTTTACCATGTACAGTTGATGGATTTTTTTTTAATGGAGTTGTTTTCATGACCTTTTGTCCAATGGGTAAGTATGTGTTGGTCCAACTGCCCATTACGTAAGGTGATTATACTCATAATACGACGGTACGGCCCTTGAGCACGACGGTAAGGCCTTTGAGCTCGACGGTACGGACCTTAGATACGACGGTACGGGCCCTTGAGCACGACGGTGCGACGGCCCTAGGGTAAGATGGCCTAGCTTTTGATCTAGCTCTTAAGGGCTAAGTCAAAGGCCATGGCATCCCAACTAAGGGTTGTGCCATCGTGCTCAAGTGGCCGCAAAGTGTGTATTGAAGACGTCGTAGCGTCATGTTCAAGGGGCCGTACCGTCGTGTTCAAGCGACCGTACCGTCGTGTTTAAGGCATTGTACCGTCGTGTTTAAGGCATTGTACCGTCGTGTTCTTGAGTCAAGACAACATCTCAATTTGTGATGTCTATTTTGTCTCTTTGGTGTTGGTCGCTGGGGCATCTGCTTGATTCAGGGCGTCGTGCCCAAGGGTCGTACCGTCGTACTCAGATGTCGCCCATCACCGTCTTCAAGGGTCGTACCGTCGTACTCATGTATCTCTTACGACTATGTTTAAGGGTCGTAACGTCTTGCTAAACATGTCAAGGCTTATCTTTTGTGACCGCTGGAACCCCGGGATTGAAACCAAAGATTGGAGCAGCTATCTGTGAATGCCTGGAACATTCCCTTATCTCTTATCTTCCGGGACTCGAACCCTGGATACGTCCATGGCAGGGAGACGCTTGCTCATGACTGCAGTTAAACACGAGACAGATATCACTCCCTGGCCCTAGGGAAGATCCTTCTCAGGGCAGACCATGGGGAGTATCCCTCAGGGCAGACCATGGGTAGTATCCCTCAGGGGAGCCGTGGGGAGCAGTCTTTCAGGTAACTCTTGTCTCCCAGCTCCCCGGATTCACCCTGCCTATATATCACGCGCCTCGCCCTCACCACTCCTTTGTTGGTGGGAGTTTATGAACGGATGGTGTGTGTGTGTGTGTGTGTGTTTTCGTCTGGGAATGTGAGGAGCTCCCCATCATCAGGGGCCGTAGGACCTGCCCATGATCTGTGGGTCGTCTGAGCCCTAAGGGCTCCTACGGAGGCCCCGAAGGATAACCCTGAGGCATCGTCGTCACCCCTGGCAGGGCATGACGGAGGAGGACCTGAGAGGCAGTGTTGGAGGGAGGGAATGTTGGGAAGAGATAGTGATGGAGAGAGAGAGGGACGGAGTGGTGGTGGAGGAAGACGTTGATTGCGTGTCACACACACACACACACACACACACACACACACACACACACACACACACACACACACATCACCGCTTTCCAAGATCATCAGATGTAAACTTTTCCCGTTTATCTTTCTTTGTTTTCAGTCCATTTTTATTTCCCTTTTCTCCCTTCCATGTGATTTATTGTGTCTGGCGCCTTGAGTGTGTGTGTGTGTGTGTGTGTGTGTGTGTGTGTGTGTGTGTGTGTGTGTGTGTGTGTGTGTGTATCTGTGTGTGTCCCCTTCCACCTTGATGATGGAGGTGGTCATTTCCTGTGTGGTGTGGTGTGGGCCCCACACCACACACAGTGGCGTGTTCATCACTTGGTGCAGGGTTCCCTCGGCTCCTCAATACGCTGCCTATCCAAGGTGGGGGGGTCCATCCATCCTGGTCTCTCTCTCTCTCTCTCTCTCTCTCTCTCTCTCTCTCTCTCTCTCTCTCTCTCTCTCTCTCTCATCTTCATTTTGCGGAAAACATATCACAAGTCTGCGCACTCCTTAACCCAAATTTTAATAACCAAGTCCTTAAACTCGCCAGGACGCTATCTCCCTCACGGAACTAGACATCCACTGACTGTAACAAACCCACATTTCAAGAACGGATTTACGAATTTACGAACGCACGTTTTCATAACAGAAACTAACTATATTTCGTTGAAAAGCAAAAGAAAAAAATTAAGAATCTATCACTTATTAATCACATGTCACCAGAGACCAAAACATATTTTGCACATGAAACCCCATGTCATTAATCCAACAAAAAAATTATGTGCCCATATATTTACATAGACAACAACAACAACAACAACAGGGTTAGGGATCCACCAACATAATGTGTAAGTTTGGAAAGTTGTATTTGTAAATTGTTTTTGTTCCTCTTGGTGGGTTAGTGAATAGTGCTCAGTGTGTGTGTGTGTGTGTGTGTGTGTGTGTGTGTGTGTGTGTGTGTTGCTGTTGTTTCTTGGAAAGTACTTGCCGGTTTGTCTTTGTTTTTGTTTATCAAGGAGTGTATCTGAGTTATTGTTTGTTTTCGTCGTCGTACTTGTTACGTGGAGTGTACTGGGTCTGTATCTGATTCTTTGTTTTGGTCGTCTCGCCGGGACTGATATCTCCCTGTGTTTGTTTCTTTCTTTGTCATACTTGTGTTCGGTGTAGTTGTTGCCTAGTTTTGCTTGTGTCGTTGTTATTTTAGTTGTTTTCCTGGTGTGTGTGCGTGTTTTTGTGTGAGTAGAGCTTGTTTGTTTTGGTTTTGGTCCTGACCCCCCCCCCTTGCGTTGCACCTGTCGTTAAAAACCTGCTACTGTCTTTGTTTTGATGTAGTTGTTTGTCTTTGGCTCGTTTTGTGATCCTGATGTGAGCTGACTGGTCTCTTAACGACCTGTTTCTTCTTCTTCTCTTCATCTTCATCCTACCATTTCTACTGTTTTCTCTGCCTACTCATAAGTACTCTCTCTCTCTCTCTCTCTCTCTCTCTCTCTCTCTCTCTCTCTCTCTCTCTCTCTCTCTCTCTCTCTCTCTCTCTCCTACATCTTTACCTTTCCCCTTTCTCCATCTGAAACAACAACTCCCCCTCTCTTTCCCATTTTTCCCCCCTACACCCCTCACGCCCTTCCTCTTCTGCTATTTATTAACAGCCCAGGACTCGCCTCCTCCCCTCCCCCCCACACCTCCTCCCAGGACAGACCGCGTCCTACCTACCCCACCCTCCCAGGACAGGCCATTTCCCGCGGCCCCGTTGTGTACATGGTCATCACACGCACGACGGTACGACCCTTTGAGCAGTCGTGCTTATATAGGAGGTCGTGCCGTCGTGCTCAAGGGTGGTCGGACTGTGACGTACAGGAGAATAAGGGATTAATTTGCGCAGTTTATAGGACATGAAGGAAATATAGGGAGTTGTGTCATATATATATATATATATATATATATATATATATATATATATATATATATATACACGAACAAAGTGCATAGGAACGTGCACCTTCATAGAACATGCAAACCTCCAACATCCGGGATCGAACCCGGGACCCCTGTGCTAACAGGCGGGAGCGCTACCGCTAGGCTATGATCGCCCCTCATAGCCTAGCGATCACAGCCTAGCGGTAGCGCTCCCCGCCTCTTAGCACAGGGGTCCCGGGTTCGATCCTGGCTGTTGAAGGTTTGTATGATATATATATGTATGTATGTATATATATATATATATATATATATATATATATATATATATATATATATATATATGTGTGTGTGTGTGTGTGCTGTAATGTGAGTTACAAAATTCAGGATAATATCTGAAAGCTTCCAGCCATCTCAGAAAAACCCATTTCCTCCTTACGAATTATATTAAAAAAGAAAAGAAGAAGTCTTGGCTGCCTTATAATTTCCTTTATATTCAAACTTTTCAAAGTGTTGTCGGGGGCCGGGTTGGGGGGGAAGAAGTTAGAAGTTCAGTATTGGAGGAAACTATGCTAGCATGAGGCAAGGACTTTGGGGTGTTGGGGGAGTGGGTTACTGCTACTTTTGATGAAGAGAAAAAAAAGGTATCTATGTACGTACGTAAATCTCTATATACTATAGCGCTATAGGATATATGGCTAGCGACCTTAACCAGCTAACTGGTTGTGAGGATCGACCATGTTGGCATTCTCGGTTTAGGAAAGTTATTTAGAGTCTTGTTTGTCTAAATTATTCTGTGTCTTGGCAACACAAATGTTTTGACGCTGTCGACCAGTCAACGCCGATATCGTAATACTGTCGACCAATCAACGCCGATATCGTAATGCTGTCGACCAGTCAACGCCGATATCGTAATACTGTCGACCAGTCAACGCCGATATCGTAATACTGTCGACCAGTCAACGCCGATATCGTAATACTGTCGACCAGTCAACGCCGATATCGTAATGCTGTCGACCAGTCAACGCCGATATCGTAATGGTGTCGACCAGTTAACGCCGATATCGTAATGCTGGATAAGGCAGTTTTGACCCTTAAAGGTCTCGTCTAAGACTTGGGACTTCTTAACTTAAGGATCATTCCATCGACCTTAATTAAGGGCCGTGCCTTCCTATCTCGTTGGCCCTTTTCCCGTGCTCAAGGGTCGTACCCTCGTGCTCAAAGGTCGTACCTTCGTGCTCAGGGGGTCGTACCGTCGTGCTCAGGGGTCGTACCGTCGTGTTCAAGGGTCGTACCGTCGTGCTCAGGGGTCGTACCGTCGTGCTCAAGGGTCGTACCGTCGTGTTCAAGGGTCGTACCGTTGTGCTCAAGGGTCGCACCGTCGTGCTCAAGGGTCGTACCGTCGTGCTCAAGGGTCGTACCGTCGTGTTGAAGGGCCGAACCATCGAGCTCAAGGGGTATGTAAGATATGCATTTAAACTATATAGTTGTTCTAGGGAAAACTACTGCTATTGCCTTGCGTGCTGCGCGATTATGACAATGCGCAGGAGCGTAAGAGGAGTGGGTGGAAATATAGAATAATTGCTCTTATGCCACTCAGGTCTTAAGATGTTGAGGTAACAACTTCTCTGAAGTTCCTAGGCTGAAATTGCAATATATATATATATATATATATATATATATATATATATTTTCCCCCTCCTGTGTGTATGAAGCAGGTTGATTGTTTTTGTGGTTTGCGTAATCGTGGTAGACGTACGACCGTTGCTCCGTCCGTCCGTCCGTCCGTCTTTGGGAAGGTTTTACAATTCAACCTTGAATTATGAAAATATAGGACCAGAGCGTCATTGAACTTTATATACACACGCTCGTTGGATGGCATCTGAAGTACTGAATGACCCATGACCCATAACTCTAGTCTTATTTCAAGGCAATTTATGACTAGGCTTAAGCTAGTTTCCCCCCACCTCACTTTCTGTGTTTTGTTGTGGGCGACATCAATGTAAACAACATTTTTGTAGCTTGTTACCACTTCTTAAAAAGGTTTTCAACTCGTTTCAGACCTAGTCACTGTGTTTCAACTAACACAAGTGTTCTGTGCAACACTCGGCTCACAGATGGCATAGAAATATGGTTAGATTTTTTGGGTTTTATGCTACTCAGTTTTCTATAGAGGCTGCGAAGTAGAGTCGAATGTCATGGTGCAGGGCTGAAATTTACTTCAAGTTATGAGCCAACTTTAGTGGGTCAATCATTCATCAATGTGGCTTAACTTTAGCAAAATCGAAACTAGACTTTATGGGTCGAACTCTATTCAATTCCTTAAATGGTAGGATACAAATGAATAAAGTATTGGATACCATTCTTTAATGCTTGGAAATAAATGAATAAAGCCTTATATGCTATTGAGTTCCTTAAATGCTTGGAAACAGATGAATAAAGTCTGAGATGCTATTCAATTCCTTAAATGCTGGGAAACAAATGTATAAAGTTTCAGTTGCCATTCAATTCCTTAAATGCTTGGAAACAAATGAATAAAGTTTCAGGCGTACCTAATCCAGAGTTATGGCGTCGGAACCCAAGTTTATATTTAAGATTCAAGTTGTCTCTTGCGTCAGCAGCAGGCGGCAGGCGAGGACAACAAATGGCGTAACCGATTCACGAGTCTTTCCCCCTCGTAATTCATGCGACAGAAAAACACCATATTTGAACGGTCAGAGTCTGGCCAAGGTCGTCATTCCCGCCCCGTGTCGCAGTACTTGGAAACATCCAATCCCGACGATATCCAGTGTACTTCATTCTCTTTTATTTACATACGAATGAGCCTTATGTAAGCTGACCGGCCATTGGCTTAGAGACGTATATAATTCCTGTATGCTCTATGACTCTTATTTCCCCTTTGAAAATTAGTATATGGTGAGATCTAACCTGACTAAACGGATTTAAAAAGTATATTATAAATCTCAATTTTTTTGTATAACCAGACTTTTATGTAAGTCGTTATAAAAGATAAGAGATAAAGGGGCTAAAGATACGATTTGGCAACGTCGCTCGAGATGGTATTTGCCTTCCAGATTTAGCCAATAAAAGTCCATTTGTCACTGGGGCAGTGGACGGCGTGGCAGATACACACACCTGTGATATATTGGACCAAATTACGGCACAGTACCGGACGCCGTTAGCTAAACGTCCGGCAGTTTCTGCCCGACGCGTCTGTTGGACTTTTATAAGATAATGGATGCTATTCTTCTCCCTTGAGAAGGAGGGTACGATCCCCGAACACGACGGTACGATCCTCTGAACACGACAGTATCAACCCATGCACACGACGGTACGAACCCTTGAACACGACGGTACAAAACTCGCATAAGCCATCTACGTATATTCGTGGGTCGTACTAACCTGTTTTTAAGGTCGTGTCGACGTGCACGAGGGTCGTATCGTCGTGCTCAAGGGTCGTACCGACGTGTGTTCAGACGGTCGAACTGTCGAACCCGAAGGGTCATCCAATCATCGTAAGTGAAAGAGTTAACCAGTCGAAAGTCTCGTTACGTTTGTCATTTAATTGACCTTATGATGTAAACACAATTGAAAACCTTTTAGCTTTGAACGTTTAAACGGTTTGTACATCGTTTAATTCAAATGGTTTTGATCTATATAGTAGTGTCTGTCTTTAGTCATTTGCCAGGAGGTAGGTATATATGATGTCAACACAATAGAAAGCCTTTCAACTTTGGACGTTTAAAACTGTTTGTACAGCGTTTGATTTAAATGGTGTTGATCTATATAGTTAGTATCCATCTTTAGTTATTTGCCGGGAGGAAATTAAGTAACAAATATATCGTCCTTGTGTCATATAACCTTAAAAAGATATGTAGCTTGATACTACGATTGACAGTGAATATGATTTCCGTGAGAAAGTAGCTAAGTTACTGCTTCAGATCCCGTTTTCTCCGGCAGTAAACGGATGACGGAGTGGCGGGTAAACTGAACGTGCGGCGCTGGTCACAGTGCCCTTGTGCGTGCTTGCCTTGCGTTTATGAATAAATTATTTGATAGTTTACCAAGATGGGTGGGAGCCAAGCGCCTTATATTTACCAGTCAACTAGAGGTGTTGAGAGACGGCAAACACTGCTTTCCACAGTGATGCCAGGCGCCTCCCCACCCCCTCCTTATGGTGTACCACTTGAGCACGACGCTACGACCCTTGAGCACGACGGTACGACCCTTAAACAGGACGATACGACCCTTGAACAGGACGGTATGACCCTTGAGCACGACGGTACGACCCTTGAACAGGACGGTACGACGCTTGAGCACGACGGTACGACCCTTGAACAGGACGGTATGACCCTTGAGCACGACGGTACGACCCTTGAGCACGACGGTACGACCCTTGAACAGGACGGTATGACCCTTGAGCACGACGGTACGACCCTTGAACAGGACGGTATGACCCTTGAGCACGACGGTACGACCCTGAAGTATATTACGACCATCCTTCTTTTGTTTGGATATCGTGGCCTGGCCCTTAAGGACCAAGGTAGTGGCGACGTCAGCGTATTCAAGGGTCGTACCGTCGTGCTCAGGGTCATACCATCGTGTTCAAGGGTCGTACCGTCGTGCTCAGGGTCATACCATCGTGTTCAAGGGTCGCACCGTCGTGCTCAAGGGTCATGTTGTCTGATGATGACCACCATTTCTCTGGCCCTCAGGTCAGTGAAGCACAACAGACGTAAGCCTCGTGCACTCCCCTCAAGATGCTTGCTCCCGGCGCTACACGACCATTGTGCTGGGTGACGGTAACTAATTACTGCACCGGCCTAATTACCAGGGGCCAGAATATTATATAACTCATTAGCAGCGGAAAATCGTATGGCTTCTATTAGACGTAATCTTAATTAGATGGTTAATGCTTATTTGATTTCGATTCGCTGTTTAACCGCTCAGTTTTTTGATTGGTTTAAATCTTGAATTTCTTTTGTTTATATTTTCAATTCGTCTTTCAGGGGAAATGAATTAGATATGGTTTTAAGAATTAAGGATTTTGATTTGCATGATTTCTCGTCTTTCTCATCTGTTTATCCTTTTATGTCTTTATCTTCCTTCTCTGTCTTTCTCCATTTATCATTCTCTCTCTCTCTCTCTCTCTCTCTCTCTCTCTCTCTCTCTCTCTCTCTCTCTCTCTCTCTCTCTCTCTCTCTCTCTCTCTCTCACACACACACACACTGGTGGCTCCAGGCCTGTGGTGGTGGTGGGGTCTGTGTCCCCACCACCTGCCACCTCCCCCCCCTACCCCCCACTTTCCGTAATTAACCCAACTTGTCGTCCAGTGAGGTTGGGCGGTGGTGGGTGGGGTTGGGCCGGCCATGGATGGGGTTTGGGCGGCAGTGGGGCGGGGCTGGGCGGCAATGGATGGGGGTTAGGTGGCCGTAGGAGGGGGTTAGTATTCTGTGAGTCAGGTTGAAAGGAGTGTGTGTGTGTTGGGGGGAGGGGATGGGGGGGCTGGGATAGGTTGTAGTGGGCGGGGTTAGGGGGTTTGGGTGGGAGAGACTGGACCACCCCCCCCTCCCTGCAGGCCATTATCAACAGTAAGTGAGACACCGCGATGTATTTTATACATCCGGCTGGTGTATGGACCAGTGGGTGGGGGAGGTTACTCAAGGGAGCGGGGAGCGGAGCTGGGGAGCTTTGACCCTGGGAGGCTGTGGCCAGGTGGGTGATTAGATACGCCGGAAAATCAGCTTTTGTCTGATAAGCTGAAGTTAAAGGTGTTTGAGTAAGCTATCGTAGGGGGAAGGGGGGGGGGGAATAAAGCTTATTTAATCATCACTAATGCTGTATAAGCTTTTGATAAACGAATCCTTATCAGATAAGCTGTAAAGGAGCCTTCGGTAAGTATGCAAATTCTGGATGGGATATTGCCAAAAAAAAAAAGGGAAAAACTTGTTAAATAACTTTTTTTTTTTTTCTTGTCCTTCGGAGTATGCTGTAGTGACGTAGGTTATCGTTCAGGTCAGCTGTTGTGGCATAAGACATCGTTCACGTCAGCTGTTATGAAGACGGCGAGGGAGACGAAGACATCTGACCCGCGAAGAATCCCGATGAAGGCCAGATGTTGACATTATTGAGAAAATTTCCCAAAACTTGGGATAACGTGACGTGGAAGGGGGGGGTGGGGGGTGGAACCATCCGTAGAGGCAGTGACGTGGACGGAGGGAGGGGAGGGAACCATCCGTAGAGGCAGTGACGTGGACGGAGGGAACCATCCGTAGAGGCAGTGACGTGGACGGAGGGACCATCCGTAGAGACAGTGGGTGGAGGGAGGGTAGAGACCATACGTAGAGACAGTGGGTGGAGGGAGGGTAGAGACCATACGTAGAGACAGTGGGTGGAGGGAGGGGAGGGACCATACGTAGATGTAGTGGCAGCAGTGTTGTGAGCCAAGCCGCGCTGCGATGGAGAGAGAGAGGTCTCGACGTAGACCACTGCCAAAGTTTGATCAAGAGTTATGGAGGGGTTGTAGGGAGGAAGTCCCCGGCCAAGATCTGATTGGTCTACAACACCACCAGAGCTATGAAAGAGGGATTGTAGATAGTCTTCAGCCAAGGTTTGGTCGGTCTACAACACAAAAAGTTATGAAGCAGGGGTTGTAGATAGTCTTCAGCTAAGGTTTGGTTGGTCTACAACACAAAAAGTTATGAAGCAGGGGTTGTAGATAGTCTTCAGCTAAGGTTTGGTTGGTCTACAACACAAAAATTTATGAAGCAGGGGTTGTAGATAGTCTTCAGCTAAGGTTTGGTTGGTCTACAACACAAAAAGTTATGAAGCAGGGGTTGTAGATAGTCTTCAGCTAAGGTTTAGTTGGTCTACAACACAAAAAGTTATGAAGCAGGGGTTGTAGATAGTCTTCAGCTAAGGTTTAGTTGGTCTACAACGCTAAAGTTATGTTGGAGGGGTTGTGGACAGTCTCCAGCCGAGGCTTGGTTTGTCTACAACACACCAGAGATATGGGGAGGTTGTAGACCGTCCCTAGTGTAGGTTTAGTTGGTCTACAACACACCAGGGGTACAGAGGGGTTGTGTGGTCAGCCTATACAACACAGTTGTAAATCCCCCAGGGTAAGGGTGGCGTGGCGTTTTGACCCGACCCTTGAATTTAGGTCAGGTCCATAGCTAGGTCGTCGCAAAGGATCGTACCGTCGTGTCGCACCGTCGTATTGTACCGTCACTCTCAAGTGTCGTACCGTCGTACTCAAGCGTTGTACCGTCGTGTTGTACCGTCGTACTCAAGCGTCGTACCGTCGTGTCGTACCGTCGTACTCAAGCGTCGTACCGTCGTGTTGTGCCGTCGTACTCAAGTATCGTTCTGTCGTGTTGTACCGTGTTGTGCCGTCGTGTCGTACCGACTTAATCGAGGGGTTCAACGTGGGTCGTAAACTATCCAGAACACGACACAATGAGGACTGTCTCTCTGTGTTATTTGATAATGTGAAAAGATATCTTCCCAGATATATATATATATATATATATATATATATATATATATATATATATATATATATATATATATATATAAGTGTTACGGTATTATGTTGGGCCGAACGTATTGCGCTGTTTTCCTCCCTCGGTGAAAGTATATCTTTTTAAAACTATATTATATTACTCATTTTTTATATATGTATATATAAATCCGTTGTTATATAGGGCATTGCCTCACGTGATGTTTTGGGGTCAGGACACGAAAGTAGGTGCAGCCCGGGCCGCCGTAGTAGCAGTAGCCCGGGCCACGGTGACAGTAGCCCGGCCTGCCGTCGCTAGCCTGGGCCACAATGACAGTACCCCGGGCCACGGTGACAGTAGCCCCGGGCCACAGTGACAGTAGCCCGGGGACACAGTGACAGCAGCCCCGGGCCACAGTGACAGCAGCCCCGGGCCACAGTGACAGCAGCCCGGGGACACAGTGACAGTAGCCCCGGGCCACAGTGACAGCAGCCCCGGGCCACAGTGACAGTAGCCCCGGGCCACAGTGACAGTAGCCCGGGGACACAGTGACAGCAGCCCCGGGCCACAGTGACAGCAGCCCCGGGCCACAGTGACAGCAGCCCGGGGACACAGTGACAGTAGCCCCGGGCCACAGTGACAGCAGCCCCGGGCCACGGTGACAGTAGCCCCGGGCCACAGTGACAGTAGCCCGGGGACACAGTGACAGCAGCCCCGGGCCACAGTGACAGCAGCCCCGGGCCACAGTGACAGCAGCCCGGGGACACAGTGACAGTAGCCCCGGGCCACAGTGACAGCAGCCCCGGGCCACAGTGACAGTAGCCCGGGGACACAGTGACAGTAGCCCCGGGCCACAGTGACAGTAGCCCGGGGACACAGTGACAGTAGTCCTTCGGGCCACAGTGACAGCAGCCCCGGCCACAGTAGTAGCAGAATAGCCAGCCCTTGGCCACCGTGACGGTAGCCCGGGCCACGGAAGTAGCAGAGAGAGAGAGAGAGAGAGAGAGAGAGAGAGAGAGAGAGAGAGTAGTCCTTGGTCTGTCGTCAACAATAAATAATTAAGACAGGTATGCCATGGCGTCCTGAGTGTTGCCGTCACCAGGTCACTCATTTCATGCGATCCCCCCCCTCCCTTCCCCCTCCCCTCCCCCTCCCCCTCCCCCGGGCCAGCCTCAGGTCAACGACTCAAAGTGGTATTGTGTGGCTCATATTGTGGCATTTTGGTTATGGCTGTGATATTGTGGGCGCGGCGTTACGGTATTGTGTGGCTCATATTGTGGCATTTTGGTTTGGCATTGTGGCTCATGTGGTGGTATTGTGGCTCATGTGGTATGGTGGTTCATGTGGTGGTATTGTGGTTCATGTGGTGGTATTGTGGCTCATGTAGTGGTATTGTGGTTCATGTGGTGGTATTGTGGCTCATGTGGTGGTATTGTGGTTCATGTGGTATTGTGGTTCATGTGGTGGTATTGTGGTTCATGTGGTGGTTATGTGGTTCATGTGGTATTGTGGTTCATGTGGTGGTATTGTGGTTCATGTGGTGGTATTGTGGTTCATGTGGTGGTATTGTGGCTCATGTGGTGGTATTGTGGTTCATGTGGTGGTATTGTGGCTCATGTGGTGGTATTGTGGTTCATGTGGTGGTATTGTGGTTCATGTGGTGGTATTGTGGCTCATGTGGTGGTATTGTGGTTCATGTGGTGGTATTGTGGCTCATGTGGTGGTATTGTGGCTCATGTGGTGGTATTGTGGCTCATGTGGTGGTATTGTGGCTCATGTGGTGGTATTGTGGCTCATGTGGTGGTATTGTGGCTCATGTGGTGGTATTGTGGTTCATGTGGTATTGTGGTTCATGTGGTATTGTGGTTCATGTGGTGGTATTGTGGCTCATGTGGTGGTATTGTGGCTCATGTGGTGGTATTGTGGCTCATGTGGTGGTATTGTGGTTCATGTGGTATTGTGGTTCATGTGGTGGTATTGTGGCTCATGTGGTGGTATTGTGGTTCATGTGGTGGTATTGTGGCTCATGTGGTGGTATTGTGGCTCATGTGGTGGTATTGTGGCTCATGTGGTGGTATTGTGGCTCATGTGGTGGTATTGTGGCTCATGTGGTGGTATTGTGGCTCATGTGGTGGTATTGTGGTTCATGTGGTGGTATTGTGGCTCATGTGGTGGTATTGTGGCTCATGTGGTGGTATTGTGGTTCATGTGGTATTGTGGTTCATGTGGTGGTATTGTGGCTCATGTGGTGGTATTGTGGCTCATGTGGTGGTATTGTGGCTCGTGTGGTGGTATTGTGGCTCATGTCTTGTGGGTGGTATTGTGGTTCATGTTGTGGTTTTATGGTATTGTGGTTCATGTGGTATTGTGGTTCATGTGGTGATATTGTGGCTCATGTGGTGGTATTGTGGCTCATGTGGTGGTATTGTGGTTCATGTGGTATTGTGGTTCATGTGGTGGTATTGTGGCTCATGTGGTGGTATTGTGGCTCATGTGGTGGTATTGTGGCTCATGTGGTATTGTGGTTCATGTGGTGGTATTGTGGCTCATGTGGTGGTATTGTGGCTCATGTGGTGGTATTGTGGTTCATGTGGTATTGTGGTTCATGTGGTATTGTGGTTCATGTGGTATTGTGGTTCATGTGGTGGTATTGTGGCTCATGTGGTGGTATTGTGGTTCATGTGGTGGTATTGTGGTTCATGTGGTATTGTGGTTCATGTGGTGGTATTGTGGCTCATGTGGTGGTATTGTGGCTCATGTGGTGGTATTGTGGTTCATGTGGTATTGTGGTTCATGTGGTATTGTGGTTCATGTGGTGGTATTGTGGTTCATGTGGTATTGTGGTTCATGTGGTATTGTGGTTCATGTGGTGGTATTGTGGCTCATGTGGTGGTATTGTGGTTCATGTGGTATTGTGGTTCATGTGGTATT
>NC_092287.1:25336337-25388837 GCF_036320965.1 Panulirus ornatus | reverse complement strand
TCTAGCGTGTCTCGCCTGTCCTTATCCTTTTGTGGCCATGCCTGGCGTACGCTCGTATCCTGTACTGCTTTTCACAACGCGCCGCGCCCCCCTGTGTCCCCTCTCGCTGCACTGCTGCTGTCTGTATTGCGCCATCCCCTCGGTCTCGTATACTCCCCTCACTCTCTGTGCTCAATCACGGCCACACGTCCCTCCGCGCCCTGGCTGCATAGACGTCGCAAAATCTGTGTATCTCGACTCCATATCTGGGCTGTGGAATACCCTCTCTTGTTGCATAGGGTCTGGCCCTTACCTAATCCTCTGTGTCCTATGTATTTATTTATTTTTTTTGTCTCCCGTGTGCCTTTGTTTCCTCACCTTTCCAAGGGGTTTGGGTTTGGTAGGACGGCCTTTCCAAAGGAGTCCCCGCTCCACCTGGAACTCAGAGTGGAAGTTAATTGCCTGCGTCGCCCAGGAAGGAGAGGAGGAGGAGGAGGAGGAGGAGGAGGAGGAGGAGGAGGTGGAGGAGAGCGCCTTCGGCTAACACCTGACGTATTTGGTGGGGCGTGCGGCCCCCGGGGGCGGGGTATCCGAGGCGGGGATTTTTTTTTTTTTTGAGCGAGGAACCGAGAGAGAGAGAGAGAGAGAGAGAGAGAGAGAGAGAGAGAGAGAGAGAGAGAGAAGGTGGAAGCTTGTAGTACTATAGTAGGTGTCGGATGTGCCCAGAGTCAGGTGTGTGACGATGGCTCCACACACACACACACACACACACACACACACACACACACACACACACACCACACCTGTTGCCCAGGACGACATGTAAACAACCTGGCCAGAACAAGTGAGTCCCCAGACTTACCCCTCCAACCGAGCCTCCCTCCCTCCCCCGACCCTCACACACCACCCACTCTTGCCCTCCCCCTCCCCCAACCCTAGTACCCTCCTGACACACCCCCCCCCCACCAACATGGGGCTCTATAACTAAGAGGACCACTCTTGCCACCACCCCCACTTCTCAAGTACCCCCCCCCCCTCCCGACCAGCCCCTTCCCCTCCCCTAAGCTCTCCAGGCCGCTCGAGTAGCCTTGCCGTGGCGTGTGGGTTGAGGCCTCTCCTCCTAAATGAATTCATTCATGTTTTTCATTTTATTTTTTTTAGGCGGGGATGAAGTAGGAGGGTGGAAAAGGGGGTGATGAAGTGGGGGTTGGGTGGAGTGGGGTGGGGTGGGGGGGGTACTTTCATGGTCTTCGTGGTTTATGTTCAATGTAGAAAGGGTGTTTGGGGGGAGGGGGGTGTTTTTCCAAGATGTACGTGGTTTTTGTTCATTGACTATGGTCTTCGTTGTGCGTTGTTGTACATGATTGGTGTACATCATGTTCGCTGTATCCTGTTTACCGGCTCATGGTGTTCGCTGTATACCTCGCTCCTTACACATGTCTTCGCTCTACATGGTGTTTCTCTGGTATTCGCTGTATAGACTGACCACTGTACGTGGTGTTCGCTATACGATGTTCCCTGCAGATTGTGTTCGCTGTACAGTGACCACTGTACATGGTGTTCGCTGTACAGAGTGACCACTATACATGGTGTTCTAGTTTGTACTGTTCGCTGTACAGAGTGACCACTGTACATGGTGTTTGCCATGCAGTGTTCGCTGTACAGAGTGACCACTGTACATAGTGTTTGCCATGCAGTGTTCGCTGCAGATGGTGTTCGCTGTGCACGTGATTGCTGTACATGTTTGCTCCAGCCAAGGGTTCGTGTTCGCCAGCACCTGAATAATTAACAGAAGCGCACGAGAGCGGCCTCGCTGACCACCTCCAGTCCCTTGTAGTCCCCGATACTCCTCTAGTGTCCTTGATCCTTCCCTAAGTGGCTTCGATCCTTCTCCAAGTGTCCTCGATACTCCACTAGTGTCCTCGATTCTTCCCTAGTGTCCTCGATTCTTCTTTAGGTGTCCCCGATCCTTCTTTAGTGTCTTCGATTCTTCTCTAGGTGTTTTCGACCCTTCTCCAAGTGTCCCCGATCCTTCTCCAAGTGTCCCTGATCCTCCTTTAGTGACCTCGATCCTTCTTCAAGTGACCCCGATCCTCCTCTAAGGGTCTTCGATCCTCCTCCAAGTGTCCTCAATCCTATTGTTAGGGTCCTTGATTCTTTTCCAATGTCTTCGATCCACCTGGAAATGCTTGGGATCCTCCTTTGTGTTCTCACCCATTCTGGAAATGCCTCGTCCTAGATTCCTTTCCAAGTGGCCTAGATCCTTCTTGAAGTGTCCTAGATCCTTCTCTAAGTGTCGTCGATCGTACTCTGAGTGTCCTCGATTCCTTTCTGATGTCTTTGATCCTCCTGGAAAAGCATTGGATCCTGCGGAAATTCCATGGATCCATCCTCTTTGTCTCGTCGATCCTCCGAAAATTCCTTGGATCCTCCTTTAAGCAGTGTGTCCTTCAGTTGTGCTTGATCCCCTTACAAGTTTTTCGACTCCTTTTCAGCTATTGATTCTCTCTTGTTTGATTCCTTCTCTTGAGTACCCTCGATCCTCCTTCTGGTACATCTTATGTGTGGACTTAGTCTCTTTTATTGATAGGATTGGAAGCATATTATCGTACTTGATCCTCCTTCCCCACTATAAGTAAACATGGTCCTGTGAAGTGTGCTCGAACCTAATGCAAGAGTGCTTAATCCTCTTATAGGTGTCTTTGATTCTATATAAGTACCTCCTATGCTTTTGAGACTCATGGAGATATTCCCGATCACCACATACTCGTTTACTTATAGTTTCTCTTAATTTCTTATTTACACAATATCTTTAATTTTGTAAGTGACTGTTACCTGCGTCATCTTGATTTGTAAGTGACTTTTGGTCTCATGAGTGTTCTTAAATAGCTCGAATTTACACTCTTGAGTCGTATTTTCCCCTGAAAGTTTATTGTTAACTGAAAGATTAGATAATATTTATTCTTATGAAATAATATATATATATATATATATATATATATATATATATATATATATATATATATATATATATATATATATATATATATATATATATATATATATATATATATATATTACCTTTGGCATCATATTTGAAATATGTATAAGTCATTGTACATTATTCATTATTCATTATTTAGCTGAGAACGCTTAAAGGGGAGAGAGAGAGAGAGGATTGCGGGGAAGGGGGTTGGAAACTGTGCATTCATTACCCGTGTCAGTAGCGAGTGTTGGTTGGATGGCCTCTTGTAGCACCAAACGCTCTTATTCTCGATCCTCTTTTGCAATCGTCCTCGATTCTCTTACGAGTGTCCTTACTCTCCCTCTCGTGGCTCTTATCGTTTTTGCAAAGTCGGGTCGAATTCTCTCGTAAATGTTTCCGATCCTTTGTTGAGTGGCTTCGATTTCGCTCGTTAGCATCCACTTTGTGGGTTTTGATGCTTGTATAAGTGCCTTTGGTCTACTTATGGTTAAGCCATCATCGCTTCCGCGCGGATCATTTGTGTCTTCGATCCTCTGAAAGCGTTTACAGCCCTTACAGTATATAGGCGAACCCTGTTTTCTTACTCCCTTAAAGACAACGGGAAAACCCTTGAGTACGATGGAATGACCTTTAAACTGATATTATAAGGGTCAGGTCAAAGGTCAGACCTTTTTTTTTTTTTTGCTCAAGGTTGGCTCATGTCGTGCTCAAGGATCATAGCTTTGCCGCCAAGGTTAAAAGAAAAAAAGTTTTTTTTTTTTATTTTGTAAGTGTTCTTGATCCTTTGTTAAGTGGCCGTGTGTCTGGCATAGACGTGATACTTGTACTTACAACTGTGAAGTGCCTCGGGTCTGAATAATCCAGCAGTGGCAACTCGCACTTGTGAATAAAGCATCAGCAGGACCACTACAGGAGGCAGGTCGAAGGCTGGGGGAGGGGTCTTCTGGTCCAGAGACCCGGCGTAGCTGGGGTCTTCTGGTCCAGAGACCCGGCTCAGCTGGAGTTTTCTGGTACAGAGACCCGGCTCAACTGGGGTCTTCTGGTCCAGAGACCTGGCTTAGCTGGGGTCTTCTGGTCCAGAGACCCGGCTCAGCTGGGGTCTTCTGGTCTAGAGACCCGGCTCAAGTGAAGGGTCTGTGTGGTGACTACAGGTCCCGGTTCACAAGAGACTTGTCTCAGCTCTTAGGTCTTTGTGTTGACTACAGGTTCCCGGTACACCAGAGACCCGTCTTGCGGGCCTGTGTATGGTTCTGTGGTACATATATCTGGGTGATGGACCCCCTCGTACATAGGTCGATAGCTGTTGATGGAACGACACACACAGCCAGCAAGCCACACGGCAAGGAAAAAGTTTGGGCATTTTTAAACCTCCTGCAGGTCACTAGTCATCGCATTCACGCTAGCCTGACTGAACACACACACACACACACACACATATTGTGTGTGTGTGTATGTGTGTGTGTGTGTGTGAAAGGATTGGGAGTGAATAAGATATTTAGTGCTCGGGACCTGAACATGCAGGAGGATTAAAGGCGCTCACGGGACGGAGTGAATTGGAGCGATATGGTAGACAGGGGGCGACGTGCCGTCACTGAACTGAACCAGGGCACATGAAGCGTCCGGGGTAAACCATGGAAAGGTCTGTATAGGGTCTTGTTGTGGATAGGGAGCTGTGGTTTCGGTACATTACGCATTATAACTAGTGAGCAGATGTGGCCATTTCTTCGTCTGTTCCTGGCGCTGCCTGACTAATGCGGGAAGCAGTGTGTACCCTGCAACGCGAAGACTGTACCCTGCAACACTCCTGCAACACGGTCTTAACCTTGCAACACATGTAAGCCCACGGACAACATGTTACCCCTATCCTTAACACTTGCAAACACCTGCAACATATGAATAGCACTCCCTCCTTGCAACACTGCAGCAATATACGGGTCCTGTACCCTGCAACACGCCCGTAACACACGGCCTGTGCACCCTTCCTTGCAACACTTGACACCAAGCCTTGCCTCCTCCTCCTCCCCCTGCAACACACAGACTGTCCTCCCATCCCACAGCCCACTTCCCTAGGTCACGTACTGCAACACCCGTCTGGCAATACTCCTGCAACACTAGTTATTCCGGCAGCAACACCCGGCTAGTTGAGCAGTATTTCACCGAGCGAGGAGAGCTGCCTTCATCCTGGCCACATCCCAGGCTGACGTCTCCAGAAACATGCTGGATCCAGACAGTGTTTTATCATCATGACAACCCCTCCCATCTCCCCTCCTCCCACCACCTCCGTCTTGTCTTCCCTTCTTCCCCCCCTCACGTTTATCCTCCCTCCTCCATTACTCCCTTTCCCCCCCTTTCGTACACCCCCCACCACCACCTTTCCAGGCTGGCTGGGAAAGGAAGAGGAGGAGGAGGGGGGAAGGGGGTTTTCAGCTCCTAGGGGTGTCCCTCCCCCTCATTCACTGTTGGGTTGAGGTGGGGAGGGGGTAAAGATGACGCATCCTGGCGTCCATTGTCACCTTGTGGGGGGAGGGGCCGGGGGCAGGACGTAGAGGAGGGGGTTAGGGAGGGTGGTCTGTGTACGTAGAAGACACAGGGCACAAAGGACCTCCCCGCTGCTGCTGCTGCTGCAGATGTGGGGGGGAAGGGGGGAGCCTCAGGAAGAAGCCAGAGGAGAGGCCCACCTTCCCACCCACCCATCCGGGGGAGCTTAGACACTCACACGCTTGCTAATGAACCCACCCCCACACCCCCCCTTCTCTCTCTCTCTCTCTCTCTCTCTCTCTCTCTCTCTCTCTCTCTCTCTCTCTCTCTCTCTCATCCTCCCGTGGCTTCCTGCGTCTCCATCAGGGCATTTGGCCGCTATGGACGCAATTCTCTTCAATCTCTCCCTCCCCCCAGGGGGAAAAAATATATATAAAGGAATTTTAGACCCCAGGGAGAGAGAGAGAGAGAGAGAGAGAGAGAGAGAGAGAGAGAGAGAGAGAGAGAGAGAGAAGAAGAAGCAGAAGAAGAAGAACTGTCGCTGCTTTGAAGTCTTTTGAGGGGGGTGTGGCGGGAGAGGGAGGGAGGGAAGGAGGCGTTGTTTGCTCCGGGGCTCGTCCTATACACGCACTCAAAGGCCCTTCAGAACTCCTCTTAACGTCTGCATGTTTGGCCTGGCTGAGACCTGCTTGTATGGTTCGTGTGTGTGTGTGTGTGTGTTCCATTGTTTGCGGCTTGGTTGTTAAGTAGTTGCCTTGTTATATATTTGCCGGTCGGAGTGGCTCTTCCAGTTGTGTGAACTGTCGTAAGTTGATCCCATCGGATCTGTTCCATAAACCTGCGTCATCGCGTCTCCCTCCGTCTTGTCTTTTGCCTGGCCACTCGCCTCTCCCAGCAGTTGTCTGGCCACTCGCCTCTCCCAGCAGTTGTCTGGCCACTCGCCTCTCCCAGCAGTTGCCTGGCCACTCGCCTCTCCCAGCAGTTGCTTGGCCACTTGCCTCCCCAGCAGTTGTCTGGCCACTCGCCTCTCCCAGCAGTTGTCTGGCCACTCGCCTCTCCCAGCAGTTGCCTGGCCACTCGCCTCTCCCAGCAGTTGTCTGGCCACTCGCCTCTCCCAGCAGTTGTCTGGCCACTCTCCTCTCCCAGTAGTTGCCTGGCCACTCGCCTCTCCCAGCAGTTGCCTGGCCACTTGCCTCCCCAGCAGTTGTCTGGCCACTCGCCTCTCCCAGCAGTTGTCTGGCCACTCGCCTCTCCCAGCAGTTGCCTGGCCACTCGCCTCTCCCAGCAGTTGTCTGGCCACTCGCCTCTCCCAGCAGTTGCCTGGCCACTCGCCTCTCCCAGCAGTTGTCTGGCCACTCGCCTCTCCCAGCAGTTGTCTGGCCACTCTCCTCTCCCAGTAGTTGCCTGGCCACTCGCCTCTCCCAGCAGTTGCCTGGCCACTTGCCTCCCCAGCAGTTGTCTGGCCACTCGCCTCTCCCAGCAGTTGTCTGGCCACTCGCCTCTCCCAGCAGTTGCCTGGCCACTCGCCTCTCCCAGCAGTTGTCTGGCCACTCGCCTCTCCCAGCAGTTGCCTGGCCACTCGCTTCTCCCAGCAGTTGTCTGGCCACTCTCCTCTCCCAGTAGTTGCCTGGCCACTCGCCTCTCCCAGTAGTTGCCTGGCCACTCTCCTCTCCCAGTAGTTGCCTGGCCACTCGCCTCTCCCAGCAGTTGTCTGGCCATTCGCCTCTCCCAGCAGTTGTCTGGCCACTCGCTTCTCCCAGCAGTTGTCTGGCCACTCGCCTCTCCCAGCAGTTGCCTGGCCACTTGCCTCCCCCAGTAGTTGCCTCGCCACTCGCCTCCCCAGCAGTTGTCTGGCCACTCGCCTCTCCCAGCAGTTGTCTGGCCACTCGCTTCTCCCAGCAGTTGTCTGGCCACTCTCCTCTCCCAGCAGTTGTCTGGCCACTCTCCCCTCCCAGCAGTTGTCTGGCCACTCGCCTCTCCCAGTAGTTGCCTGGCCGCTCGCTTCCCCCAGTATATCAGCTCCCTTACCTCTGCTGAGAGACCTGCTGCATCAGATCAGCGTGTCCCCTCCTCACTTTAAGGGTGACCCCCATGTCTGATGCGTCCTCGATTTCGAGAAATACACGCTGGAAATTCTGAACTTCTCTGAAGGCAGTTATGATAGTTTCTAGGGAATAATTTGGCACCTTAACAATGCCCATGATGTGCTGGTCTGGTAATTGGCTTGGTAACTCCATCAACCCCTAAGTCATTTGTATGTTAATTCCTGTACGATGTTAGTCGTAATTAGGTCTCCTTTTGCACCGTCTAATCCTCATTACCTTACATACGCTTGGGTTAGGCTCCCCAGCCAAGAATCGTAACTATGGTTTGAGTTTGTCAGCGACTCTTTGGAGGTTCTTAAAGCAATCCCGTAGACTCCAAATCTCCTTTAAATTTCAGTATCATTCATAGACTAATTCGGGTATGGTTCCAGTCCTCCTGAGGCAAGTTTCCTAACATATGCATCGAATAGCAGTGGTCCCAAGATGATTCAAGTTATTAACACATGCCTAGAACAGCAGTGGTCCAAGGACTGAGTCCTTTGGGATCCCATTCTTTGCTCTTATCCAGTTTGAGTAAGGAGCAGTGATTTGCGCCCTTTCCTCTCTTCCATACTGGTAAGTTCTAGTCTACTTAAGGACTCTTCTCTTAAGCCTGCTAATAGATGTTTTTACTTTATAAGCCTCAGGCTGGGGACAGGGTTAAAGGCTTTCTGGCAGTCCAAGAGTACACAGCTCACCCTCCCATTCTGTTGTCCAGGCCAGTGCTCACTATGCCCAAGAAGTCCAGAGGACTTGTGCTTGGCAAGTTGCCTTGGAACCTTGTGTGGTCTTTCGCTTAGGAAGTGCCCCCTTTGCGAGTATGAATCTACTCGTTTCCTGGTTATGAGCTCCCGTGTCTTGCAAACGGTTCATCACAGCGAAGATGTAGTTTAGCGCCGTTTCCCTACCTCCTTCCTCAAAGATGGGTATGACGTACCCTTGAGAATCCAGACAATGACTCGAGTGGACTTGAGATCATCTGTACACGTTCCTTGAGACCTGATTTAGTCTTGCCTAAGGGCCTTCATCATCGTTTCTGTCGTCATCCTCTTCCCATCTCTCCATCATTGGGAATAACGTAATTAACTGTTGGTAATTACGTAATTGTGCTGTACGGAGAGGGAGTTATACACTCGCGGAGCCCCATCTCTTGAACTGTCTCTTATTCCATACATATTGTTTAACCTTTCATAAGTCATGACCTCTGTTGACTGTATATCTGCATGTTTCGAAGACCCCCTCAATGCTGACATCATCAGGTTATGTGATCAAGTCACCCCTTCCTATTTTCTCTACCCTGGTGGATAAAGTTATGACTTCTACCCTCTCATTGGAATTAAGCTGTCTTAATTTTAGCACCATCATTTTTTTTTCTTTTGTCTAACCCTTGCCTGTTAATTTAATTCCCCGTGCTTCGTTAAGTGCTGGGGTGAAACTGGAGAAGCACAGTGTATTTTCTGGCCCAATATCTGCTGTGAATATTTTACCGAACACTTCCTTTACTCATATTTATGATGGTGGATCTGAACAGTTGACGTTTGTGAGTTTCTCTCCTTTGTGAGTATTCTCGTAATGTTGAGCCCTAGTGATAGGTTGGGTATAGTGTTGACACCCAAGTCTTGCTCACACACACACAGATTCCTGCAACTTATTTATTGATGGATAATATTCATATCAAGCCCTTTTACTGTGTCCTCCCTTCATTACTTTGCAATAACTTGGTTTGAATTTCATAAACTATATATCAGACTGACGTCAAGAGTCTGTCTAGGTCGCTTTCTAAGCTGATCCAATCCTCCATCCTACTCTGCAGACTATAAACACACCCAGAGAGGAATCCAGTCCTTCTGGGAAGTTGTTGACGTAGATCAAGAGGAGCAATGGTGTCGGACACGAACCCAGGGAAAACACACACAACCTCAGCTCATTCCTAGCACGCTTTCTCCGACATAAGTCCTTTGTTCCCTTCCACTTAGATGACTTCCATCCACAGGAGTAGTCGTCCCCTGTATTCCCACTGGATGATCCAGTCTCCGTACCAGCCTACTGATGTGGGATAGTGTCAAATGCTTTCTTGGGAGTCCAGAGACGCGCACTGTCCACCCAACCTTCACTCGTCCAGTGAAGGAGACCCACTCTGAATTCTTTCTCCCTTGCAGATAGTCGGTCGTCCACTTGTTCTCTGATTATCATTTTTTTTTTCTTTCCCTCCCCCAGTGTTCAGACCACCACTCTCGTGTGTGCCGGCTTCCCGTTCTCCTTTCTTGAAAAATGGGTACACTATTTGCCGAACTTCCAATCCCTTGAGTGTAGCTCGGCTTCCTTGTAGCGACGAACTGATCAATATCTCAGGTTGGCCTGTCACTTGGAGCTCTACCTACAGAAACTTCATCATATATATATATATATATATATATATATATATATATATATATATATATATATATATATAGATAGATAGATAGATAGATAGATAGATAGATAGATAGATATAGATATAGATATGAACTATGCTTAGGGGATAAAGATTACTGCCCTCAGTATATCCCCTTGCGTGTGGTAGAAAGCGACCAGAGGGGTAGGGAACAGCTCGGGTAGGGGGGCTAGAGAGCCTTCCCTCCTGTATTACCATGCCAGAGAAGAAACAGGGAGGAGCCATGCGAGTTTGATCATCTCTTCGTCGCCCATGCCTGGCGCTACCTCGCTCACCCTGCGTGAGGGAGGAGGAGGGGGAAGGGAAGAGAAGGAACGGCGAAAATGTACGAAACTCGGGCATAAACGAACTCGTGGGGTGGGGGGATTCGAACCTCGGGCCACGAAGTGTTTACGAGTCACTCGCACAGAGAGGGTGCTAACCATCGGAGAGAGAGAGAGAGAGAGAGAGAGAGAGAGAGAGAGAGAGAGAGAGAGAGAGAGAGAGAGAGAGAGAGAGCTGACTGGCTCATCCCTTAATACCCGGTTAAGGAAGTTGATCCTGGTAGCCAGCCGAGGAGCCTCCTCGTACGTGGGTCTGCCCAAATCACCGGGGATTATCCGTGGGGATCCCGCCCACGCTTCACCCACAGCTATATACTCTAGCTTTCCTAGCTTGGGCGGGTGAGGGCAAGCTTATGTCTTAGCCTTGGTGGGGTCACAGAGAGAGGGCGAGGGGTTTGATAAAACCGGGGTTATTTTTAGGTGTTTTAGGTTATATTTTAGCTTTTCTGGGGAGGGGTCAAAGCAAGGTCAAGCTATGGATTAGCTTGGTAGGGGTCACAGAGAGAGGTTATGGGGTTTAAAAAAAAACCGGGGTCACTTTAGCTGTTTTAAGGCTGTATTTTAGCTTTGCTTTAGGAATGGACGGAGGGAGGTCAAAGCAAGGTCAAGCTATGTCTTAGCTTGGTGGGGAGTGGAGGGTGAGGGAGGGGAAGGTCATAGAGAGAGGTCAAAGGGCTTTCAAAAGAAAATATCCGTGGGTCTCTCTATAGCTGTTTTAGATCAGGTGTTTCAAAGATCTATTTCTAAATCCACTCTCGCCCAGTTTGATTGAGGTCGGATGCCTCGTATTAATTACACGTGTGAATTGAGTACTTTTAATGATTACAGGCTCACGGGGAGGAAGGTAATTACCCGGTGTGTTTTGATCGTATTTTGGAAGATTTCTCTCTCTCTCTCTCTCTCTCTCTCTCTCTCTCTCTCTCTCTCTCTCTCTCTCTCTCTCTCTCTCTCTCTCTCTCTCTGTCTGTCTGTCTGTCTGTCTCTCTCTCTCTCTCTCTCTCTCTCTCTCTCTCTCTCTCTCTCTCTCTCTCTCTCTCTCTCTCTCTCTCTCTCGTGTAAAGAATAAAAAAAAAAATTAATTCCGTTGGGGTGTGTATGTAGTAGATGCCATATTACAGTGTCGCCTTAAATTACAGAGTAATTTGTGAGAGGGATGGATGAGGTGGGGGGGAGAGGGGAGAGGGGAGAGGGGGGTCATTGAACCATTTTTTTTAGGGGGGGGGGTTTGGTGGAGGGGGAGGGAGGGAGAGGTGGCTAATTGCCCGCCTGGTTGTATAATGGGGTCATTAAGAGAGTGAGGAATGATAAGTAAGCATGGGAGGTTGTGAGGTTGGAGGTGTCATTCACATGGCTGTGGGATGTCCAAAGATGTGATGTGGGTACATTTGCATACTCTCTCATACCAGGGAATTGCTAGTGTAATGGTTGTTGATATATTATTATTATTATTATTATTATTATTATTATTATTATTATTATTATTATTATTAATGGTAGTAGTAGTAGCAGTAATATTAGTATTATTATATCATTATTACTAGTTATATTATTATTATTATTATTATTATTATTATTATTATTATTTTTATTATTATTAGTAGTAGTATTATATTATTATTAGTTATTATTATTATTATTATTATTATTATTATTATTATTATTATTATGATTATATTATTATTAGTTATTATTATTATTATTATTATTATTATTATTATTATCATTATTATTATTATTATTATTATTATTATTATTATTATAAGGTTTGTTATGGAATTGTATCGGGGGGGGGGGGGGGGAATTAGAGTCTTAATTACCACCTTGAGTACGACGGTACGATCAGTGAGCATGCCGACGGTACGGTCTGTGACTGCGACGGTACAGCCATTTGAAGTTTGACGGTGCAGAGATCGTACCGTCGTGCCCAAAGATCGTACCGTCGTGCCCAAAGATCGTGACGTCGTGCCTAAAGATCGTACCGTCGTGCTCAAAGATCGAACCATAGTGCTCAAAGATCGTACCGTCGTACTCAAAGATCGTAACGTCGTGCTCAAAGATCGTACCGTCTTGCTCAGACGTCGTACCGTCGTGCTCAAAGATCGAACCATAGTGCTCAAAGATCGTACCGTCGTACTCAAAGATCGTAACGTCGTGCTCAAAGATCGTACCGTCTTGCTCAGAGGTCGTACCGTCGTGCTCAAACATCGTACCGTCTTACTCAGAGGTCGTACCGTCGTGTTCAAAGATCGTACCGTTGTGCTCAAAGATCATATCGTCTCTCTCTCTCTCTCTCTCTCTCTCTCTCTCTCTCTCTCTCTCTCTCTCCTAGAGAGAGCCACGCCTGGGTCGTCATCTTTGCATAATCACCGAACCCTCAGCCCATTTTCCCTTTGCTGTAAATGAGAATTTTATGACCACCGCGTTTTCTTTTTTTCTCTCAGACTTTAGGGGAGTTTTCTTTTCCACAGGAAGGACAGCGATTGGATCTTCACTGTCCTGGAAAAAAGAGGAAAAAGAATATACCAAAACTAATCACATTATACAAAAAATAGGATTATATTATTATTTGGTCAATTTTATATAACATTTTGAATGAAATTGTGTGTATTTGAAAGGCAGTTATGTGTTGCTGGTGGTAAACTGCGTCCATGATGCGGGAAAAAAATAACGAGAAAATTATATATATTTTTTTTTTTGACTGAATCGTCTGGCGACATGAGACAACTGCGGCGGTCATTGTTGCCACATGTCACGCGGCGGTGGAATTATAGTGTGGCCGGCGATGCGTCAGTATGTCGTGCGGGCGACTGGCGATTGGCCAGTCTCCAGGTGGCGATTGGCCGGCCAGTCTCATACTGGTGATTAGCCAGTCTCCAGGTGGCGATTGGCCGGCCAGTCTCCTACTGGTGATTGGCCAGTCTCCAGGTGGCGATTGGCCAGTCTCCAGGTGGTGATTGGGCAGTCAGTCTCCTGCTTGTGGAAAAGGCGGACGAATGGGTTAGCTTATAGTTGTCTTAGAACACGATATATATATATATATATATATATATATATATATATATATATATATATATATATATATATATATATATATATATATATGACAGTATGAATATATTTGTTCTCTGTGATTTTATAAGTTAATCTGTGAAAGATTTTTCTAACGGGAAAATTCTGATATTCTTTACTTCTCTCTCTCTCTCTCTCTCTCTCTCTCTCTCTCTCTCTCTCTCTCTCTCTCTCTCTCTCTCTCTCTCTCTCTCTCCCATTCTCCATCTGTCTGTCTGTCCCTCCTTTCTGTCCATTTGTCTCGCGCACGGCATCTGTCCGGTCTCCCCCGTCTCTCTTGGCCGGCCAGAAATAATTGTTTCCCCGCTGTTGATGGACGGGGGCTGGGTGGGTGGTGGGGCCTTCCCCTCCCCTCCCCTCCCCTCCCCCCTCCCCCTGACAGCAGTAGGGGCGGGAGAGGATGGGGGGGCGGCGGGGGGGGGGCCCACCTGAACATGACAACAAGCCGGTAATTATTTGGGGCCAATGGTCGTGTGACCTGAACTTCGTCATCTGTTGGATGGGACGGGGTTCGAGTCACGACCCCACCCCCCCTGCTTGGAGAGATTTGTGTGTTAAAGAGGCGTTTCTGCCGCCCCTGAGCACGATGACTTCACCCCTGAGTACGATCCTACTCAAGGGGGTTAGAATTATGTTGAGATAAATAGATAAGTAGATAGATAGATATATAGGTAGATAGAGATAGATAGGTAGATAGATAGATAGATACATAGGTAGATAGAGATAGATAGGTAGATAGATAGATAGATATATAGGTAGATAGAGATAGATAGGTAGATAGATAAATAGAGATAGATAGATAGAGAGAGAGAGAGAGAGAGAGAGAGAGAGAGAGAGAGAGAGAGAGAGAGAGAGAGAGAGTTGTAGGTCTTCCGCGTTCCCCAGTGCCGCCCGTAAAGCTCCGCGCACCGCGACATGAGACTGGGAATGTCGCATCTAACGCCATAACTGGAATAGCATTCCCATCCCCCCTTCCCTCCCGTGCCGTGACGTCATGACTGTTTCATTCACGGGACAGACATTCCACTTCATGACTAATGAATGGAAATACTTCGTTGTATTTCCGTATTCAGGAACGTAAGATATGCGTCGACGCGTTGTTTACTGGTGTGTGTGTGTGTGTGTGTGTGTGTGTGTGGGTCGCACCGCCGTGGTCAAGTGCCCAACCCTCATTTCCGTTTCTGCAGACAGCACAGGAATAAGACGGAAACAAGAAACAGCTGATAGAATCCACCCCCCTCCCTCCCCCTCCCCCCTCCTCACAGTAGATTACAGCGCTGTAACCCTCCTTCCTCGCTGACACCACTAGCTGACACCACTCGCTAGCACCGCTCTCTGTCACCACTCGCTGACCACTCACTAGCACCACTCGCTGACACCACTCGCTGACACCACTCGCTAGCACCGCTCTCTGTCACCACTCGCTGACCACTCACTAGCCCCACTCGCTGACACCACTCGCTAACACCATTCGCTGACACCACTCGCTAGCACCGCTCACTGTCACCACTCGCTGACACCACTCGCTAGCACCATTCGTTGACACCGCTCGCCTCGCTTTGTGATCTCCTCTATTGTGATTAATCTCCCCCCCCCCTTCCTCCTCTCCCCCGCCCATCTCTTTAATCCCACCTGTGTAATATTCAAGAATTTATCGTTCTCGGGTCCTCTGGCTGGGGAGTGGAGGGAGGGGAGGGATTGGGAGATGGCGCGGGGGGGAGGTGACGAATTGCCGGAATCAGGGGTGATTCCTTAGGGGAGTGGGAAGCCCCCTTGTATCCGGGGGAACGTTTTAAAAGAGGGCCATTCTAGGGGAAGACCAATTCTTACTCTCGACACATGAAATATAAGCGTGGCTGTGGAGAGGAGGGCGTGGGAAAGGGGAGTTCTTTACGTCGTGGGAGGGGTGCTGGGTCGTGGGAGGGGTGCTGGGTCGTGAGAGGGGTGCTGGAGGCTGTTCATGGGTCGTGGGAGGGGTGCTGGGTCGTGGAAGAGGTGCTGGAGGCTGTTCATGGGTCGTGGGAGGGGTGCTGGGTCGTCTGGGAGGTTGCTCAAGGGTTGGAGGAAGGTGCTGGGGTGTCTCTGGGTCGTGGGAGGGTGCTGTGGGGTGTCCAGAGGGAGGGTAGCTGGGTCGTGGGAGGGTGCTGTGGGGTGTCCACAGGGAGGGTAGCTGGGTCGTGATGGGATACACCGCGGGAGGTGTGATTACAGATGAGCGTGGCAGATACCAGATGAGTGGGTGGCCTGGGACGAGGTTATTTGCTGGAGGACAGGAATAGTAGGTTACAGTGCTATTCCATGTAGATGGAGACGGGGTATTAAAGTAGAAGGCTCCTCCACACTTGGTACTATAGATGGAGACAAGGTCGTAAAGCAGAAGGCTCCTCCCCACCTACCACTGTAGATGGAGACAGGACAATAAAGCAGAAGGCTCCTCCCCACCCACCACTCCCACTGACAAATGAGCTGTGAGGGAAACAGTCATAAAGGAATACAATGTTGTATAGAGGGAACAAACAACATATCCTATGAGACAGAATGAATAGAGAACATTTTTATTTTAATATCATCTGCTGGGTTCTCTTGTAAGGGAGTAAACCTGTAATTTATAAAGACTTAAATGATGTAATAAGTTCGTATTGTAAATCTAAACCGGCTGTATTCTGTGCTGAGTAATATTATTAAAGTATGTGTTACAGCGGGTTTAGAACCTAATGATGGTCTTCGATTCAACAATATCTGATGGTCGTTTATTCTAGTGTTACAGCGGGTTTAGAACCTAAAGATGGTCTTCGATTCGACAATATCTGATGGTCGTTTATTCTAGTGTTGTGTACGCTGCTGAGGAAATTTCTTACCCTTGTTTGTCTTTCGTTCTCTTCCCTTTAACTTCCCACCATTACTTTCAGTCAGAGATAATTGTGAGTTATACCGTCGAAGCTGCTATTTTGAAGACATTAGATCTCATCGCACAACTGCATATTTTTTTTTACTTAGAGATAATGATTGCGGATCTCTCTCTCTCTCTCTCTCTCTCTCTCTCTCTCTCTCTCTCTCTCTCTCTCTCTCTCTCTCTCCTCATTAGGTTCATTTCCGAGCAACGGGATTAGCTTTCTCGTTCCTCTTTGTATTCGTTCTAGCCCCAGTCCAGTGTAATATTGATTAGGGCGTCGTTATAATAAGTAAACATTTTGTTCTCTATATTTTACGGTGTGCATTTCTCACTACAGAACCAAACATTCTCTTTTGTTTTATTACATGGCATAGAATTAGGTCATTACTGAAAATCACTTCAAAGGTTTTATCTTCTTGTACTTCTAGAACAAGAAGATATATATATATATATATATATATATATATATATATATATATATATATATATATATATATATATATATATATATATATGTATATATCGTCTTTATATCTTTAGTTGCCAGAATACATTACCTGGCGTTCGTTCACATTCAGGTCAAATTACCATGTCTCTTACTACTCGCCATCGACATGTTTGAATCACTTCGAGATCTTAAGCAGTCTGGCTTCGTTTGGCCGTCGTATCCGCGTTTCGTGTCGTCGACAGACTTTGAGGTACGAGTGGCGAGTCGTGTCTGTGAAGGTCGTCGACGTAGACGGGGATAAGGTGGTAGAGGATCCATGGGTCGTGGTAGAATGGTGCATGGTGGCCATGGGTCGTGGGAGAGTGGTGCAAGGTGGCCATGAGTCATAGGATAGTGGCCATGGGTCGTGGGAGAGTGGTGCAAGGTGGCCATGGGTCGTGGGAAGAGTGGGGCAAGGTGGCCATGGGTCGTGGGAGAGTGGGGCAAGGTAGCCATGGGTCATGGGAAGAGTGGTGCAAGGTGGCCATGGGTCGTGGAAAGAGTGGTGCAAGGTGGCCATGGGTCGTGGGAAGAGTGGTGCAAGGTGGCCATGGGGCGTGGGAAGAGTGATGCAAAGTGGCCATGGGTCGTAACAAAGTATCCATGGGTCGTGAGAGGCCTCTTGGATCGTACTTACGGGGCTCAGAGGCGCCTTTCGAAACCCCAACAGGGAGCGACCCAAGAAACTGGAGAACGACACGTAATAGTTTGTCATTAACCAGGGACTCTACTTCAAGGAACACATTGAGGAGTTGGCTCAATCCAGCCTGGGGACGAGAGGTATGGTAATGAGAACTCCCACAACGAGAGACTATGAGGGTAAAAGAATGAGAGGTATGGTAATGAGGACTTCCACGACGAGTTACATTTAAAAGAAGACTTGATGTAGGGTTGAAGACCGTCCCCAGAGGAAGCCAGGATTTGGTGATCATGTAGTCGCGTGTGGCGGCAGAGAGAGCGGAACTGTATCACTCCCTCAGCAAGCGAGGTGTGCGTGCGGTGAGCGCAACGCGTTAAGCGCAACCGTTTGGCCGAATCTTGTAGTTGGTACTCTCTCTCTCTCTCTCTCTCTCTCTCTCTCTCTCTCTCTCTCTCTCTCTCTCTCTCTCTCTCTCTCTCTCTCTCTCTCTCTCTCTCTCTCAACCCCTACGTACTACAGGGAAGAGCCTTAGGGCTATTGATGGCTTGTGGGTGCTATAAGGATATAGCAAGGAAAGGACCCCCAGCCCACTACCCACCACTCTTCTCTCTCCCCCCCCACCACCACCCCCCCCCATTAACGAGTGAGCGATGAACAGACCATAAATATTCCCTAACATGTTATGTGGTGTCTTTTTAGCAGATGGTGTTGATAGCCAGCTAGTGGCATGCTCAGCAGATGGTGTTGATAGTCAGCTAGTGGCATACTCAGCAGATGGTGCGTGGATAGGGAGGGGGATGTAGTCAGTAGATGTAGTTAGCAGATGGTGTAATGAGCAGTCTTGTCTAGTTGAAGGTATAGTGTTGTGAAGCGATGCCATTCCCCATCAGGATGTTCGAGACCATTTAGATTTCCCAAGGCCACATTTGAAATTGATTTATGACTTGTAGAACCACCACTGTGTACAATCTTACCCTCCACCCCGCGTAACATTTCGTTAAACCACTTTTCTTTTTTTTTGACTCATGAAAGGAGAACATGTTTAATGTAGTTCACGAGATCATAGAGCATTTGACGGGCACAAGAGGAAAGGGTGTATTTCACCATCAGAGGCAGAATACATCAGAGAAACTACAATACGCTAGGAATGGAGCGTTCTATTTTTAACTTATCAAAGTAAGTGCGAGTGTCTATAGTACGCTGTTTACCGTCTGTCGCTTTAACACACACACACGGGCCCGCGGTCCAACCCCCCGGGATATAGAAGTACTCTTTCTACTTTCTCTCGTTTTCAACCCATGAGGTTTTAACTTTCCTGTTGGCTAGACTCGAGTACCCATTGCTGGAGAACAGGTAACACCTCCAGTATGCCTGAAAGTAGTTGTCTGTGAAGAGGAAGGGTTTAAAATAACCAAGATTGAATGGGGGGGGGTACTAATATTTCCAAGTCATATGAACTTTCCAGATTAACTGAAAGAAATTCTGGACGACAGTAAATTCCAGCGACAACAATTGGGCTTCTGGAGTAATTTTAATCTTTCCAGGACAGTCGTCAGCCCTGTGGGTCATTAAATCTTCCTGGAAAAGATAAAAAGAAACCTTTCTAGGACAGAGCTAAGCCGTCTAAAACCTCAAAAGAATATCTTTCCAGACCATTCTGGATTCTACAAAAAACAGGAGCCGCCGAGGACAAGGGTAAACATTCCAGAATAGCAAGAATGAGTCAGATTCCAGGAAGTCAACAACAAAGTGCCAACCAGGTTCCAGGCAGCACTGGTTTCTAGAGTCCCCAAGAGGTAGTTTTCCAGGCCAACATGGATTCCAGAACAACAGTGGGTTATGAAGATGTATAAACTTTCCAGGGTGAGCATACAAGTGCCAGCCAGATTCCAGGCAATACTGGTTTCCAGGCGACACCCCCTTCCCCCCCAAACATAAGGGGGAAATCATCTTTCCAGACCAGCTCAGATTCCAGCGCGGCAGGAGCCGTCCAGGACAAGTGTAAACAGTCCAGGACAGTCAGATACCAGGGTCAACAACAAAGTGCCAACAAGGTTCCAGGCAACACCGGGTGAGGGCCTGGAAGGAGGGTGGGGAGGGGAGGGGTTCATATTGATTCCAGGGTGGGAGGGGTGGCTGGGTGGTAGGGGAGGGATGGAAGGGGCTGTCTTCAGGGGTTTGGGGGAGAGGGGGAGAGGCCTTATGGGGTGTTTAGGGGAAGAAGTGGGGAAAAGGGTTTGTTCCAGGATTTATATACATATGGGGATGGACGTCAAAACTCAACGCCGTTCATGTCCTAAAACATTTTTTTTAACGCCGTTCATGTCCTAAGACATTTTTTCAACGCCGTTCATGTTCTAAAGCATTTTTTTTAACGTCGTTCTTGTTATAAAGCATTTTATTAACGCCGTTCATGTTCTAAAACATTTTTTGTATGTGCTTCCCCCTGCTGTTCTCATCCTAACACTTGCATGTATTCGAAGGGTGAGAATGGTCTTAATTAGGGGGGGTTTAAGCTGTTTGTACTTGAAGGCGTTCATTGATAAGACGTAAGGGGAGATTTTTATCGCAGTAATGAGATACCAGAGCTGTCTTCATATAGCAAGTGGTATATAGGTTGGCAGATTGTCTTCCTCGGCCTTCAGTAGTTGACTGGAATCACAGATTGTCTTCCTCGGCCTTCAGTAGTTGACTGGAATCACAGATTGTCTTCCTCAGCCTTCAGTAGTTGACTGGAATCACAGATTGTCTTCCTCAGCCTTCAGCAGTTGACTGGAATCACAGATTGTCTTCCTCAGCCTTCAGCAGTTGACTGGAATCACAGATTGTCTTCCTCGGCCTTCAGTAGTTGACTGGAATCACAGATTGTCTTCCTCGGCCTTCAGTTGTTGACTGGAATCACAGATTGTCTTCCTCAGCCTTCAGTTGTTGACTGGAATCCTCTTCCTCGTGTACTGGAGGATTTCATCCTCTTGATGAAGACAATTTGAACTCGGGGTCAGGTCAAAGGTCAGGCCATCATACCCAGTCATCGTGCTATCGTCCGGGCTCAAGGGTCGTACCGTCATGCTGAAGGGTCGTACCTTCGTGCTCAAGGGTCGTACCATCGTGCTCAAGGGTCGTACCGTCGTGCTCAATGGTCGTACCGTCGTGCTCAAGGGTCGTACCGTCGTGCTCAAGGGTCGTACCGTCGTGCTCAAGGGTCGTACCGTCGTGCTCAAGAGTCGTGCCGTCGAGCTCATGAGTTGTACCGTCGTGTTCAAGTGTCGTACCGACGAGCTCATGAGTTGTACCATCATGATCATGGGTCGTACCGTCATGTTCAAGGGTCGTACCGTCATGCTCAAGGGTCGTACCGTCGTGCTTTTAAGGGTTTAAACTAACGTACCACTCAAGTTTAACTTTCTTTTGTAGTCAATCCAAGAATTATGATTCCACTGTATTGAGGGCACTGTACCTACAGTGATACATCCCCTACAGCTTGCTGGAGGAGGCGAGGCCCTAGGTGACGTGTGGAACTTCTGAGTTTTCAAATGCTTCTTCTCTTTACGTGTGGAAGAACCAGCGTGAAGACACGTGAGCAGCGAGGTCGCGTAACCAGTGTAAGACAAGCTCGGGGAGGTGGGAGGGAGGAACTGGCCCGAATTTCATCCACACATGGTGCACCCACCCTTAGAGGAGGCCAGCGAAGCGGAGTGGCTTGGCTTTCACCCAGATGGGTTCCTCCTGGGGAAGACCAGCGGGGCATAATGACCCGGAGACGTCTCTCCCTGCCTGGGGGGTGTGGAAACAGGCTTGGTGTTGTCCTGGGGCTGACCGAGGGAGGGTTGTCAGAAGTGTGGTATAAACGAGAGGAGGAGCGGTGGGGGTGTGGTAGGTGATGGAGGTGTGACGGCGGGTGACACACAGGCTGGTATTGAGGGGGTAAAAAGGATGGTTGAAGGGGGTGGCTGGGTGTAAAGGGGTGTGGGTTGTGGAAGGGGTGGACAGGGTGGCTTGGTGTGTAAGGAGGTGGCTGGGTGTAGTGGGGATGGCTGGATGTGGAAGAGGTGGTTGGATGTGGAGAGGAAGGGTACGTGGCAGCTGGTTCCATCCCTAACACAAGGCTAGGACGAAGACCGCCCCTTCAGTACACATCCGATCATGTGTACAGGCCATGAATACCTTCCCCTTTCATGTATTGATGGTGTTCTGTCATGCATCAGTTACTGAACTTGTGTGTACTGTAAGTATACACCTTGTATGTATACAATCCTACTCTTGTATTGTTCCCTGGCGATGTTACTGTATTGGTGATGTATAACGACCATTGATTGTATTGGTCTTTCCACACACACACACACACACACACACACACACACACACACACACACACACACACACACACACACGACCCTTGGGTATAATGGCCTGGTTATCGATCCGACGGGTCAAGGTCAGGGGCCAAGGTTGTCGTACCCAGAGGTCGTATTATCGAGGTCAAGGGTCGTAGGGTCGTGTCGTTCATGCTCAGGTGTCGTGGGATTATGTTTTTTTTTTCTTCGTCTTCAAGGGTCGTACCGTCGTACTTAAGGGTCACACCGTCGTGTCCAAGGGTCGTTCTGTCGTTCTCAGGGGTCGATCTGTCGTTCTCAGGGGTCGAACTGTCGTTCTCTAGGGTCGAATTAGCGTGTATCAAGGGTCATAGGTCGTGATCTAGGGTCATCAGTCGTGCCCAAGGGTCGTACCGTCTCGCTCTAGGGCCGTACCGTTGTGCTCAGACGGTACACAGCCCCGTGCGCCCTCTGTTCAGTCACACATCGCAGGCAACGGAAGTGGCGACATGCAAATTTACCCCTGGGCGTAGCTACAGTGCCAGGCATTTTGCATGTTAAAGATACATTGATTCACGTGAGCAGGAAGTATCGGGGAACGACCCAGTGGTCCTCCTGTAAGGCAGCAAGTTGCCTTCGCTTCAAAATATTAAAAAGTCATCCACCCCACAAAGATAAAAGAGCAGGATTATTTTTGAATTATTTTCCCCATAAAAAAGAAACAGGATTATTTTTGAATTATTTTGAAAAAGAATGAATTGTTTTCACCATGAGACATCAAGATTGTTTTTGAATTATTTTGAAAATTAGAATGAATTATTTTCCCCATGAGAAATCAAGATTATTTTTGAATTATTTTGAAATTTATATTGAATTATATTTTTTTCCCCCGTATTTTTTTACGTTTATTGTTATGATTCTCTTGTCAGGGACCGAGAAAAATATGCGCTGGCAGTTCTTTTGTATTGTTGAACTGCGTAGCTTTTGTGGTGTGAAATAAAAGGGTTCGACAAATGTATTATGTCGCACTGCATTGGAAATTAGAATTATTTACAACGAGCACTGTCACAAGCGCTTCTAGTTAAATTACAAAAAAAAAAAAGGTTATTCAAATGTATATGTTTGTATTAGATATAGAAACTCGATATATTTAGCTATATATTTCCTACGTAATGCACTTGAATATATATATATATATATATATATATATATATATATATATATATATATATATATATATATATATATATATATATATATATGATTACCAGTGGTGGCCCGTTTGATTACCTATGTGGATCCTCTTGATTACTGGAATGATTACTGATGAGGATCCTCATGATTACTGGTGTGGGATCCCTAGATTACTGGTGTGAATCCTTCTGGTCACTGGTGTAATCCACTTGATTACTGGTGAGGGACCATCTTGATTACTGGTGTAATCCACTTGATTACTGGTGAGGGACCATCTTGATTACTGGTGTGGGGACCATCTTGATTACTGGTGTGGGACCATCTTGATTACTGGTGAGGGACCATCTTGATTACTGGTGAGGGACCACGTTGATTTCCCTTTGATTACTTCGAGTGGATCCAGGTGATTACCAGCGCAGCCTTCTTGATTACCAGTGACTTGTGCGGATTACCGTGTTCTTTCTGTGTCAATACCATTTTTTCTTTCTTTATTTCGGTCTTACATTTGTTTTACCATATTTACTCATTGATCTGTTAAAGGCACCGTTAACGGGGTCAGGCCCGAGGCAAAACAGAGGTGTCAAACGTTCTTAGAATGTTGATTGACTTGGCGCTTAAAGGACCAAACAAGCTGACAAAGAGGATATACGTGTCAGGAAGTGGAGGGAACAAGGAGAACCGAGAGACCAAGTTGGAGGTGGAAGGAAGGAAGGATTGGAAGAGATTTTGAGCGATCGGAGCCTGGTGATGCAGGAGGGTGAAAGTCGTGCACGGAATACAGTGAATTGGAACGATGTGGCATACCGGGGTCGACGTGCTGTCAATGGACTGAACCAGGGTATGTGAAACGTCTTGGCTAAACCATGGAAAGGTCTGTGTGGGGCATGGATGTGGATAGGGAGCTGTGGTTTCGGTGCATTACATAACATGACGGCTAGAGACTGAATGTGTGCGTATGTGGCCTTTCTCTGCCTGTTCCTGGCCCTCTCTCGCTCAACGCGGGAAACAGCGATCAAGAATAAAATAAGATTATTATTATTATTATTATTATTATTGTTATTATTATTATTATTATTATTATCATCATCATCATTATTATTATTATTATTATTATTATTATTATTATTATTATTATTATTATTATTATTATTATTATTATTATTATTATTATTATTATTATTACTACTACTACTACTACCACTACTACTACTACTACTATTACACTGCTATTACTACTACTACTACTTTTATTATAGTACGAACTTATAGTGGTAGTATTTATTATGATGATATTGATAAAAAAAAAGAATTAACTAACAATAATAATGGAAATAATACTACTAATCAGAGTAATGACGAGACGTAATTACTCAAAGCTCTGACGCAGTTCCTCTGCACTGCAGAACCCCAGCTTAATCTGTTACCATAAACTGACCTCACATCAGATTAGCTGGTCAGACCCCATTTCAGAATTGGCCTCACCCCCCCCCCCCCCCACACACACACATACACGGCATTGTAAGGTGTGCCCAATTGACAGCCCAATTTTTTCCGTGTTTGTCGAGTGTAGTTAGAGAGGCCTAATTGGCTTGTTAAGGTCATTCAAGATGTGGGTCGTAACGCTGCCTATCCTCGGGTCAAAGACTGATTGGGTAGTTGGGCCATCTGGCTCTCTCAGGGTAACGAGGTGGTCAGGACCAAACTGCTCTTACTCTGGCTAATTGGGTCATTGGGACGAACTGCTGCTACTCAGGGTGATTACGTGTTCAGGAAGAACTGCTGCTCAGGTTGAATCAGGTGATTAGCGGGTGGAGGCCCTCTCGTATATTGTAATCGTATAGTCGTTAAGTTTTTGTGTACACATATGTTTTCCTGCAGCCCATAATTTGTGTACGTCTCTGTGTGTGTATGTGTGTGTGTGTGTGTGTGTGTGTGTGTGTGTGTGTGTGTGTGTGTGTGTGTGTGTGTGTGTGTGTGTGTGTGTGTGTGTGGATATTTTTTCGTGTACGAAAATATATTTTTAATAGATATTGAACATGTATGTAAATTAGAATATCATATAGACGTAATATTGTATGAATATGATTAGCATACTCTCACGTCAATTCATATATATATATATATATATATATATATATATATATATATATATATATATATATATATATATATATATGTGAGTGAAAGAACTTTCATATCTCTTTGTTGACAAGAAGATTTCCCCTCCTGTTTTAAACTGTTGTCATGGTTACCAGAGAGAGGGGTGAGGGGGTAGGTGGTGTGGGATGGGGTGGAGATGGGTTAGGGGGGGTTGTTGAGAGAGGCTGCCAACTACTTATTTCCTCATCGTTGATTATCTATCTTGTGATAGATGGACAGGGTGCAGTGTGTCTATCCTTCCCCCACGACCAGCAGAGCGACAGAGAAATAATTTTTTTGATTTTTGACATTTGGTGAAAAGTTTCTGTCATTGTTGATAACTTGGAGATGATTGTATACTGATGTGAAATTGATAACTGGAAAATGATCAACTTTATGTGTGAGCACAGACGAGGCGTCAGACGTAGGAATCATTACGATAATTAGGAATTATTGAAGAAAAGAACTTTTGGACTGCCGTCCGAATGAATACGATAATTAAGGAATATTTAAGAAAATAACTTTTAACTCCGGTTGGGAAAATATGACGATGATCAGAACTTATCCAAGAGAAGAAGTTTTGACTCCAGTCCTTTATTGTTAATGAATCAGCTTAGGGAGGGATCTGAGAAGGGGGTGGGGGGTGATGGTTGGTGATCGGTGGGGGGAGATTATCTAACCCAACTCCTCCCCCTCCCCCTCCCTCCCCGCTGGGGGAGAGAGAGAGAGAGAGAGAGAGAGAGAGAGAGAGAGAGAGAGAGAGAGAGAGAGAGAGAGAGAGAGAGAGAGAGGTTTATGATTATATTTGGCCATTAATCCAGCGACATGAAGAGGATTAATCCCGCGTCTATGGCAGATTCGGTGATGGCTGGCTGGTTCCCAGCCACTGCTCCCTGAGTCTGCCCGGCGTGGGAGGCCAGTGTGTTGCCAAAAGTGAGGACTTGTGTTGCCAAAAGTGAGGCCAGTGTGTTGCCAAAAGTGAGGACTTGTGTTGCCAAAAGTGAGGCCAGTGTGTTGCCAAAAGTGAGGACTTGTGTTGCCAGATGGAGACGCCGTTTGTGTTGCCATCTGGCTGTTGTTTGCCGGACGCAGAGAGAGAGAGAGAGAGAGAGAGAGAGAGAGAGAGAGAGTTGTCAAGACGTGGCCAGTGTTTTGACTTATGAGCCCCTGGGGTGTTGCCAGATGAGGATGGTGTGTGTGTGTGTGTGTGTGTGTGTGTGTGTGTGTGTGTGTGTGTGTGTGTTGCCAGACGGAGCCGTTGTGTTGCCTGGCGGGGCGATTGTGTGGCCGGCCTCGCAGATGAAATACTTGTGTTGCCGGATGGGGGCCATTGTGTGGGCCAAATGGAATAGTTGTGTTGCCAGCCATTGTGTTTGCTGAGCTGGAACACTTGTGTTACTAAATGTACTCACTGTAGGGTTAAATAAAGCAGTTGTGTTGCAAGATTGGAGAAGTGTTCCTATACGCATCTATAATATATATATATATATATATATATATATATATATATATATATATATATATATATATATATATATATATTATATATATATATTATTATATATTATAATATATATATATATATATATATATATATATATATATATATATATTATAATATAATATATATATATATTATTACCCAAGACAATTATAAAGGCTCCTGCAGCCTAAGGGTGCGCTGCCTCCAGTAGCGGGGAAATGTAGTGTCCTTTGAGGTGAGAAGTCTCTTACCACAGCCTGTACCCTTGCCAAAGGTGCAACCCCGAGCAGGCGTAGCCCGGTAACACCAGTATGTATATATATATATATATATATATATATATATATATATATATATATATATATATATATATATATATGCATGTGCTTCTCTTTCATGTTAGAAATATGTGACATGTATCTTTCATTTGTCTACGTCATCCCTTGCCGTCAGAGATATGTGTATGGTTTACATATTTTTCATCACCTGGCAGATTAGATGCAGAGCCACGTGAAAATAGAGTTGCCATTGGTCTGGTCTCACTGGTTTATCACGCTCAATGATTCCTAATAACCGCTCACGTAACGGTGAAACATTTGCATATTGCAAATTACGTAGAATATGTCGGTATTGGATGTTTACTTCGGTTGCATGGTCGTCTGTGTAATATGTGAATGCATGGCCATCTGTAATATATATATATATATATATATATATATATATATATATATAGTTTATGGTATGGCCTTGATTAGGGCCTCAACTGGCCGTGCCGTCTTAGGTAACATATAAAAAAAAAGATGGTAAGGGGGTGGAAGCCCTCTTGACAACTGATGGACAAAGGAGGGGGGTAAGGAAGGCGGTCTGGTCTTACAATGTTTTTTTTTTTTTTCCTAATCTTTTAGAATCGGTTTCGTGCCATCCAGCGCCGGAAATAAGACCGAGAAGGAGACATCAGCAGGTGTGTACAGATGGCTCAACCAAGGCTTTGATGGTTTTTGCTGTTACTCTCTCTCTCTCTCTCTCTCTCTCTCTCTCTCTCTCTCTCTCTCTCTCTCTCTCTCTCTCTCTCTCTCTCTCTCTCTCTCTCAAGGTGGTTCCTCAACCCCCTGGTGGCCAAAGTTTTTTTCTTTCTTTTTTATTGCGAAGTTGAACAGCTATTTCACTACTGGCGCGGTGATGGGTCGTACCGTCGTGCTCAAGGGTCGTACCGTCGTGCTCAAGGGTCGTACCGTCGTGCTCAAGGGTCGTACCCTCGTGTTCAAGGGTCGCCCCGTCGTGATCAAGGGTCGTACCGTCGTGCTCAAGGATCGTACCGTCCGGGCTCAAGGATCGTACCGTCCGGGCTCAAGGGTCGTACCGTCCGGGCTCAAGGGTCGTACCGTCGTGCTCATGTATATCGTACCGTCGTGATCAATGGATCAAGGTCATAAGATGAACTACCACTGTCCTAATAATGGTCTTATACAGTCGTGACACAGAGGCCAAGACGGGCACAGACCTCTTGACTCAAAGGCCTTGTTCGCACGTAAGTCTACGGGGCTACCGAACCTGGTTTCACTATCCATCTTCGCTATAGTTGATCACCTCTGCTTCCGTATGGTGCAGATTGCTCTCTCTCTCTCTCTCTCTCTCTCTCTCTCTCTCTCTCTCTCTCTCTCTCTCTCTCTCTCTCTCTCTCTCTCTCTCTACCTATACCTATAATTTCCAAGTACAATTAGTGGTATTTTTTTTTATTTTGTTTGAATGTAAATCAGGAATTATTGGATTTTTTCATTTTTAATTTAAATGCAGATTATTTGTGTGTGTGTATATATATATATATATATATATATATATATATATATATATATATATATATATATATATATATATATATATATAATCATCAAGTATATGTTATATACGATTGTTCTTAAGTCTGTATCTGTTATATTCCTGTAGTTCCTCTGTACCAGAGGTTCCTACAGTCGTGTTACTGCCAAGGTACAGTGTAGGTATTATAGTCCAGGTACACCAGATTTTGACAGACCAAAGCATGATTGACTGTGTACGAGGCGGAGGGCTTGGCCTGTCTCCAAGGACATGGCAGCCATTTCTCGCTTTTCCTGAGTGTATCTTCAAGACGTCTTGCCAAAAAACTCCTTCTGGAGACTTTTCAGGACCCGTCCCTCCAACGGTTGACGCTGCCAAGAAACCCCTCCATGGAACCCCTCTCAAGTAAACCACCCCTCCCCACTCCAAGAAACCCTTCCAAGGAACCCCTCTCAAGTAAACCACCCCTTCCCCACTCCAAGAAACTTCTCCAAGGAACCCCTCTCAAGTGAACCACCCCTCCCCACTCCAAGAAACCCTTCCAAGGAACCCCTTTCAAGTAACACCCACCCTCCTCCCCACTCCAAGAAACCCCTCTCAAGTAACATCCACTCCTTCCCACTCCAAGGAACCCCTCTCAAGTAAACCACCCTCTCTCCACTCCAAGGAACCCCTCTAAGATTTCATCTGCCTCCAAACCCCTCCTCCCATCTCAGTTCAACACTCCAAGGTCTTCATATCGGTATCTCCATCACTCGGGGATGAATTACGAAGTGTTGGGACTTCCTGGGGACTTCCTGACTCTAATCCCTACATCATTTTGGGATTTTCGTTCGATTCGAGTCCCTCGGATTTTAACATCATTTTCCTAAGTACATTTGAGGAGGAAGTTTATACCTTTTCTCTCGGGCGTTCTGTGTACTTTTACCTGCCAAATGGTCGTCATAGTTATCATTTTGGGTCGTCATTTTTTTTTCTTTTACGCTTTGTTGCAGTGGTAGTTATCTCGTAGCAGCTGGAGGGGTCGTGGTGGTGGTCCGTCGTGGTCGTCCCCAGCCGGAGGGGTCGTGTTGGTCGGTCGTGGTCGTCCCCAGACGGAGGGGTCGTGTTGGTCGGTCGTGGTCGCCCCCAGCCGGAGGGGTCGTGGTGGTCGGTCGTGGTCGTCCCCAGCTGGAGGGGTCGTGATTATGTTTAGCTGTCGTTCCAAAGCTTTTTTTTTTTCTACAGGAGGGGGGGTAGGGGGGCTGAGTGAAGCTTAAGACCCCCTCCTGGGTCAGAAGGAGGTCAGACAGTGTCGTCTCACGACCTGGGATGGACCCACGACGACCCTGCCCCCGTTACTGCTGAACCCCACAACGACCCTGCCCTCGTTGCTGTTGAACCCCACAACGACCCTGCCCTCGTTGCTGTTGAACCCCACAACGACCCTGCCCTCGTTACTGCTGAACCCCACAACGACCCTGCCCTCGTTGCTGTTGAACCCCACAACGACCCTGCCCTCGTTACTGCTGAACCCCACAACGACCCTGCCCTCGTTGCTGTTGAACCCCACAACGACCCTGCCCTCGTTGCTGTTGAACCCCACAACGACCTTGCCCTCGTTGCTGTTGAACCCCACAACGACCCTGCCCTCGTTGCTGTTGAACCCCACAACGACCCTGCCCTCGTTGCTGTTGAACCCCACAACGATCCTGCCCTCGTTGCTGTTGAACCCCACAACGACCCTGCCCTCGTTACTGTTGAACCCCACAACGACCCTGCCCTCGTTGCTGTTGAACCCCACAACGACCCTGCCCTCGTTGCTGTTGAACCCACAACGACCCTGCCCTCGTTGCTGTTGAACCCCACACGACCCTGCCCTCGTTACTGTTGAACCCCACCACGACCCTGCCCTCGTTAATGTTGTAGGTGTAGTATACTGTAACAACCCTAAGGGCCGTGGATGTGTGTGGGCCATCCCACCTGGATCAGGCTCGATCAAAGGTGGAGTGGTAATTGGCTTGGTATTAGGAGACACTTGCTCTCCCGCTTGAAGTTCACCATCCTCGCTAACTAGCCAGGAACGAGGGATAGGTGGATAGGTTACTCCCCTGCCTAGGGCTCAGTAGGGTCGGCCCTGACCCCCCCTGGTTGTATGTACCTCGTCTCTCTCTCTCTCTCTCTCTCTCTCTCTCTCTCTCTCTCTCTCTCTCTATCTCTATCTATCTATCTATCTGTCTATCTATCTATCTATCTATCTATCTATCTATCTACATGTAGTAGATACAGCCGCATGTAACTCCAGAATCCGAAAATAGAATCTGTGTTGGGAGTTACCCACCCTGGGGAGGGCCGGCCGAATAACCCATCGCTATTCAGAGCCGGTCGCCAGGCGGGCCGGTGGTCGCTGGCTCACGTCACATCCTCGCTAATGTGGGAGGGAACGTTTGAATTCGGCCGTGCTCACGTAGCTCTTGTTGGCCGTGTGGCTCGTCGGAGTCTACATAGTGTCGGTGTATTTTGGTTACCCTTGCTGCCTGTGAACCAGAGGCCCCGGGTTCGATCACCAAGCACGAAAAAAGAAGTATTGTTTTGGGTAATTATTGTTAATATCTGTATTCGCTATTAACCTTCAGCTTCTTTGTCATAGACTCCTTTTTTCTATATACCTTAGCCTGAGCCAGGTACCTGTTGTATATACCTGCCCTTAGGGCTGGATGAACAGCTGGGTTGACTGTGAGCCGCCTGCCGCAACCAGGATTCGAACCCTGGGCGGCCCGTGAGTGCCTCAAGGCCAGGAACGCTAACCGCTGCACCACGGGGGACCATAACCCGTCTTGAAATTAACATCAGTGTTATAATAGTATAACAACAGATACACAGTGTGCGAACAGCAGGACACAACAGCTTGCTTGTCCATTCTCATGGTCAACTGACGTAACTCCTTCATTCCATACAAACTATTGGTTCATTCTGTATTGATACCACTTTGTGTATATATGTCAAACAGTAGTTTGAAAAAAAAATTGCTTCGTATAATCCAATGTGATTGATTACATGCTCATAACTTTGAATGACACGTACTTAAAGACTCAGACCTGGTGGCCACACTGTGGCCCTCGGACCACAGTGTGTGCCACTACCCGTGCCCTAGACACACTGGCACGAACTTAACGACAACTTGGGTCGTGGAGGTTAATTGGTTTCGGTAATTAAAACTTGGCGGAGCGACAGTGCGAGCGGGGGAAACGAGGAAATTAGACCATATTGACTCGGTGTGTGTGTGTTTTTTTTTTCCCCCGACGTAAAGAATTGGTTTGGAAACAACAGATGGACTTGAATTTGTGTCTTGATCGTAGAGTCAATTCTTAGCTTCTGCTAGGCAGCCAGGAGCACTGGGGGACATCTGGCAAGAAATAAATGCCGTTAGCGTTAATTGGTCCGATGATTAGTGCTGCTGGAAGGTGATTAATTACCTTACTGCTGGAATGACTTTAGGTTAATTGTGTTAGAATATGGGAGGTGGTGCCAGTTCTTGCCTCCCTACCAGATGCCAGGGGACTGTAATGTGTTGTTAGGATCGAAAACTTATGTTACTATAACACTGTTATAACATCTATATATGGTGTACTGATTATGATAATGATAACTGATAATTCACTGTATTCACAGGTTGAAGATTTAGTAGAAATACGGTAAAGCATTGACGGGCCGCCCTGTTTCGAGTGAATGGGTTCGAGTCCTGGTTGCAGGAGTCGGTCCACAGTCAACCCAGCTGTTCATCCACCCCTAGGGTTGGTCGATGAAATGGGTGCCTGAGAAAAGAAAGTATGAACGAATTGGCCATAAAAAGGTGGGATGGGCTTTACACAGTCTTTACACAAGTGTTAAATTGGCAATACACTGATTATATTATCAATATCTACAGTGGTTGGGATGGGACAGTTTTACATTAGTCTGTAGGAACTGGGATGGTCCCGGTGCGGGTGTGGTGCCGAACTGCAACTCAGGGACGAGGGATCTATGGGGACAGGAGGTGAGGGTGGCGGGAATGGTGCAGTAGCTTCTTCCCGAAGAGTAAGATGAGGTCCAGGTGATGGTTGGGGAGAGTCAGGAGGCGCAGTGTGTGTTTAGTGCCTTTTGATTGCTGTTGTGATAAGAGGGACCCAGGGATGATGATCTTTTGTACCCTTCTCTGTACCTATTCAAGTAGCCCCTGTTGTGTAGTTGATGGGGGGGGGGGGGGGGGAACCTGGTGCGTGGGGGAAGCATGGGTAAGTCGGGAAAGAATAAAAGTTGTGTAGATGTTATTGAAAATTGGGCTTTACGGCGCACGTCTGGCAGCGATGTCGTACAGCCCGTGACGTCATTGAGGTGCCATGTTGCAAGTGACGTCACAAACGTAAACATTGACTTCGTACATTCCGTTTTATTTGCTGTGTGACGTTTTTGTGGTCAGTCTTTACGGTGAAGAGTTGCGTGTTGTTTGGAGTCCTGTAAACGTTTGAGTGTAAAAACGTTGTCATTTAAGTCTGAAGTCTTAAAAAGTGTAAAAACGCTTCCAAAGGATTATTTAAGTTCGAAGTCTTGCACACGTTTGCCCACAGAAAAAAAAAAAATGGTGTTTAAGAGCTGTTTAAGTGTGAGCAGTTTGTAAACTTTTGCCCATAAGAATATATTTTTAAGAGGTAAATATTTGATAAGTCTTGGTAACGTTTACCTGTAAGAAAACGTTTTTTTTTAAACGTTGACAGGATTTGGAGTCTTGTAGAATTTTGCATTTAGAAACCTTCTTTAAGAATAATTTAAGTTAAAACCTTGTAAATATTAGCTTGTTAAAACGTTTTTTTAAGAACAGTTTACATTTAAAGTCCTGTAAACGTTTGCCTAAAAGAAAGAAATGTGGTTTTGCAAGAGAAAAAGGTGTAAACGTTCATTAAGTTATTAACGCCTGCGAATCACGTAAAACGTTTGCCCTGTTAAAAACGTTGCCGATCTCTCATTATGCCATAAATACCAGACTTCCTGACCGGCGCATCGTTAAGGAAATTCGTGATATTAAGGATACTAATAATTGGACACAACCTCTGTTGGTACGAGGATTGAAATACCCCAAGAGAGTTATGGCTACCAGAAGGGCCTCTCCCCCGTGTGTTTACACTTAAGTTAACGGCTTTGGGGGCGGAAGGAGGAGGAGGAGGAGGAGGAGGAGAAAGAGCGGGCGAGGGGGATGGAGGGAGGGAGGGTAATTGTATCAGCTGATAATACACTCCCTGCCCCTCCCTACTCCCTCAAGGGACGATTAGAGGGAGGAGGAGAACGAGGGAGGGAAAGGGAGGGGGACTTTTTTCCATCCCCCCCCACGCTCTGTTTTTCTTCACATGAATGGGCTCCGTCATTATGATATGGCTGCTCTTTTCCCAAGCTCTGGTCTCCCGATCGTGACACAGAGCCTGACTGGTAATTATAGGCCAGGGATGTGAGGTGTGGTGTGGTGTGGGGGTGGGAGAAATAATTACCCAGCCTGTGTAATCTGTGCCTGCCGGGAATGAATGATATAATTGTGGGGTTGAGGGAGAGAGATGTGTGTGTGTGTGTGTGGGTGTGTGTGTGTGTGTGCGAACAGTGTTGTGTGGTGGTGGTGTTTTGGGAGGTGGGGAAGGTGTTGTCTCGTGTGTGTGTGTGTGTGTGTGTGTGTGTGAAGTGTTGTGTGGTGGTGGTGGTTAGGGAGGTGGGGAAGGTGTTGTCTCGTGTGTGTGTGTGTGTGTGTGTGAACAGTGTTGTGTGGTGGTGGTGGTTAGGGAGGTGGGGAAGGTGTTGTCTCGTGTGTGTGTGTGTGTGTGTGTGAAGTGTTGTGTGGTGGTGGTGGTTAGGGAGGTGGGGAAGGTGTTGTCTCGTGTGTGTGTGTGTGTGTGTGTGGGTGTGTGTGTGTGTGTGCGAACAGTGTTGTGTGGTGGTGGTGTTTTGGGAGGTGGGGAAGGTGTTGTCTCGTGTGTGTGTGTGTGTGTGTGTGTGAACAGTGTTGTGTGGTGGTGGTGGTTAGGGAGGTGGGGAAGGTGTTGTCTCGTGTGTGTGTGTGTGTGTGTGTGTGAACAGTGTTGTGTGGTGGTGGTGGTTAGGGAGGTGGGGAAGGTGTTGTCTCGTGTGTGTGTGTGTGTGTGCGAACAGTGTTGTGTGGTGGTGGTGGTTAGGGAGGTGGGGAAGGTGTTGTCTCGTGTGTGTTACAAGCAATAGTGTTTCTCAAACCTGTGTTTGACTGGTGTTGAAGACCCGAACGTCGTTAATGATTCCTGATTGGCTGCTTGGCTGTCTCAGTGACTCATGATAGGCCAGAGAGGATTGGGTATTGACTCGTGATTATCTGGTAATGATTGGGTATTGGCTCATGATTAGCTAGTCACTGGGTTAATGACTGACGATTGGCTGGTCACGGCACTGGACCCTCAGAGCATTTAATTCCACCATCAGCGTATGTATCCCCAGGCAGGCAAGGCTTGGAACCCCTGCCGCGGGCCTAGTGGTGGTCGCTGCTGCTTCCAATAGATTGTATGTAATGATGAACCAATCGAGGATAGACCGTTACAATATACCTCCAAGATGGGGAATGTCTTGCCTTTTCTCATCATTACCCCTTGTCGTTCACCCCTGTCGACTGTTAAGAATGATTTCTGCTAACAACTAAGAAGGTATGATTAATTTCATTGTCTATCATCCTCTATAGTTCTATATCTCGTCCCATATGACCTTAAACAGGGCACGTTTCTAACCGTTCCCTGTCGGGTGTCGTATACAAATCAGGCATCATATGCAAATCGAAGCTCCGATGCGTAAACCTTCATTATATGAAAAGAAAATATGTAAATCAACTTAGAAAATTGTGGGTAGAATTTTTGTTCGCTCTGTTCAGTGATGTGCTGACTACATCAAACTGGTGGAAATAGATAGATAGATTATATCGTGTCATTGTAAAACGTTTGATTATAGTAATTAGATGAAACGTTAGATTATAGTAATTAGATAAAACTGATGAAATACACAAAGGCAATATTAAACTGGATTATGAGAAATGAGAAATAATGATTAATTACCACTGATGGGGTGGGGTCATTACTGAGGAAGCTATAAGACAATGGGAAATTATAGTGATCAGATTGTGCAAATGGATTCGAGGAATACAGTAATGTACATTGGCCACTGGTGTTACCGGACTCCTGCTGCACGATGTCACATGGCAAGTCTCGTTGAGGAACCCCCCTTCACTTACCTGCTACTGATTGTAGCGCAGCGTCAAGGCTGTAAGAACCCTGTTGAAAGGGTCGTGAAGCTACATTATCGATTGTATTATCATAATGTCGCTTAGATGAAATTAATGAGACAGAATGAATAGAATATATTTATTATGATTTCATGACTCAACGCGAAAGAAAACGGTGTCGTATGTGAAGGGGGGACTGCAGTCTGGGAGCAGTCCTTTGTCCATTCAGGCAGAGATGGTTGGTGATGGCGGGGAGGAGGATGAAGAGGGGTGTGCTGCACGCTAGGGGTGAGGGGAGAACAGATGCCAGGGAGAGAGGGAGAGGGTGAGTTAGATTGGCTGTTTTCGTGGACTTCGTCTGTCTCTGTAGATAAAGATAGGGATGATAAGAGACCCCTCCTGGCTCAGGTAGAGTTCTGAGGGAGATAACAGAGCTCCTCTTGCTTCATCGGATTAGTGTTGGCCTTAGTAGAGCTCTTGCCTAGTAGGATTAAGATAAAAGATAATAGAACTCCTCTTGCCTCAGTAGGATTAAGATAAAAGATAATAGAACTCCTCTTGCTTCAGTAGGATTAAGATAAAAGAGAATATAGCTCTTCTTGTCTCAGTAGAAGTGAGATAAATGAGAATAGAGGATTTCTTGTCTCAGGAATCAAAGATTGATAGAGCTCTCCTTGTCTCAGTAGAAGTGAGATAAAAGATGATAGAGGATTTCTCGTCTCAGTAGAAGTGAGATCAAAGATAAGAGAGATCTTACCTGCTGCTGTAGATCAGTGGTAGCTCATCTTGTCTCGGTAGAAGTAAGGTAGATGTCAGTAGAGTCCTTCCGGTCTCAGCAGAACGAGAAAGGTAGACACAGTAGAGACATCTTACAGTAAAAGTAAAGACAAAGAGTTGCTGGTGTTTCCCCAGGCCGAGGGGAAGGCGAGGCCCGTCTTGTGGCTCCCCTGAGGACCGGGAAGGAGAGAGAGAGAGAGAGAGAGAGAGAGAGAGAGAGAGAGAGAGAGAGAGAGAGAGAGAGAGAGAGAGAGAGAGGAAATAAAACTTCCTTTATCCCTAACGAGGACTCAGTCTAAGGGGAAGGGGAGGGGACCCTGTGGGATGGGAGGTAGACAGGTGGATGTCACCGACGACGGAATGAGGTAGACAGATGGCTAGGGAGGGGAGAGACAGTCCCTTCATCCCTTGGCTAGACAGGCAGCTCCCCCCCTCCCTCCCCCTCCCCTCCACCTCTTAGCAGACAGGCCCTCACCCCAGGGTATATGGGTTCCTCACCCCCAGGGTAGACAGACCCCCTCACCCCCAGGGTAGACAGACCCCCTCACTTCCAGGGTAGACAAGTTCCTCGCCCCCATGGTAGACAGGTCCCTCATCCCCAGGGTACACAGGCCACGCCCCCTCACCCCCAGGGTAGACAAGCCCCCTTCACACCCTCAGGGTAGACATGCCCCCCTCACTCACCCCCAGGGTAGACAGTGTCCCTCATTCACCCCAGGGTAGACAGGCTAATTCACTCACCCCAGGGTAGACAGGCTCCCACACTCACCCCCAGGGTAGACAGGCCCCTTCAACCCCAGGATGGACAGGCCCATCACCCTCAGGGTAGACAGACCCCCACTCTCACTCGCCCCCAGGGTAGACAGGCGCCGTCCTCACCCCCAGGGTAGACGAGGAAACACTGTCCCTTTAAGCTGATCGGATATTCTGGTCGTCAGTGGTGCCATCTGGCCGGGTATATCCGGGACATTTATGGCAATTATAGGTGGGCGGTGCGCCCCCTCCCCCCCCGCTCCCCCAACACCTGGGTGGGGGTCTTGTGCCCCCCCAGGACCTCTGTGTGGACCATACCCACGGGCTGGTGAGGGTACCAGCAGCTGGTGGTGGGCCATGAGCTGGTGAGGGTGCCCCCAGCTGGTGTTGGGCCATGGGCTGGTGACAGTATAGCCAGCTGGTAGTGGGCCCTTGGCTGGTATGGGTCGTGACAGCTGGAGTCCACAGAATGTCTGGGTCTTGTGTGTGTGTGTGTGTGTGTGTGTGTGTGTGTGTGTGTGTGTGATAATCCTCTCTCTCTCAGAGACCACCTGAGTCAAATTTGTCTCGTTGACCAGCTGTGGAGGCTCACTGAAGGTCCAGCTGAGCAAAGTCATACTCAAGGACCAGCTGGGGGAAGTCCCACTCAAGAAGCAGCTGGGGAAAGTCCCACTCAAGGACCAGCTGGGGAAAGTCCCACTGAAGGACCAGCTGGGGAGAGTCCCACTCAAGGACCAGCTGGGGAGAGTCTTTCCCACTCATGGACCAGCTGAGGCAAGAGAGGGGCGTCCCACTCATCTCAGGCCTGGGGCAAACACATTCATGGGTCTTTAGCTGCGTAAATACGGGCGCGGGGAGGGGAGGGGAGGGGGGGGAGGGGGTTGATGTACCGACCTGGGGGGAAGGGGAGGGGGAAGGAGGGGGAGGGTTAGGAGGAAAGGGTGGGGGGAGGAGGAGGAAGAGGAGGAGGAAGAGGAGGATGAGGAGGAGGAGAGCCAGAAAGATAAAGGGTTGGGGGTGTGGGGTTGGGGGTGTGTGGGGGACACTTGCTCTCGTCCATTAGATCAGCGCCCCCTTGAGGTACACTCCCTCCTTCAGTACATGGGAAGGGAGGTTAAGTGTACATACCTCCCTTCGTTAGGGAGGAATGTGGTGTACATTCCTCCCTTATGTACGAAGGGGAGAAAGCATATGTCAACTTGTAGGGGTAAAACTGTTATTAGAATCCATTTTCTGTCGTCCTTTAGTGGTATATATATATATATATATATATATATATATATATATATATATATATATATATATATATAGATAGATAGATAGATAGATAGATAAATAGATAGATAGATAGATACATACATACATAGATAGATATATAGCCTGTAATATTCCCCCTCTCCCCTCCTTACATGTCCCCCCCTCCTCTTTGCACGTCCCCCCTCCTCTTTACATGTCCCTCCTCCCCTCTTTACATGTCCCCTTCTCCCCTTCCTTACATGTCCCCCCTCCCCTTTACATGTCACCCCTCCCCTCTTCACATGTCCCCCCTCCTCTTTACATGTCCCCCCTCCTCTTTACATGTCGCCCCCTTCTCTTTACATGTCACCCCTCCCCTCTTTACATGTCCCCCCCCCCTCCTCTTCACATGTCCCCCTCCTCTTCACATGTCCCCCCTCCTCTTTACATGTCCCCCCTCCTCTTTACATGTCCCCCCTCCTCTTCACATGTCCCCCCTCCTCTTCACATGTCCCCCTCCTCTTCACACGTACCCCCTCCTCTTTACATGTCCCCTCTCCCCTTCCTTACATGTCCCCCCTCCTCTTTACATGTCCCCCCCTTCTCTTTACATGTCACCCCTCCCCTCTTCACATGTCCCTCCCTCCTCTTCACATGCCGCCCCCCTTCTCCTCCTCCCTCTCTTACGATTTACTTGTTTGTTTTCCCGCTTTAAGACCGTCATCCTCAGGAGTCCGGAATCACTTTTCTTTTTTTTATTTTTACATTATGGGGCGGAGCTGCCTCTTCCCGGGGCACACACACACACACACACACACACACACACACACCAGTTGTATTATGGCCGCCATGGGGGAGATCGGCAGCCCGCAGGTGCATTGTTTTGAAAGCGTTGCACGACCGCAAACGACCACCGAAAACGACGACTAATTCTGAGGGGACGGGAGAAAATGGGAATATTGACGACGAATTACGAGGGGGAATGTAGTTATTTTGTGCTTTTTTTTATTTTTTCGTACAGGTTGCTTAGCGTGTCCCAGTGCGACGGTACGACCCTTTAGGGTATAATGAATGACCTAGGTTCTGACCTCTGGACATGACGACTCAGGTCAAAGGCCATGCCATTGTATGCAAGTGGTTGAAAGTCGTTCTTAAGAGGTCGTGACTTTTTTTTTAGGGTCATGACGTCGTTTTAAACGTCGGAACAACTCATGAGGGGTCGTATGGTCTTTTCCAAGGGTCGTAACGTTGTTTGTAATGGTCGTAAGGTCGTCTAAGGGGGTCGAGATGTCGTTCTTAAGAGTCGTAATATTCACAAGGGTCGTAATATCCCCAGAGGGTCGTAATATCCCCAGAGAGTCGTAATAGCGTTCTTTAGGATCGTAACTTTCTCAGAGGGTCGTACATTTGTTCCCAGTGGTCGTCAATGTCGTTCTCAAGGGTCGTCGTCGTGTTGTAGGGTCAGGCCGTCTTTCTCAGTGGGTCGTCACATCATTCTCAGGGGGTCGTCACATCATTCTCAGGAGGTCGTCACATCATTCTCAGGGGGTTGTCACATCATTCTCAGGGGGTCGTTACATCATTCTCAGGGGATCGTCTTATCATTCTCAGGGGGTCATCACATCATTCTCAGGGGGTCGTCTTATCATTCTCAGGGGGTCGTCACATGATTATCTGGGGGTTGTCATCTCATCACTCTCAGGGGATCGTCACATCATTCTCAGGGGGTCGTCACATCATTCTCAGGGGGGTCATCTCATCATTCTCAGGGGTTGTAAAGTCTTACACTGGGGCCTGAAAGTCGTTCTTTAGGGTCGTCGGGTCGTGCCCAGAGGTCGTACCCGTCTAGCTGAAGCAGTCATGATCAGTGGCAAGACTTATCACAACAATTTTCATTCGAAAAAATATTTTTTTATTACAATAATTTTCGTTAAACAAATATTCTTTTATTACGGTAATTTTCATTGCGACAAATATTCTTTTATGGTAATAATAACTTTCACTGTACAGATATTCCTTTCATTTCGTGTACCCTCAAAGGCTCACGAAAATTACCCAAGGGAGGTTATAAATTCACACAGGGAGAATATGAAATTCCCAAGGGAGAATCTTATGATGTAAAGCTCCACACGGTGAATACATATACCCAGGGGAAGATAAAGTGTCTGAGAATACAGTTTGAGGGGAAGAATATAGTTACGAATAAATACAGTTAGAGGGAGAATATATAAAGTTAGGAAACGGTGAGGGAGAATATCATCACAGAGGATATAGTTTCAGAGGGAGATTGTGAAGTCACCAGGGTAGAATATAAAGATACAGGGGGAATAATTTCATAGGGAGAGTATAAGCCAACACAGGGCGGATATAGAAGAATATATTAATCATTTGGAGGGAATGTGTAGACAGGGAGAATATTTAGTTACATCTGGAAAACCGCGTTCTAGAGGGAGAATATACCGTTACAGCGGGAGATTAAAGTTCCACAGGGAGAATGTAAATTTAGAGTGAATAAAGTCACAACAGCGAGAATATAAATTCTAAGAGGGAAACTAAAAGTTGCAGAGGGAGAATATAAAGGTGCAGGGAGAATATAATGTTGCAGCAAAGCTGAAGTGGAAGAATAGCTAAAGTTACGAAGGGAGAATATAAAGTTACAGGGGGGATATAAAGTTACGGAGGGAGAATATAAATTTACAGGGGGGATATAAAGTTACAGGGGGAATAAAGTTGCGGAGGGAGAATGTAATGTTGCTCAGGGAGAATATAAAGTTACAGAGGGGGGGAATATAAAGTTACGGAGGGAGAATATAAAGTCACAGGGAATATAAAAGCTGCAGTGGAAGGAGAGATAAAGTTATGGAGGGAGAATATAGTATTACTGAAGGTACTTAGGAAAGATTACAGAGGGAGAATATATAGTTACGGTGGGACGACCAGTAATTTTTTTCGGCCTCTTTTTATTCACCTTCTGGCGACTGCTCACTTGCCCGGATGTCAAGGGAGATTACTGCGCCCTCGCTCCCTCGCTACTTTATGTAGCGCAATAGACTTTGTGTCTCTGGTTACAGAGGGAGAGTATACAGTGACAGAGCAATAGTCAGAACTTGAACAGGGAGAATATGTATGTATAAAGACGCAGAGGAAAAAGAATACACAGTGACATAGGAAGAATATGAGAAGAATTATAGGGGGAAAAGTATAGAGGTAGAGAGGGAGAATATAGAAAGATAGATAGGAAAAATACAGGCATGGGTAGGGAGAATATGAAAGGTAACAGGGGAGATAAAAAGCTGGGGGAGGGAGAATATAAGCTGAGGTATAAAGCTGGGGAGGGAGAGAGAGAGAGAGAGAGAGAGAGAGAGAGAGAGAGAGAGAGAGAGAGAGAGAGAGAGAGAGAGAGAGAGAGAGAATATCAGTTCCAGAGGAAGAATATAAAGTTCTGCAGGGAGACTATAGTCTTGCTAATTAGGAAAATAGGTTAATAAAGTCTTATGATTACATTAACCCCCCCTTCCCCCTTCCCCCCGTTTTCTCTTTAGGAGCTGTCTTGAAAAAGGCTTATTTAAAGTGTTATCACCAGTTGCCAGATACCTTCAGGCGAGTGAATTTAAGTCGTGCAGTGCGGCGGTACGACCCTTGAGCACGACGGTACGACCCTTGAGCACGACGGTACGACCCTTGAGCACGATGGTACGACCCTTGAGCACGACGGTATGACCCTTGAGCACGACGGTACGACCCTTGAACACGACGGTACGACCCTTGAGCATGGCGGTACGACCCTTGAGCACGACGGTATGACCCTTGAACACGACGGTATGACCCTTGAGCACGACGGTACGACCCTTGAACACGACCTTACGACCCTTGAGCACGACGGTACGACCCTTGAGCACGATGGTACGACCCTTGAGCACGACGGTATGACCCTTGAGCACGACGGTATGACCCTTGAGCACGACGGTACGACCCTTGAGCACGACGGTAGTATGAAACAGCCACAGTAAAGAGGGTTCCTGGAGTTACATCATGTTTACATGGTAGTTCTAGGTAGACTGTTTGACACGGAATCACGTGAAAATAACGCTTGACCTTTGACCTGGTCACGCTCAGGGCGTCTCCCACCTACCCAAAGCAAAACCAGACAGGCCACGAAAGACCATTAGCAAAACCAGGCAGGCCACGAAAGACCCTTAGCAAAACCGGGCAGACCACAAAAAAAACCAGTAGCAAATCCAGAAAGACCACAAAAGACCCTTAGCAAAACCAGGCAGACCACAAAAAAAAACCATTAGCAAATCCAGAAAGACTACAAAAGACCCTTAGCAAAACCAGAAAGAACCACAAAAGACACACACAGAGCAAAACCAGACAGACCAGCCATCCACCTGTTTTAAGATATGCAAATGAAGGTGGTAAAGAATATATTTATCATCTGTCTGTCTGCCCTTGTGTTCAGGGGGGTTGGTGGGGGGGGGGGGTGTTGTCCTATTGTTCCTGGATGATATTAGTCAGCAGTGCTGATCGCCAGCTGACGTGGTGGTCAGCATGGATCACAGCTGGCTGGCCGAGCAGTATACAGCACAGCTGGCGGTCTGGGCATCATGCATCACAGCTGACGACCTCACCCTCCCTCCCTGAGCCGCCAGACTGACGCGCTGTTGCCATATTTGAGAACCCTCAACCTGGGGATGAAATACCAGGGATGACTATATACATCCCTGCCCCCCATATGGGACTGCGTTGGTTTGTCGTCCCCCATATGGGACTGCGTTGGTTTGTCGTCCCCCATATAGGACTGTGTTGGTTTGTCGTCCTCCCCCATATAGGACTGTGTTGGTTTGTCGTCCCCCATATAGGACTGTGTTGGTTTGTAGTCCTCCCCATATAGGACTGTGTTGGTTTGTCGTCCCTACATATAGGACTGTGTTGGTTTGTCGTCCCTACTTATAGGACTGTGTTGGTTTGTCGTCCCTACATATAGGACTGTGTTGGTTTGTCGTCACCCCATATAGGACTGTGTTGGTTTGTCGTCCCCCATATAGGACTGTGTTGGTTTGTCGTCCCCCATATAGGACTGTGTTGGTTTGTCGTCCCCCCATATAGGACTGTGTTGGTTTGTCGTCCCTACATATAGGACTGTGTTGGTTTGTCGTCCCCCCATATAGGACTGTGTTGGTTTGTCGTCCCCCATATAGGACTGTGTTGGTTTGTCGTCCCCCCATATAGGACTGTGTTGGTTTGTCGTCCCTACATATAGGACTGTGTTGGTTTGTCGTCCCTACATATAGGACTGTGTTGGTTTGTCGTCCCTACATATAGGACTGTGTTGGTTTGTCGTCCCCCCATATAGGACTGTGTTGGTTTGTCGTCCCCCATATAGGACTGTGTTGGTTTGTCGTCCCCCATATAGGACTGTGTTGGTTTGTCGTCCCCCCATATAGGACTGTGTTGGTTTGTCGTCCCTACATATAGGACTGTGTTGGTTTGTCGTCCCCCCATATAGGACTGTGTTGGTTTGTCGTCCCTACATATAGGACTGTGTTGGTTTGTCGTCCCCCCATATAGGACTGTGTTGGTTTGTCGTCCTCCCTCATATAGGACTGTGTTGGTTTGTCGTCCCTACATATAGGACTGTGTTGGTTTGTCGTCCCTACATATAGGACTGTGTTGGTTTGTCGTCCCTACATATAGGACTGTGTTGGTTTGTCGTCCCTACATATAGGACTGTGTTGGTTTGTCGTCCCTACATATAGGACTGTGTTGGTTTGTCGTCCCTACATATAGGACTGTGTTGGTTTGTCGTCCCTACATATAGGACTGTGTTGGTTTGTCGTCCCTCCATATAGGACTGTGTTGGTTTGTCGTCCCCCATATAGGACTGTGTCGGTTTGTCATCCCCCCATATAGGACTGTGTTGGTTTGTCGTCGAGACGGTCCGATAGACAGGGACGAGGGGGGAGAAGGGAGAAGATAAGATTGATAGATAATTGGGAAATAGAGTTATTTGTCAATTGACAGGGAGAAGACAGACCGAAGGCCATGGAAAGCGACAGGGTGACAGTGAAATGAGGACTACGGGGGGGGGGGGGGTGTCTGTAAATTGATGGGATTCGAACAGGAGACCAAATGTCGAAGACCTACTGCGTCCCTATGGTCCCGCAGACCATGGCTAGAGGCCCCTAAAGGCCCCACTGCCCCCAAAAGACCATGGCCAGAGGTCCTAAAGACCATCGCCTGAGGTCCCTAAAGATCCACTGTCCCCAAAGACCATGGCCAGAGGTCCCAAAGACCATCGCCTGAGGTCCCTAAAGACCCCACTGCCCCCACAGACCATCATGGCTAGAGGTCCCAAAGACCCTACTGCCCCAAGGTCCCATTGTGGTCCCGCAGACCATAGCCAGCACTTACGATGGGATTCATATCATGTGGTTCGCAAGGGGGCCTGGGGACGGACCAGGGTTTATGGCACGAACCTAGTGATAAAGCCCCACGCTGGTTTAAGTGTGGGGGGTCTACCTCACGCACCCCCTTACTAAGTGGGATGGGGGGGGGGGTCCCTCCCACCACGTGGGAAGGGGAGTGGGGGGACACTGTGACCCACACGGGAAGGGTCAGGTCAAAGGCTAGACCAGTCATACCTAAGAATCGTACCGTCATGCCCGTAGATCGTACAGTCGTGCTCTTGGGTCGTGCGTCGTGCTCAAGGGTCGTACCGTCGTGCTTGGGTCGTATCGTCGTGCTCGTGGGTCGTATCGTCGTGCTCGTGGGTCGTACCGTCGTGCTCAAGGGTCGTACCGTCTTGCTTGTGGGTCGTACCGTCGTGCTCGTGGGTCGTACCGTCGTGCTGAATAGTTATATTTCGTTATATATCCTTCCCTAAGGCATATATGACACATACCCACACACCTGCTCTCCAAACAGATACCTCACACACCTGTGTTACCACAGCCCCCCACACACCTGCCACATACAGCTGCCCCCAAATACCAGTAGCTCACAATTTCCCACACATCTGCCCCACACACCTGCCCCAACGGACCTGCACCCTACATCTGTCCCACACCTGCTGCCCACAGACACCTCCCTCCCACACAGGTGTTCAGAGTACATCTGTCACCCACACAGTGTCCCAGACACTCCTTTCCCACGACTGTCCCACTTCCCTGTCCCTCCACCCTCCCTCCCACACACACACATTTATCCCTGACACAACTGTCTCCACACGGTCCCCCCCACACACACAGCTGTTCCCGGAACATCTGTCTCTTCACACCCTATTCATCCCCCCCACACACATTTGTCACGACTGCAGTTGTCCCACACAGCTGCCGCCCCCCACACAGCTGTACTGGACACTCCTGTCGCACATAGCTGACCCCCCACCCATACATCTGTTTCACACACCTGTTCCTCCAAAATCGCTCCACACACCTGTTCACCACTTCTGCCCCCACACACCCGTCCCCACATCTGTCACCGAAACTCCTTTCTCATACAGTCGACCCCACACACATCTGTCCCCCCACACACACACCTGTTCCCCCCCACACACACCTGTCCCCCCCCCACACACACACCTGGCTCACCCCCCCCCCCCCACTCTGCAGGTCCCCACGTCTGCTGCACAATCAATACGAAGCCGTGACGTCACGGGGTACGCCTGGGAGGTGGGGGGGGGGGGGGGAGAGAGGGTGGCTACCCGACCCCAGAAGGGTTGCTCCACCCGGACATCATCCCCCCCCCAAAAAAAAAATCTCCCCCCCCCACACAGGAGTTCAGAACCGACCAACTTAATATTGTCGGATTAATTATAAAATAGAAATAAAATACCGTCGATTGAATTTTCAAAAAACGCAGGTTTTCCCTCCCCCCCCCCCAAAAAAAAAAGGAAAATGAAAAAGAAAAATGAACAAACCACAGATAATTTGTTATTCAGGACCTAACAGCACTTTAGCAGTATTATTGCTCCCATATATATATATATATATATATATATATATATATATATATATATATATATATATATATATATATATCAAGGGATGTGAAGCGTCTGGGGTAAGCTATGGAAAGCTGTGTAGGTATGTATATTTGCGTGTGTGGACGTATGTATATACATGTGTATTGGGGGGGTTGGGCCATTTCTTTCGTCTGTTTCCTTGCGCTACCTCGCAAGCGCGGGAGACAGCGACAAAGTATAAAAAAAAAAAAAAAAAAAAATATATATATATATATATATATATATATATATATATATATATATATATATATATATATATATATATACAGATGGGGCCCCACGAGTGTAAAACTCCCCCCACCTTACAAATAGATAATTTCAAATTTGTGATTGCACAGGCTCGCCATTTCCCGCATTGCGAGATGGCGCCGGGCACTGAGGAAGAATGGCCCCATTTGCTCACAGCCAATCCCCATCCGTCACATCTAATGTACGGAAACCATATATATATATATATATATATATATATATATATATATATATATATATATATATATATATATATTGTCCCCATTAAACCCACTAGTGTAATCCCCTGCAGAGCGACGGGGATTAATCCCTAACAAGGACATTGTCCTCACCTGGCGGTAACATACGAGTGTTATTGTTTGTTTTTGTCGCGGCGGAGTTTGTTTTTGTTTGCTGGGGGGGGGGGGGGGCGCTGATGTTTACTTGTTTTGCTCTTGTTCTTTAGAAAGATAGTATTTGTTCCCTGGTAACTTTTAGGTGTGGTTGAGTTTTACTTATATTGTTGTTATGGTGTTGTTGTTGATGTGTTGATGTTGCATGCTGGCAGGAGCCTTCGTTGATGTTGTGTGGTCACTGGTGATTTTGGATGCTGGCAGGAGCTTTCGTTGAAGTTGTGTGTTCGCTGGTGTGTTTGGATGCTGGCAGGAGCCTTCGTTGAAGTTGTGTGTTCGCTGGTGTGTTTGGATGCTGGCTGGAGCCTTCGTTGAAGTTGTGTGTTCGCTGGTATATTTGGATGCTGGCAGGAGCCTTCGTTACGTACGTAATGCAATACAGACGCCAGAACGTACAGACAAAAGAAGCAATTATATTCACAAATACACAGTGCCTGATTCTCGTCTCTCAGGACCTTTGAATTCTCACCGAGACGTTGCACATGTTTACGTTCTTGCATTTCAGATGAAGTCAGATTTGCAATTGTAAGTAGTAATGTTTTTTTTTTTATTTGAGGAAATTCGTTCTAATGAAGCAGGTAATATATTCGCCAGTTTGCTCAACGAAATGTATGTTTGATATAAGAATTATATACTTAGAATGACGCAAGCTTATGTATTGGATATATATATTATATATATATATATATATATATATATATATATATATATATATATATATATATATATATATATATATATATATATGATGGCATAGGGTAACCTTAGATAGTATTATGTAACCCATTTATATATAGCTAAGCCTTCCTGAGATAGCATTATGTAAGCCATATATAGCCAAACGTACCTCAGATGGTATTATATGAGCCATATATAGCCAGAGCTGACCTATCTTTGACCTGATATGACCTGTGCCCCGACCTGGATGGCCGGAAGGGGAAATCTTCACTCTCCTGTGGTAGGATGTGTGTGGCGTGGCGTCTTCCGCAGGACGCTTGTGCTGGCGTGGGTCTGGTTTGAGATCTCGTAGGTTTGGGTAGGTTAGAGGGGTCTCATAGGTTAGGTTAGAGGGGTCTCGTAGGTTAGGTTAGAGGGGTCTCGTAGGTTAGGGGTCTCGAAGGTTAGGGGTCTCGAGGGTTAGGGGGTCTCGTAGAGTAGGTCTTGTCTGGCTCGTCTCCCGGCGCCCCTTTCAGCTGAGGGGTCCCAGTCGTCTCCTGTAACCCCCCCACCACGGCGACATCTTCAGACTCAGCCAGGAATTTAAAAATGATGGCCTGTTATCCTCGCGTCGCTGTTTTCTCTCCTCCCCTGCTCGCCAGATGTACGGCCGCAGATGTCTGACTCCAGCTCACATTCCCTTATTTTGGGGTTAGGTTATTTTGTTTTTTCCGTTCGGTGCGCTCCTTTGCACTCCCTCCAGCAGATCTTTGGCCCCGTGACCCCTTTCGAGCACGATGGAGCGATCTTGGTGCATGGCTGTACGGCCCATTGAGTGTAGGAAACTACTCGACCCTCGACTTGATCCTGAATGGGGTCAGGTCAGAGGTCATAATTACACTAGGAAGGGGTAGTATTGAGGTCAAGGGTCATATCGTCGTGCTTAAGGCATTAACAGATCGAGAAGAGGGCTGAGAATAGCCCTTATGTCATTCTTCCACCAAGATCACCGTATTTTTTTTATTTCTAATCCTAGGAAGATGAGAGGCATTTGCATAAGCCCCATTCTCACAGCGCGCCCCATCACCATCCCCCTCCTCTGTACCTGATTGCCCATCATCAATGGGGGGAGGGTGAGGAGGAGTTGATGATGGCTGGGGGTTGGAGCCGTGAGTATTACTTCCCCCCCCCCCATCCCCCCTCCCCCCCCCCAGTCACCTAATCAGGTTCCACACCACTTGTAGTCCATTATAAACCCCCCCCTACCCCCCCTTACCCCCCCGCCCTCACTCCCTCTAGTCTGGCGAGATTAGAAAAACTACGATTCATTCACTATGCATTTCGGCTGGTGTGCATATGTATATAGACACACATAGAGGAGCAAAGACTTGTTATATATATATATATATATATATATATATATATATATATATATATATATATATATATATATATATATATATATATATATATACCAGGTTAAGAAAACGGGGTCAACACGAGTGTATACCTCTCTCTCTCTCTCTCTCTCTCTCTCTCTCTCTCTCTCTCTCTCTCTCTCTCTCTCTCTCTCTCTCTCTCTCTCTCTCTCTCTCTCCCCCCTTGACACAAAGGGTAATCCCGTTGGCCATCAGCAGCCCAAGGTAGTAAGCCAAGTCCTCCGGCAGAAAACAGTTCCATGAGGGAAAAAAAAAAATGAGATTAGAATATGTATAGTCGCGACGGAAGCCTTGTGTGGGGGTGAGGTTGGCACAGGAACCTGGTGAGAAATGAGGGGTCATCTCCGGGGGACTTAGAGGAAGATGGGGGATGGGGGGAGGAAGGGCGAATTGATGGGGTAGGGGAAGGGACGGGATAGGAGGATGGAGAAGGGAAGACCTGGGGTGATAGATGGGGTGATTATGACGTGAAGTAAAAGGGAGATGGGGTGATATTCTCTGCCCACTGTGTATGCGTGGACACCGGGAGTGAGAGGGGTCAGGTTCGGTGAGGTTGTATTAGGATAAGTGGACGGAAAGGAGTACAGTCAGGCTGAGGAACTTAGTTCTCTTCCGAGGAGTCCATCATTTCCCTGCTCCTGCTTGGAGCGCAGCCCTAAGGCTACAGAAGCCTCATTAAAACAGCATCGGGATTGTGTGTTGACAAGGAATTATAATCATACAATCCCAGGACCCATTTCAAGGCTGCACGCCAATCAGGAGCAGGGAAGTGATAGACCCCTTTGGAATGAGTTTTCCCCACCTAGACTGTACTCTTTTTCGTCCACTGATGATGATACAGTCTCGCTAAAGGTATCTTATGATGGTGGACTCCGGTAAACACACACACACACACACACACACACACACACACACACACACACAGTAACACCGCGAACGAGAAATCACCTTCGACAGGTCCGTACGAAGTAATTAATCAACATCCAAACTTCCGTAAACCTTATTAATGATCAAAAGAAAAAAAAACTGCTTTTAATGAAGTGGTTTGGGCTGGAACACACTTCAAAGGGTAGGTTTTGCTTGGTTCCCTCCCTTAGCAGCTCCCTGAGATCAGTCTTGGTTGGGACTAGATGAAGTCAACATACCTCTATAATTAAAGGAATGAAAAAAACCTTCGACAAGGAAATAACAATTGTGTAAACAAGAGTTTGATGAGAATGTAATAGGCTTTGCTGTTGTTACTGAAGAACCATGATCTCATATTTCGACAGCGTCGAGAGATCCACTCATACTCACTGCAGAAATAGATCGTAAAGGAACGGAACCAGTGTCTTAAAAAAGCAAATTACAGTCAGCTTCGGGTCCCAGAGTGCGTTCCCAGCCATATGCCACTATGCCCCAGTACCTCTCATAGTTTAAGAAGCCCAAGTTTAGATTGTGTGGATCCATTGAGCTCATAAGATTGTAGTAATCCATGGGCGTCCTGAGACGTAAAGGAGCCATATCGAACAACCTCGTATACGAGAATGATCCTTATGATGATTATATTAGCAGGATGAACATGCTGAATGCCAATAGCAAGCCCGATGGCACTTGAATGGCCATGTTTAGACCAATGATTGAAGTAGTTCGTTATCATAAGAAAGGTCATGTTACGTAACAGAATACGTAGTGTCGTGATTTACGTGACCTGGTTAATTAGTGAGGGTCAACATTATTAACTCTTCTTGCTTGTTAGCGTCGATGATGCTGAAGCTGTATGCAGATGAGGCTGTGGTCATCCCTAAACCAGACAGAGGCTGGAGTGTGTAGCATGTGTACACCCCCCCTCCCCCCCAGCATGATTTAACCCACTCAGAACTTGAGGTCAAAGGTTCACATCCCTCGAGGGTCGAACTTACGTATATTCTCTTTAATGGCGTTGAGGAAGGTTATTTTTTTTTTTTTTTTTTTTTTTTTGCTTTGAAAGGTGAAGAATTCATTCTCTCTCTCTCTCTCTCTCTCTCTCTCTCTCTCTCTCTCTCTCTCTCTCTCTCTCTCTCTCATATATATATATATATATATATATATATATATATATATATATATATATATATATATATATATATATATATATAATGGAATATACTTGTTCGCCGTTTCCCGCGTCAGCGATGAATATATATATATATATATATATATATATATATATATATATATATATATATATATATATATATATATATATACACACACACACACACACACACACACACACACACACACACACACACACACACACACACACATACTCTCTCATATTAGGTGTTGTAGCTATAAAAACCCAGTATTGTACAATACGTCCAAACAGGCAACAGAACAACCACGTGTTGTGGTAACAAGGCTTCCCTCTTGTTTCACTTAATATATCACATCTTCTCGTGCGCTGCCACACGGGGGCCAAGTGAACGCTCACTTCTGGGAAAGTATCGATCGCCCTGTATGAGGTGTTGCCCTTGGGGGGAGCACTGAATATATTAGTTATTTTTTTTGCTTTGAGTATATTTGAGGGGCTGCCCACAGAAAAGCTCTGAATAAATTACCAGCGAAATGTTTTCGGTCATTTTCTTTAAGCTGGTTACCTTCAGCGGAGTGAATAAACTACTGTATGATTTCTTCCAAATACATTATTGATTTATTCTCCCCGAATAGTATAATACTTTTGCAAAATTATGAAGAACAGATCATTGTGGTAACGTCTACGTTTTGAGAGACAGGAGGAAAAGCAACAGATTTGACGGGGTCGTAAATATTGGACGATGGTATTTTGGGGGGGATTTTTACGAGGATGTGTGAAGGTAGCTTGCTCGTGGGTACTCTCTCTCTCTCTCTCTCTCTCTCTCTCTCTATATATATATATATATATATATATATATATATGAACAAAGTCCATAGGAACGTGCACCTTCATAGAACATACAAACCTCCAACAGCCAGGATCGAACCCGGGACCCCTGTGCAACAGGCGGGAGCGCTACCGCTAGGCTATGATCGCCCCTAATAGGGAATTAACTATTCTAATACTATGTACTCGAATACCCTTCGTGTCACGTTGGTGCGCGTTCATATGCACTTTGTTCGTATTCATATACCTCCGCGTTGTACAGTTAGGTTCGGTAAAATGCTATCTGCTGGCTGTGTGAGCCTGATGGGAAATGACCGGTGTAGACCCCGTTGCTCACCAACATGAGACGAAGGGTATTCGAGTACATAGTATTCGAATAGTCAGTTCCCTATTAGGGGCGATCATAGCCTAGCTGTAGCGCTCCCGCCTGTTACACAGGGGTCCCGGGTTCGATCCTGGCTGTTGGAGGTTTGTATGATATATAAACCTCTTCGATGTATATCAACTGACTTTCATTTCTCTCTTGTGTCTCCCCT
>NC_092287.1:25173837-25331337 GCF_036320965.1 Panulirus ornatus | reverse complement strand
GAATCGCACAGTAATGGCATCCGCAGTGTTGGCTGACGCTGTTTTATTTTTTGAATTATTATTATTCCACCTTAGTTATGATCACATTCAAGCTCATACATTTTTTTCTCATTCATTAAGTAAACAGTAAAAAAGATACCAGTAGCTTTCTGAATTTTGGCTTAGCAATCCCAGTCACATTTGTAATATGAGATATATTTTATGTTGAATGCTCGCAGAGGGTAGGAGAGTTTCCAGACACCGCGAGATGTCTAATTCATCCGGGAAAATACGATGGCAGATATAAATCAGACGTGGGAAAAATACGATTAAAAAAAAGAAAGGAATTTTTGAGTTTGAAACTTTGTGACCCTGATGATGGTGATTATGAGAGAATTACTTATGATAACAAGAAGAGTAGGATGTAAGAAACTAAAGGGTAATAATCAAAATGACAGTTACAAAAGGACATTAATTACGAGGTGCGTCCTCTTTGTCAGCGTCATAAGAATTTACCTTAAAAAATGTGAGATTACTAATCAGAACAAGAACGACATATTTGCTGTCATAACTCAGGCCACAGTCCGGCCATAGTCTTATCTGTGTCTGTCCTTCTGTCTCTGTACAGCCATTCATTATCTGTCTGTCGGCAACAGAAGCGACATAGACAGACACACCATTGCTCTATCTCTTAAGGTCAAAGGTCAGAGGTCAGGATCTTTCTTTTTCTAATACAGTTGTAATGCGCCAGTGACCTCCTGCCATTGGCGTGATCCAGCTCTGGTGAGGTTGTTGGTACGCCTTGCGACCCACCAGCCTGACGGGTGTGGGTTCGAATCCCCGGACAGGGCGACCTGCTCACATCCAACGCAGGTGCTCGCCCTGTCCTGTAGGAGCTGGTCGATGGAAAGGTACCTGGCGTAAGCTGGTGTGTGTGTGTGTGTGTGTGTGTGTGTGTGTGTGTGTGTGTGTGTGTGTGTGTGTGTCTTCACGTATAGGAGTAAAGACATAATAAAGAACAAAAGAATCTTTGTAGCAAATAATATGGACAAGGATGGTAATTAGGGATTCAATGGGTGAGGTTCGTTGAAGACGAGATGATATTGGATCTGAAAGACAGGTTGAAAAGCGTATTTAAGATGAGGGGGTGGGGGGGGGGAGAGAGACATCTTGGAAAGCGTTGAAATTATTAGGAAATAAAATATTTTTGATAATCCTTTTGATGAATCTTGGCTTATATAAGACACATAAGGTCTTTAATGAAATTTTGCCCTGTAATGCCAAAGGGTTTTCGTCACTGCAAGACTGTATAGTGGCAAGGGTATGGACGACAGCAGATGTCGTGCTTTTAGGAATATTTTTGGAAACTACTAAACTACTGATTAACGTCTCTCTAACGACTGTGGGCCGGACCACACAATGTGGAGCAAACTACCGAAGCGAATGGCATCTTGGGTTATGAGATAAGAGGTCGTTTGGAATAAATTGTTTATTTTTTTTTTCTTATCTGCGAGACTGAGATAAAAGAAAACGGATGGACGGATTGTGCGTTCTTCTCGTAGCCGGTGTATTCAAGGGGTCGTATCGTCGTGTTCAGGGGGGGGGGGGTTAGAATACCAAAGACGACACGGGTCGTTTGACCAGACAAAAATAGATACTGAAGTATAAAGACTCGTCCATAAGGTCCGTAATGGCGTATCACATAAGTCGCTGTCAACTCTACGAGAGAGAGAGAGAGAAAAAAAAGAAACATAGAAAATGGTGTAGTCAACAAATTTACAGAAAACGGCAATTCTGTCAACAAAGGGACAGAAAACGGTGTCATGTCAACAATAGAACAGAGAACGGTGTCATGTCAACAAACGGGAAGTATTGTTTACTTGAGCCGTATCCTCCCCATCCCCTACACATTACCTCCCCCACCCCACCTCTAGATCTCCCCAACCCTAACAACTCTCTCTCTCCGTCCCAGTATCTCCCAAGCCTTACAGCTTTCTCCCCACCCCTGGATCCCCCTAACCTCTACTACTCTCTCACCCCAGTGGATCTCCCCAACTCCCTAGAACTTCCACCCCATTCCTGGTCCTCCCCAACCTTCCCAATCCCTACAACTTCCTCCCCACCCCAGTTCACCCCAGCTCCCATAATTCCTCCCCACCTACTAAGGTTATATTGATTGCAAGAGCCTACCTTAGGTTACATGGGATTAACTTGGTTTACAGGGGCTTACCCTACGTAGTTTACATGGGATTAGCTTAGTTTATAGAGGGCTGCAGTAGGTACTAGATCGTGGTGTGGTTTACAGAGGGGCTTGACTCTGATAACAGGGTTTATGTAGGTTTACATGTGGCTTGGGTTTACAGGATCTTGGTTTGGGTTGGTTTACAGGTGTTGACTTCGTTTACAGGGCCATATCCCCTTCAAGTTCGGCCTTTTTTGTGAGGTATGGCCTAGTTTACATTGTTTGCCTTACTTGAGGTCGACTCGTGTTGGTTTACTTCGTCTTGTTTGGGGTCGAGGGTCGACGAGGTTTACTTAAATGTAGCTTGAATCGAGTGGGTTTTATTTTGGTTTACATTGACTTGGCATACTTTTTTCTTTGTTTTTTATGTTGTTCTTTCTCGTGTTGGGTTTAATTTTCATTTTCTATGTGTGTTAATTTCTGTTAAATTCGGTTGCCTTCGATTTTTCCAATATACTTTGCACGTAAAAAAATCTGGCAAGTTTATAATTGTTTATATGCTTGGGTAAACTCTTTTTATGTTTTGTATATTACTTTCTGCTTTTATTCATTCTTTTTTTGTACACGATAGTAAATGTTTGCAGCAAACAAGCCTTTCCAGCGCAGAACAGTTTGCATGATCAACTTTAGGGTTCATTGTCTCGTGTAGATTGTATGGAATTTAATGAAATCGTCATAATACAGTATTGTTTTTGTTTTTGTTGTTGTTGTTGTTGTTCACGGTAAATATGCAGGCCCGGTCTCTCTCTCTCTCTCTCTCTCTCTCTCTCTCTCTCTCTCTCTCTCTCTCTCTCTCTCTCTCTCTCTCCTGGGGTCTGCCTGACATTAATAATTGTAACTAATTCTTTGCCTTACACGGAATGAGCAGCTAATTCGTACCCCATTCTAATTATTACCTAACTCTTACCTTAAACAATTTATTACCTGATTTTTACCTTAAATCATTACCTAATTCTTACCTTAAACAAATTGTTCCCTAATTCTTACCTTAAAAGCAAATTATTACATAATTCTTACCTTAAAAGCAAATTATTACATAATTCTTACCTTAAAAGCAAATTATTACCTAATTCTTACCTTAAAAGCACATTCTTACGTAATTCTTACCTCAAAAACAAATTATTACCTAATTCTTACCTTAATTTATTACCTAATTTTTACCTGACACAGATTATTACCTATTTCTAATTACTACCAATTTCTTACCTCACTCGAATGATTGCGTCATTCTTACACGAATTATTATCCTTTGATACGTAATAACTCACGAACCGTAGCCTACTTCTGACTTCAAGATTTTGTTCGATCGTTGAGTTATAACTTGACGTAGCCGACCCTTAATCACATAACCCTAACACTGGATAGGCCTACAGCCCTTAACCACACCCCCCTCCCCTCACCCTCCCCCCCTTAGAGTAACCAACCAGCCCTGCATAATTAAGGACCTGTCTGCCTATGTAATTAACTATAGAAAGAAATCCAAAGAAAGTCTCTATTTTTTTCTCTTTTTTTTTTTTGGCGGCCATAATGACTCTGGTCTTCCATAGGCTTAAAAAAAAACAAATACCCATCCAACCAGCGTAACGGGTCATACGAGCTTCATACAGGCAAACTCATCTCGAATTACTTCAGTCGGTAATTACTTAAAAAAGAGATAATTGTACTCTCTAATGCATCGTTCATGGCAGTCATTAAAGGTACGAGATAATTGCTCTGAATTGCCGGAGGTCAATTAGCGACAGGGCATTAAATGCGTCTGCAGGCGGATTCTCCCATCCAGTTGCAAGAACGCGTCGTCGTATGCGTCGTTCCTTTAGGATATACGTCAATATTTTTTTTTAAGTATTTTGGATGAATAAAAAGATTTTCTTTTTAGGAGGGAATTTGCATAAAGCATCATATTTTCATTTCGTGGTTTTCATGTTGATGGCAGAGTCGTTCGGCACGACCAGACGAGCGTTGAGGCGCGGAGGGAACGACTCCCCTCCCCGGAGGGCGACGGTACGACCCCTCGGGTTGGACCGACCCTGTTTTGAGCTCGGTGGTACGACCTTTGAGTTAGGTAGTACGACCTCTCTAGGACGGCAGTTCGACCATTCAGCACGGCGGTACGACCTCTGAGAAATAATGACCTTACAGCACGGCGGTACGACTTTTAAGACAGTACGACCTATCAGTATAATGGTTACGACCTTTGAGCATAATGGCACGACCCTTTGGCTACATCGATACGACCCTTGAGCACAACGGTACTGCCCTTGAACACGACGGAACGACCCGTGAACACGACGATACGACCCGTGAACACGACTGTACGACCCGTGAACACGACGGTACGATCCGTGAACACAGCAGTACGACCCTTGAACACGACGGTACGACCCGTGAACACAACAGTACGACCCTTGAACACGACGGTACGACCCTTGAACACGACGTTGCGACCCGTGAACACAACATACGACCCTTGAACACAACAGTACGACCCTTGAACACGACGGTACGACCCTTGAACACAACAGTACGACCCCTGAACACGACGGTACGACCCTTGAACACGACGGTACGACCCTAAGGCATGTTCGCCTGTCCTTTCACCTCCCTCCCCCTCCAAAAGAAGGGGATACTCAGCCTTCACTCCCCCCGACCCCCCACTCATCCCCCTATCCAAAGGGAGGACACAGACTTCAACACCCCCCCCCCCCCCCATTGACGTCATTTCCCAAGGTATTCTCGACCTTAAAGCATTTCTACAATTGCACTGGGGATCTATACGACCCCGAGCCATCGTAGGGCACACCCTGACGTGTTCCTAACGCGTCCTGCCCCCCTCCCCCCCCGATACCTGGCCTCGTATAAGGCCTGGTGTTAGCACTACGTCCTTCTCGGTACGTAAGGGTGATTTACCGCTCTCGTCCCCCTTTTCTTTCCAACCTTGTTGACGCCCTTAATGATGCTTGAGACGCATACCTAATCACGTCCTTTACAAGATGAAGAGGTCGTTAGAAAACGAAGCCATTAGGGGTATATATATATATATATATATATATATATATATATATATATATATATATATATATATATATATATATATATGTGTGTGTGTGTGTGTGTGTGTGTGTGTGTGTATATATATATATATATATATATATATATATATATATATATATATATATATATATATATTATATATATATACGTACACACATACAGATGTAGTGGCCCTGGGAAAGGCACTTCAGCTCCTCGACCAAGCCAGAAATATATTTTAGTATTTTTTGTCCGGTAATTAAGGCAGAATAATTATATCTCACGTGATTACTGGAGGGCCAGAGTGTGGAGAGGGTGTGTGGCTTTGCCTGCCTGCTGCCGATGTGGTGGAGGTGAGGGAGGGTGGGTGTTTAATTATTTCATTGTTTCTCTACCTCTCGTGTGAGTTTCAATTATAAGGTATTAGAATTTACAGGCGGCCAGTAATTAACGTAGGCAATTATCTGGATTAATTACGTCGGGTGATTATCAAGAGTGAGTTGACCCCACACTGGTTACGTTGTGACCTCCCATAGTCCCTGTTGGTCATGTTGGGATGGGTTAGGGTGGGATTGGATCTGGGGTCCGGGTGGGGCTGGGTCAGTGCAGGGTCAGGGGTCAGGATGGGGCTGGGTCAGGGGTCAGGATGGGGCTAAGTCAAGGAGGGTCAGGGTTCAGGGTGGGGCTGGGTCAGGGGTCAGGGTGGGGCTAAGTCAAAGAGGGTCAGGGTTCAGGGTGGGGCTGGGTCAAACTTGGGTCAGGGGTCTGGATGAGGCTGGGTCAGGGGTCAGGGTGGGGCTAAGTCAAGGAGGGTCAGGGTTCAGGGTGGGGCTGGGTCAAACTTGGGTGAGGGGTCAGGATGAGGCTGGGTCAGGGGTCAGGGTGGGGCTAAGTCAAGGAGGGTCAGGGTTCAGGGTGGGGCTGGGTCAAACTTTGGTCAGGGTTCAGGGTGGGGCCAGGTCAAGGGTCAGGGTGGGCTGGGTCAGACTGGCTGACCTGCGAGGTGTGCGTGACGTCACACGATAACGCCGAAGATAACGAACCTTGACCTTGGCCTCCCAGATGACCCCACCCGCTGCTCTTGCCTTACTGTATCATGAGGACGTTTTTTAAAACGTATTCACACTGCCAGGCAGTTTCCTTTAACGCCCTTTTAAAGTCCCCCACATGCCCTATTGTCTATTTAGATAACCCCTGTGTACACCGGTGTCGTATTTTCACAAGTATTTTCAGCCTTTTTAAATGTACTCTGTATACAGTAGCAGACATCTCATTGTATTTCGTATGCATCATTGAGCTTTTAAATGGCTTTGTTTTACGTCAGTGGACTGTTAAATGGCTTTATTCTACATTTGTAGACTTTTGAATGGCTTTATTCCATGTGAGTAGACTTTTAGATGACTTTTACGTACGTTAGCTTACCTAAATTTTTCCTCAATATAAACTCAACGCTTTAAAGGCCCTATGTGCTCCATCACACCTTTAAATGTCCTTCTCATACTTTAAAACTATTATGAATGTCATTTACTTCTATCTCCATCCCTTTAAATGTTTTCCATTTATACCATAAGGCCTTTTCCATAACCTTACTTGTACCAGCAGACCTTTAAATATCATTTACTTGCACCGGTATATCTTGAAATGCCCTCGATTACCATCACTGTACAGAAATATTTGATAAGACAATTAACCCCATCGACACAACGGTACGACCCTCAGACATGACGGTACGACCCTCGAGCACGACGATACGACCCTTGAGCACGACGGGACCGACCCTCGAGCACGACGATACGACCCTCGAGCACGACGGTACGACCTTCGAGTACAACGGTACGACCCTCGAGCACGACGGTACGACCCTCGAGCACGACGGTACGACCCTCGAGCACGACGGTACGACCCTCGAGCACGACGGTACGACCCTTAATCACGATGGCTTGTCGTTCAGCCACATGCCTAATAGTATTCGTCACTGTGATTAAAGGAATCATTCGCTTCAAAGGCAAGTGGATCCCTTGCTAAAAGGTTCGCCCATGATTCGATAAGATGATTTGGAAACCCCGAAAACAAATGTCATGTCGCGTTCTGATCCTGTATTCCATTTAAACAAGTGACGGCTGGAGTAATGAGCAAGACCCAATTAACCGGAATTCTGCCTGGGAAAAAGTTGATATTTGTGTTGTGTCGAACGAGCTGGCTTTTGCCACAGTGTTGGGGAGGAAGACGGCAGGTAGATTTAAGGGTTAGGGGCCAACTGGGCCCCCGAATTTTAGGGGCCCTTAATTTTCTTTTGTTTTACGATGTTTTGCTCGCAGTTTCATGGGTAGCGCAAAGTCGGATGGAAGTAAGAGAGGTTCAACTTACAGGTTCGTCTGAGTTAAGCTTGTAAGGGAGCCCCCAAGTCGTCAAAGTTAAGCTTGCAAGGGGGCCCCCAAGTTGTCAAAGTTAAGCTTGCAAGGGGGCCCCCAGTTGTCAAAGTTAAGCTTGCAAGGGGGCCCCCAAGTTGTCAAAGTTAAGCTTGCAAGGGGGCCCCCAGTTGTCAAAGTTAAGCTTGTAAGGGAGCCCCCAAGTCGTCAAAGTTAAGCTTGTAAGGGAGCCCCCAAGTCGTCAAAGTTAAGCTTGCAAGGGGGCCCCCAAGTTGTCAAAGTTAAGCTTGCAAGGGGGCCCCCAGTTGTCAAAGTTAAGCTTGCAAGGGGGCCCCCAGTTGTCAAAGTTAAGCTTGCAAGGGGGCCCCCAAGTTGTCAAAGTTAAGCTTGCAAGGGGGCCCCCAAGTTGTCAAAGTTAAGCTTGTAAGGGAGCCCCAAGTCGTCAAAGTTAAGCTTGCAAGGGGGCCCCCAGTTGTCAAAGTTAAGCTTGTAAGGGAGCCCCAAGTCGTCAAAGTTAAGCTTGTAAGGGAGCCCCAAGTCGTCAAAGTTAAGCTTGTAAGGGAGCCCCAAGTCGTCAAAGTTAAGCTTGCAAGGGGGCCCCCAAGTTGTCAAAGTTAAGCTTGTAAGGGAGCCCCAAGTCGTCAAAGTTAAGCTTGTAAGGGAGCCCCCAAGTCGTCAAAGTTAAGCTTGCAAGGGGGCCCCCAAGTTGTCAAAGTTAAGCTTGTAAGGGAGCCCCAAGTCGTCAAAGTTAAGCTTGCAAGGGGGCCCCCAGTTGTCAAAGTAAGCTTGCAAGGGGGCCCCCAAGTTGTCAAAGTTAAGCTTGTAAGGGAGCCCCCAAGTCGTCAAAGTTAAGCTTGCAAGGGGGCCCCCAGTTGTCAAAGTTAAGCTTGTAAGGGAGCCCCAAGTCGTCAAAGTTAAGCTTGCAAGGGGGCCCCCAGTTGTCAAGTTAAGCTTGCAAGGGGGCCCCCAGTTGTCAAAGTTAAGCTTGTAAGGGAGCCCCAAGTCGTCAAAGTTAAGCTTGTAAGGGAGCCCCAAGTCGTCAAAGTTAAGCTTGCAAGGGGGCCCCCAAGTTGTCAAAGTTAAGCTTGCAAGGGGGCCCCCAGTTGTCAAAGTAAGCTTGCAAGGGGGCCCCCAGTTGTCAAAGTTAAGCTTGTAAGGGAGCCCCAAGTCGTCAAAGTTAAGCTTGCAAGGGGGCCCCCAGTTGTCAAAGTTAAGCTTGTAAGGGAGCCCCAAGTCGTCAAAGTTAAGCTTGTAAGGGAGCCCCAAGTCGTCAAAGTTAAGCTTGCAAGGGGGCCCCCAGTTGTCAAAGTTAAGCTTGTAAGGGAGCCCCAAGTCGTCAAAGTTAAGCTTGCAAGGGGGCCCCCAGTTGTCAAGTTAAGCTTGCAAGGGGGCCCCCAGTTGTCAAAGTTAAGCTTGTAAGGGAGCCCCAAGTCGTCAAAGTTAAGCTTGCAAGGGGGCCCCCAGTTGTCAAGTTAAGCTTGCAAGGGGGCCCCCAGTTGTCAAGTTAAGCTTGCAAGGGGGCCCCCAAGTTGTCAAAGTTAAGCTTGTAAGGGAGCCCCCAAGTCGTCAAAGTTAAGCTTGCAAGGGGGCCCCCAGTTGTCAAAGTAAGCTTGCAAGGGGGCCCCCAGTTGTCAAGTTAAGCTTGCAAGGGGGCCCCCAGTTGTCAAGTTAAGCTTGCAAGGGGGCCCCCAGTTGTCAAAGTTAAGCTTGTAAGGGAGCCCCAAGTCGTCAAAGTTAAGCTTGTAAGGGAGCCCCCAAGTCGTCAAAGTTAAGCTTGCAAGGGGGCCCCCAGTTGTCAAAGTAAGCTTGCAAGGGGGCCCCCAGTTGTCAAGTTAAGCTTGCAAGGGGGCCCCCAAGTTGTCAAAGTTAAGCTTGTAAGGGAGCCCCAAGTCGTCAAAGTTAAGCTTGCAAGGGGGCCCCCAGTTGTCAAGTTAAGCTTGCAAGGGGGCCCCCAGTTGTCAAAGTTAAGCTTGTAAGGGAGCCCCAAGTCGTCAAAGTTAAGCTTGCAAGGGGGCCCCCAGTTGTCAAGTTAAGCTTGCAAGGGGGCCCCCAGTTGTCAAGTTAAGCTTGCAAGGGGGCCCCCAGTTGTCAAAGTAAGCTTGCAAGGGGGCCCCCAAGTTGTCAAGTTAAGCTTGCAAGGGGGCCCCCAGTTGTCAAAGTTAAGCTTGTAAGGGAGCCCCAAGTCGTCAAAGTTAAGCTTGTAAGGGAGCCCCCAAGTCGTCAAAGTTAAGCTTGCAAGGGGGCCCCCAGTTGTCAAAGTTAAGCTTGCAAGGGGGCCCCCAAGTTGTCAAAGTTAAGCTTGTAAGGGAGCCCCAAGTCGTCAAAGTTAAGCTTGCAAGGGGGCCCCCAGTTGTCAAGTTAAGCTTGCAAGGGGGCCCCCAAGTTGTCAAAGTTAAGCTTGTAAGGGAGCCCCCAAGTTGTCAAAGTTAAGCTTGCAAGGGGGCCCCCAGTTGTCAAAGTTAAGCTTGTAAGGGAGCCCCAAGTCGTCAAAGTTAAGCTTGCAAGGGGGCCCCCAGTTGTCAAAGTTAAGCTTGCAAGGGGGCCCCCAAGTTGTCAAAGTTAAGCTTGTAAGGGAGCCCCAAGTCGTCAAAGTTAAGCTTGTAAGGGAGCCCCAAGTCGTCAAAGTTAAGCTTGTAAGGGAGCCCCAAGTCGTCAAAGTTAAGCTTGCAAGGGGGCCCCCAGTTGTCAAAGTAAGCTTGCAAGGGGGCCCCCAGTTGTCAAGTTAAGCTTGCAAGGGGGCCCCCAGTTGTCAAAGTAAGCTTGCAAGGGGGCCCCCAGTTGTCAAAGTTAAGCTTGTAAGGGAGCCCCCAAGTCGTCAAAGTTAAGCTTGCAAGGGGGCCCCCAGTTGTCAAGTTAAGCTTGCAAGGGGGCCCCCAGTTGTCAAGTTAAGCTTGCAAGGGGGCCCCCAGTTGTCAAAGTAAGCTTGCAAGGGGGCCCCCAGTTGTCAAGTTAAGCTTGCAAGGGGGCCCCCAAGTTGTCAAAGTTAAGCTTGTAAGGGAGCCCCAAGTCGTCAAAGTTAAGCTTGCAAGGGGGCCCCCAGTTGTCAAAGTTAAGCTTGTAAGGGAGCCCCAAGTCGTCAAAGTTAAGCTTGCAAGGGGGCCCCAAGTCGTCAAAGTTAAGCTTGCAAGGGGGCCCCCAGTTGTCAAAGTTAAGCTTGTAAGGGAGCCCCCAAGTTGTCAAAGTTAAGCTTGTAAGGGAGCCCCAAGTCGTCAAAGTTAAGCTTGCAAGGGGGCCCCCAGTTGTCAAAGTAAGCTTGCAAGGGGGCCCCCAGTTGTCAAAGTAAGCTTGCAAGGGGGCCCCCAGTTGTCAAGTTAAGCTTGCAAGGGGGCCCCCAAGTTGTCAAAGTTAAGCTTGTAAGGGAGCCCCCAAGTCGTCAAAGTTAAGCTTGCAAGGGGGCCCCCAGTTGTCAAAGTTAAGCTTGTAAGGGAGCCCCAAGTCGTCAAAGTTAAGCTTGTAAGGGAGCCCCCAAGTCGTCAAAGTTAAGCTTGCAAGGGGGCCCCCAGTTGTCAAAGTTAAGCTTGTAAGGGAGCCCCAAGTCGTCAAAGTTAAGCTTGCAAGGGGGCCCCCAGTTGTCAAGTTAAGCTTGCAAGGGGGCCCCCAGTTGTCAAAGTAAGCTTGCAAGGGGGCCCCCAGTTGTCAAGTTAAGCTTGCAAGGGGGCCCCCAGTTGTCAAAGTAAGCTTGCAAGGGGGCCCCCAGTTGTCAAGTTAAGCTTGCAAGGGGGCCCCCAGTTGTCAAGTTAAGCTTGCAAGGGGGCCCCCAGTTGTCAAAGTAAGCTTGCAAGGGGGCCCCCAAGTTGTCAAAGTAAGCTTGCAAGGGGGCCCCCAGTTGTCAAAGTAAGCTTGCAAGGGGGCCCCCAGTTGTCAAAGTAAGCTTGCAAGGGGGCCCCCAGTTGTCAAAGTTAAGCTTGTAAGGGAGCCCCCAAGTCGTCAAAGTTAAGCTTGCAAGGGGGCCCCCAGTTGTCAAAGTTAAGCTTGCAAGGGGGCCCCCAGTTGTCAAAGTTAAGCTTGTAAGGGAGCCCCAAGTCGTCAAAGTTAAGCTTGTAAGGGAGCCCCAAGTCGTCAAAGTTAAGCTTGCAAGGGGGCCCCCAGTTGTCAAAGTTAAGCTTGTAAGGGAGCCCCAAGTCGTCAAAGTTAAGCTTGCAAGGGGGCCCCCAGTTGTCAAAGTAAGCTTGCAAGGGGGCCCCCAAGTTGTCAAGTTAAGCTTGCAAGGGGGCCCCCAGTTGTCAAAGTTAAGCTTGCAAGGGGGCCCCCAGTTGTCAAAGTTAAGCTTGCAAGGGGGCCCCCAGTTGTCAAAGTAAGCTTGCAAGGGGGCCCCCAGTTGTCAAAGTTAAGCTTGTAAGGGAGCCCCAAGTCGTCAAAGTTAAGCTTGCAAGGGGGCCCCCAAGTTGTCAAAGTTAAGCTTGCAAGGGGGCCCCCAGTTGTCAAAGTAAGCTTGCAAGGGGGCCCCCAGTTGTCAAGTTAAGCTTGCAAGGGGGCCCCCAGTTGTCAAGTTAAGCTTGCAAGGGGGCCCCCAGTTGTCAAAGTAAGCTTGCAAGGGGGCCCCCAGTTGTCAAAGTAAGCTTGCAAGGGGGCCCCCAGTTGTCAAAGTAAGCTTGCAAGGGGGCCCCCAGTTGTCAAAGTAAGCTTGCAAGGGGGCCCCCAGTTGTCAAGTTAAGCTTGCAAGGGGGCCCCCAGTTGTCAAAGTAAGCTTGCAAGGGGGCCCCCAGTTGTCAAAGTAAGCTTGCAAGGGGGCCCCCAGTTGTCAAAGTAAGCTTGCAAGGGGGCCCCCAGTTGTCAAAGTAAGCTTGCAAGGGGGCCCCCAGTTGTCAAAGTAAGCTTGCAAGGGGGCCCCCAAGTTGTCAAAGTTAAGCTTGCAAGGGGGCCCCCAGTTGTCAAAGTAAGCTTGCAAGGGGGCCCCCAGTTGTCAAAGTAAGCTTGCAAGGGGGCCCCCAAGTTGTCAAAGTTAAGCTTGCAAGGGGGCCCCCAGTTGTCAAAGTAAGCTTGCAAGGGGGCCCCCAGTTGTCAAGTTAAGCTTGCAAGGGGGCCCCCAAGTTGTCAAAGTTAAGCTTGCAAGGGGGCCCCCAGTTGTCAAAGTAAGCTTGCAAGGGGGCCCCCAGTTGTCAAAGTTAAGCTTGCAAGGGGGCCCCCAGTTGTCAAAGTAAGCTTGCAAGGGGGCCCCCAGTTGTCAAAGTAAGCTTGCAAGGGGGCCCCCAGTTGTCAAAGTAAGCTTGCAAGGGGGCCCCCAGTTGTCAAGTTAAGCTTGCAAGGGGGCCCCCAAGTTGTCAAAGTTAAGCTTGTAAGGGAGCCCCAAGTCGTCAAAGTTAAGCTTGTAAAGGTTTAAAATCAGACATTCATGGAACCCAATACTCTTGTTTTCCAGCTAATAAAGAACTGGTTGGTTTTTAAGACCCTTAACCTATTAAAGAACTGGTTGGTTTTTAAGACGCTTTACCAACTAAAGAACTGGTTGGTTTACACATATTTTCCAGATAGTAATAATAATAATAATAATAATAATAATAATAATAATAATAATAGCAATAATAATAATGATAATTCCAGCTCAGCTGATGTTTCCAGCCTTTCTTGTTTTCCAGACAGTACCTGGAGTGCGCTGTAAAGCGACTCGCGTGCTACACAGAACACACTCGGGGCGTCTTTATGGAATAAGTTGTATAAGACTTCCAGAGCTGGCAATAGTAGTAGTAGTAGGAGGAGGAGGAGGAGGAGGTAGTAGTAGTAGTAGTAGCAGTAGTAGTGAGGATTTTCTACGTTGATTGGTGACATATCTACTGGATGGGTGATTCTTGTTGTGGGTCTGTCAGCTGGGTGGAAAGTTGTGATGATATTGGGCGGTGGGCCTGGGTACTGGATTATTTTGGGTCTCTCTCTCTCTCTCTCTCTCTCTCTCTCTCTCTCTCTCTGATTTGATGAAGGGTCTGTCTGTCTGGCAGTGGGGAGGGCCTGTATAATGTTGTGGGCGCCCTGTCCACTGGAGAGGAGGGTCTGTCTTTCGTTTGACGGTTCTGTCTTGTGAGTGACGCCTGTCAACTGGTGAAGGGGGAGTCGGTCTTTTTTTTTTAGACCTGTCTGATGGGGAAAGCAAGGCTTGTTCTGCGGGATATGGAAGACCTGTCTGCTGGGGTAGTAAGACCTGGTTGCTGGGGTAGTAAGACCGGTCTGCTGGGGTAGTAAGACCTGTCTGCTGGATTCCAGGGTTGCCCAGTGCTGTTCATGCTTCTATCGCCACATCTGCTGCCACTACCAGGTTTTTACATGGAGCTCTTCATCTGTTTCCATCCGTTTCTGCTGCCTTAGGAAACCTTTGCTCTGCTTCTCGTATCACCATTCCATTTTTTTTTTATCTGCTTCTACTGTCCTTCCTAACTACCTCTCTTTGCTCTTCATGCTATTACCCAGGGTAATCCCCAGCTGTTACCTTCTGCTGCCGTGTGCTATTATCACTGCTTCATCATCTATTGCCTCGGGCTGCTGCTCGGGCATGTAAAAAGAGAAATTACCAGAGGATTGCCTGAGCCAGCAGCCGACGACTCCTCGCCCTTGTTGAAAAATCGGGGTCAGAGTAATGGCGCCGTCTCTCTCAGACGTTTGGAGAGGGATAAAACTTTTTGGTGCTTGGAGCCAGAACTCGCTTTTAAGCTGGGGAGGAATGATGCGGGGGGCGTACCTGGGGGAGGGAGCCGGCCGGGGCGAGGCGGGGCGCCCCGCGACGACGGCAGACACCACCAGCAGCAGCCCGGGGCCTGCTGACTCCTACGCCCCACACCTCCCCTCCAGATCTCCTCCAGGCTAACCATGCTGACCAGGGGCCCGGCCGTTCAATAAATTGTTCCTCGGGTCCATTCCAGGAAATGGAGACAAGGTCCTGGAACCTGGGAGGCTGACGTGGGGTTCCAGACGAAGACTGGATGTTGGGGGGTTGGGGGAGAGGAGGAGGAGGGGGGACACACCACACACCCACACCACCACACACCCACATCACCACACACCCACACACCACCACACCCACACACCACCACACCCGCACCACCACACACCACACCACATCCCCCACACCACACCCACACCACCACACTGCACCACCACACACCCACACACCACATCCACAGCACCACACACCACCACCACACCTCCCACACTACACCCACACCACCACACTGCACCACCACACACCCACACACCACCACATCCACACACCACGTCCCCACACCACACCACCACACCCACACCACCACACACCACTACCACACCCCACCACCACCACATCCACACCACCACACTCCACCACCACACACCCACACACCACATCCACACCACCACACACCACCACCACACCTCCCACACTACACCCACACCAACACACTGCACCACCACACACCCACACACCACCACATCCACACACCTCTTCCCCACACCACCACACTCCACCACCACACCCACACACCACCACTACCACACCCCACCACCACCACATCCACACCACCACACACCACCACCACGCCTCACCCCCACACCACACCCCACCACCACCACCACTGTGTCTTCATGGCTCTGGAAAACTGAGGAGAAAGAAGTGCCAAGCTTTTTTGTAAAGGTCGGAAAGCATTTGGGTGTAGATGATGGTGTGGTCCTTAATGGATCTGGGTGTGTACATGTGGGAGGAGGCAGACAGTGCCATGCTGACCACCGGGGGGTGGGGGGACCTCACCAGGCAGGTCCTTCCTCCCCATCTCCCCACACTTTCTCCCCAGGACAGAAATGAGGTGGGGGGAGAGGGAATATATATATATATATATATATATATATATATATATATATATATATATATATATATATATATATATATATATATATATCATAATGTCTTCCCTGTTACAAGAGAGGTAGGGGGGAGAGTTAAAGACCCCAGTGTCTTTACCTATTTATATTTTCTTAATTATTTTATTGGTTTTAATTGATTTATTGATGACATCAAGGAAGTGTCCCATTACCGCCCCCCCGGCCCTAGGTCGTCAGCTGGCTGTGTGGCTATCGTGTGTGTGTGTGTGTGTGTGTGTGTGTGGAAAGTTCGCAGGCCCAGGGTTCGAGCCCATCCCCAACCCCCACATCCAACGAAATTTGCGACACCAGATTCAATCCAGTTACGACAAATTACACGTTGATTCCCGGAATGGTCGAAATGCAGTTTGAAAAATTAAGGACACAAAACCATATTGGCTTCTGTGGATTGTGTTTGTTGCGCCACTACACACCTGCAGCACCACTACATACCTATACCACTACACACCTGCACCACCACTACATACCTGCACCACCACTACACACCTGCAGCACCACTACATACCTATTCCACTACACACCTGCACCACCACTACACACCTGCACCACCACTACACAGCTGCACCACTACTACACACCTACACCACCACTACACACCTGTACCACCACTACACAGCTGCACCACTACTACACACCTGTACCACCACTACACACCTGCACCACTACTACACATCTGCACCACTACTACACACCAGCACCACTACACACCTGCACCACCACTACACACCTGCACCACCACTACACACCTGCACCACCACTACACACCTGCACCTCTACTACACACCAGCACCACTACACACCTGCACCACTACTACACACCAGCACCACTACACACCTGCACCACCACTACACACCTGTACCACCATTACACACCTGTACCACCACTACACACCTGCACCACCACTACACACCTGCACCACCACTACACACCTGCACCACCACTACACACCTGTACCACCACTACACATCTGCACCACTACTACACACCAGCACCACTACACACCTGCACCACTACTACACACCAGCACCACTACACACCAGCACTACTACACACCTGCACCACCACTACACACCTGCACCACCACTACACACCTGTACCACCACTACACATCTGCACCACCACTACACACCTGTACCACCACTACACATCTGCACCACTACTACACACCAGCACCACTACACACCTGTACCACCACTACACACCTGCACCACCACTACACACCTGTACCACCACTACACATCTGCACCACTACTACACACCAGCACCACAACACACCTGCACCACCACTACACACCTGCACCACCACTACACACCTGCACCACCACTACACACCTGCACCAACACAGTAACCAGTCTTCCATCAACTTTAACTCGCCTGGTGTGTGGTGGCGTCGCTCTGCCAGATTTTCAGAGTTGGTGAATAAATTATGAAGGGGCGACAGTGGTAGACTCTGCTGACTATACACAAGTAGAGTTTCTTCTGGTGACTTTCCCTATGTAGAGTCGGCCTCCACTGGCTAGCCTCGAGCACAGGGGGAGAGGCTCGGTGCAAAGTGTTCGCGATTCTTATGTAAGAGCAGAGTTGCCGCCTCACGCAGTTTACGTAGAGTTGGTCGTCCTCCACGTAGACTCACTTCACCTGTAGTGTCCTTACGTAGAGTTTCTGTATGAGGACTTTACTAGATGCGAGGTTCACACGCTCGTTTTGATCAGGCCTACAGGGGGCTCAGAAGGTGGCCTGTATTTGTTATAAAGTTACAGGCTCGGTAGACGACCTGTAACTGGTATATAGGTATAACAGGTCAGCATATGACCTGTATCTGGTATTCAGGCTCAGGGTTATTAGCATATGACCTGTATCTGGTCATATGCTGACCTGTATTTAGTATACAGGTGCTGGCTCATCATATGACCTGTATCTGGTTTATGAATGTTTATGAATGTATATGTGTTCGTGTGCGCCTCTGTGTCTGAATCATTGGTGTGTATGAATATGTATGTGGCATTGTTTATGTATGATCTAGCGTGTACCTCTCTGCCTTTCAATATGTCTATCTATCATAGGAGCAGATAGACACGTGATAGATGCATAGACCATTGGAAAACCTCATTTTCTATGTTTCTGTAACTTCGAGGGTTGATGAAATTACCTGCTTGCAATTACCTAATAAGAATAGTACTATATAGAGTTTCACACTAGTGGTGCCCCATCTTACAAACTTACTCTTCGACCCTACAGCTTTTTAAGCCTTTGGATCCTGTCCACGTTCACTGTTCCGTCATTACGTTTATTCCATTCATGTATTAAGGTACTTCATTACGCTTTCTCTTAGCCATTTCATGTCTGATTCCATTTCATGGCGTCTGGTTATTCTGTCTCTGCATCTTTTACATAATTTGCTTGGTTAAAAAGGGCAGTGGTCCTACGAGAGATCCATGAGGTACGCCACTAGTGAATATAGCCTCTTTTAAGAAGGATTCCTTCTGTTGAGAAGGATCTATCTGTTCAAGTAGCCTTCCCCGTTTTCTTTACCCATCCTCACGTGTGGCGCAGCGTCAAATGCTTTCTGACAGTTAAAAAACGACCGGTCCACTCAGCCTTCTGTCTAAAACGGAGCTCACTTTCTCGTGGAAATCTATGAGGTGCATTACACGTGTTTGTGTCTGTCTGTCTCTTCTAGAGACAGACTGACAGACAGACAGACAGAAAACCACAATTCAGCTCTGCATAGCTTGGTCCACTGACGCTAAAACTTACTTGAAAAATCGCGCCATTTACCTCCAGTGGACAGGACTTCCCGAGCAAGACAGTGTGGCCCTCCCCTCACATAGAGTAATTAGTTCTCTGACTAGTTATGAGTAAGAGGTAATTAACACAAGGACGGCGGACCTGACCCACACAAGGGCCGTCGTGCTAACAGCACCACAAACTTTACGTCGTTGAGCAAGTCTTTTAAGTCGTCGTCGTCGTGTTTTGACTGTAGGTGGAAGGGCCCTGTGGGCGACGACGTCAAGATCCACAGGAACGACAGAGGCGACGGGGGGGTGGGGGTGTCGGTGTCGTGGCGACTTCACACTCCACGACTGCCACGACATAGGTCAATCATTAGTGTGTAGTCACACCACCAGGGGTCAGTCCTTGATGTGAGGTCACACCTCCTAAGGTCAGTCCTTGGTGTGAGGTCACACCTCCTAAGGTCAGTCCTTAGTGTGAGGTCACACCGTCAGAACTCATCCCTGGCGCTGAGATCAGCTGGGTGACCCCGTGTGACCCGTGACCCGTGACGTGATCGTGCCAGGACACCTGTCATCGAACCTGTGTGGCTGATGGCATACATACATACACACTGACAGGCTACAGATGAGGGCGTTTAGCCCACGTATGGTGGACCAGGCCACAGGTGTCCAAGGGCCTTTTGAAGTCTCCTGACGTTGGACCGTCTCTCTCTCTCTCCTGACGTGAATTATTGAGTGTCGTTCTCACCTGCGGATGGCTTGGCCCCCACTAGCCTGCAGGTAGGGCAAAGTACCTACCCCAGGGCGGCAGAGGGAACTGGGGCGGGTGGTATGCCATGCCTCCCTCCTCCTCCTCCTCCTCCTCCTCTTTCTCCTACTTTTCTCCATCCTCCTACTCTTCCTTCCTCCTCTTCCCTCCTAATCTTCCTTTTTCTCCTACTCTTCCTCGTCCTGTTCCTCCTACTCTTCCTCCTCCTTTTCCTCCTGCTCACCCTCCTTCTTTTTCTAGTCCTTCTGCTATTCCTCCTAGTCTTCCTCCTCTCCCTCCCACTCTTCCTTTTCCTCCAAGTCTTCTTCCTCCTCCGGGCAATGGAGGACCAATTTTGCCCACTCTGGCTTCTTACTGGCACGGAACCCCCTTTGATGGCCATGGAAATTCCTGATCGTAAGTTGCATAGAATTTCTTCGTCTGTTCCTCCCTTCCTTTGACGACCCCCCCCCCCCCCCTTCCAACCGTCTTGGCCGTGGGTATGACAAGGAAAGAGGAACCCCTCCCTCCCATTTTCATAAGGGTGTGAGATATTATACTCACTGAGAAGCGAGAAAGTTATACCAAACGAACTGCTGGTTTAGAATTCCTGTCCCGTGTTAGGATGAAAAGGGTCGTACCGTCTTACCTAAGGGTCGCACCGTCGTACCTAAAAGTCGTACCGTCGTACCCACGGGTCGTAACGTCGTACTCAAAGACTAGTAACGTCGTACCCAGGGGTCTAACGTCGTTCCCAGGGGTCGTACCGTCGTGGGGTCAAACATGCCTTAAGGACAAGTGTCCTTTTTCGTCCCTCCTTAACTTTATCTTCCCATCCATCAACTCTTTACCTGAAGCATCCTGGTCGAGGGTGAAGTGAAATATGGCACTGTGGAACGTGTAGTGAAGATGGCTTCGCTTGCTTCTCCTTCTGCAGTGATGATGATTGTGTGTGTGTGTGTGTGTGTGTGTGTGTGTGTGTGTGGTGTGGGAGGGGGGGGGGGGGTGAGATGGCCCTCCATTCCACGTCGAATGTTGCTCTGTATTATATTCCAGATTTATCTAGAATGTTCATGACTCTCGTATGATGTTCATGGTTGTCAAAAGGAAAAAAGATAATTGATGTTGATATTTCTTTATATGAGATGTTAAAGTTAGTTTATTATCCTCGTATGTCCAAATCATTTTCCGTAAGATTCGTGTATATATATATATATATATATATATATATATATATATATATATATATATATATATATATATATATATATATATATATATATAATTCAGTTAAAAAAGTATGGTAGGGATTCTGGTCCAATTAACTCCGCTCATTGATAGCTTTCAAATATGACATGCATAAATTCCTCTCTGGTCATTGAATTACGTATAGAATCATGTATGCTTTACATCTGATTCATTAGTGAGATACCGTTTTTTTTCACTGATTTATGATTTTACTTTTTAGAGTGCATTCGAGTGTGATGGTTGTTTAGTAAGAAAGGCAACTGACAGCCTCTTGTGTCATCATGTTAAATTTGACGGTATTTACAGGTTGAATTGCCAGATGACCAAGGGCGCCATCTACGACTATGAGCAGCTGACCTGTGACCAGAAGGTATGTCTGCAGACTCCTCTCACTCCTTCATTACTGGGGGAATTCATTGGCGTTGCTGAGGGACGAATGGACTGAAAGATGAGTGTGTTTCAAATGTTGGGGGGGGGGGGGGTGGATTCACGGGAGAGAGAGAGAGAGAGAAATGATCATGGGTATACATTAGGATACATGGGAAGGGCAGGTGGCAGAAGACCTGATGGTCTGTGATGAGGTTATATGCTGGAGGACAGTACATGGAAAGGGCAGGTGGCAGAAGACCTGATGGTCTGTGACGAGGTGATGTGCTGGAGGACACAGTACATGGGAAGGGAATGTTGGGGGGAAGGGTCTGCCTGGGGAAGGGGAACGTCGACAAGATAAAGTAGGTCGTTTGGGTCAGACAACAGGAACCGGAGGGAACCCGTTTCCACCGGTCACAAAGCTGAAGAAAACTGTTGTGGGATCGTAAAAGCCATGGACCATAAATGATGAAAGCTACAGGACTGGATAGTCTATAGTATGGTCATGAGGAACGTAACACGTTGTTTAGGGGGATTTGATCCAGTGATCCTATCACTGGATACCCTATTCCGGCGGAACGTATGTCATAGAACTGTTTACATGCCGTAAATACACGTCCCGTTTTAACTCTGTGTACATTCCACTTGTCCTTTCGTCTGCGCAGAAGCTGCTGGGCCAAGTGTTGAGCTGCCTGGACGAGCGGGCGCAGCAGCTAAGGTCAAGCCTGAAGGGCTCGCGGGGTCACATCAACAAGGCGGGCTTTGCCTCGGCGGCGCCCGTCTCCAAAGACCACCCGTCGGGCAGGTCGGAGGCGGCGGCGCTGAGGGAGGTGACCCGCTGCGTGGAAGTGCTGGAGACCATCAAGCGGATGGGGTCCAAGGCCCGAGTGCCGGTCGTCCTCGTCTACCGTGAGAGGAAGCATCGCACGCACCACCGCCACCAGGAGAAAGGCCAGAGCAACAAAATCGTCTTCGCCAAGGAGAAACGCGACTTCCTCAGCTTGCTGGGTCTCCCCGGGGCGATGATCTCCGAGAAGGGCATCGACTTCACCGTGCGGCCGAACACCGCGTCTGTCCAGAGGCGGCAGAAGGAGGCCATGAAGAACAACAACACGACAGAAACGACGGAGGTGGGCGAACTCGAGCCCGACGAGAAGAACGGCGGCGCCGCCGTGCAGACGGACCTGGACGACTCGGAGTCACCCAGGACGACCCGGAAGATCCTGCAGCAGTACCTGCCCTTCAGGAAGAAGGGCTCAGTCAGCCCCCAGCCGGACGAGAGCACCACCGAGGAGCTGGACTCCGACACCAAGGAAGAGGAGGAGTTCGCGGACGTCCGCTCGACGCTCAGCTGCGACAGCTGCAGCTCCGACGAGAGCAGCGACACGGACGTCGAGGCTGACCTGGCCACAGACACGGCCGTGTCCGAGGCCTACGTCCACCGGGAGTCCATCAAGCCGCCGCCCTTCCACGAGATGGGTTTCACGTACATAACTCTGGCGATGGAGAAGCTCGGGGTCAAGAACACGGCCCGCCTCGTCTGCCCCTTCGTCAGGGTCTCAGTCAGAGGTAAGGCTCTACATTTTTAGTATCTTCCTGTCGCTTATCCGTGGAAAGATGTTTCCTAACATCCCTCCTGATTGCTTGCTTTCGTAGCGCCCACTTATCTTCCCTAGTTTTCTATAGCCCTGCTTTGAACGATCCTTCCCGCTTCAAAACATCGTCTAAGGCTTCTAAGTCATACTAAGATCCTCTTTTTCCCTTCTAACTTATGAGGCTCTTTGGAGTATCTTCGTCCTCTCTTCGTAGCCAGACCCGCCAAAGTAGGCACCAACCAGTGTAACTGCACATTTTTCCATTTTTCAACCCTATAGACTCCTCTGAAACAGTTGATGTTCTCTGCGGGAACAGCGGCGAACATCTATGTTCTAGGAAACCGGCCGACGTCAATTGATCAGCTAGGAAGCAGAGGCCATCAATTGATTGTTCTCTTAGGAAACAGCGGCCGTTTGTCAAATGACGTTCTGGGGAAACAGCGACCAAACAACATCAGCTGATGTGCTAGCTATTCCCGCCTGTTTTAGATAACCACCTAACTTACCGAATCATGAGTAAACTGGAGAGGTCTCTCTTCCATCGCAAAAAAAAGTGTGGAGAGAGAGAGAGAGAGAGAGAGAGAGAGAGAGAGCTCTTCTCATTATCCCATCGACCATCATCATGACCACATAGTGACCCCAAGCTAAATACGTAGGTTGTTGGATGACCAAATTATTATGAGGAACAACTGATAAAAATGGGTGAGGTAAGTAAAGATGAGAATAACCTGAGAAACGTGAGGATAAGTGACTTACAGGGTCAAATTGACTGGCATACATAAGGTGGAGGGAATATCACGTAACAGCACTTAATATTCTCGTTATTTAATCTCGGTACTGGCCGACCTACGTAACTGATTTTAGGTGTAAAGAGTTGGAATATTTCCAACCACTCTGACTTGTGTTGTTAGAATTGAAATATGCCCTTAATATATCCATGCTTTTCACCTCAGATGCTTTGTAAGCCTGAGATTAGTTTTCAGTATAAAGAAAAAAATTATCTTTCGTATCCTCCCGTGACTGTTCATGTGAAAGTGTAATATTTCTAAATATGCAGTTAACTAGAAATCTCATTTGAAACAAAATGTCATCTCACGTTTCTCTGTGGCATCAAAAGCTGTCAGAAATATTCACATCCCCTCCTGCCGCTCATTTACCACTGGACCAGGTCAACACAAAGGTAGTAATATAATTTTCTACGTTTTTTTGCAACTTTTATGTACTAATATATCATTTTACGGTCTTTTTCCACACAACTTGATGTAAGTATACATTTTCGTGTCATAGCAAACATGTAGGGTCGTTTTATCCTTACACTGAGGTAAGGTCAAGCCCATTAACCTGTATACTCTATATACTTTGCCCCCAACGTCTAAAGAGTGGAGTAACACCCATAACTGTAGTCTGGAATTTTGGCTCGAGTTAGTGCCACTTATAAAAAGGTATGACCTTTAATTTAACCTGGTTCATAACGACTTTGATTCCATCTCTGGCCATGGAACTTACTACAAGTGCTTTTGGTCCTAAATAATTTTTCTGTCTGAATTACTATTTTGAGCTGCAGGAGACATGTCCCATAGAACTATGCTGCACTGCAAGTGACAAGTTTTCTTAGAAACAATTCAAAGACCAAATGTTTTTTTTTTTTTTTAACTAGGCATCAATTTATAAGGTTCCTTTTTTTTCTAATTATAATCTTTGGGGAAAGTGGCGCTGAAATATACATAAGACAGTGAGTCACCTCGTTCTTGTATGTATTTATCGTTAGAAAGTATTAGCTTCGATGTGGGAGCTTACCGTATTAAAGCCATCATTTTCTGTGATATATAAGTCAATGAAAATGGTCTTGTGGTTTGCATGAGAAACTCGTCCATTTCAAGTTTTTTTTTTTTTCATTCTCATCGTAAGTTAAAGATTTTACCTTTTAGGATACTTTCTCGTGCCTCCCTGGTTTAGTCAGTGTGTGCCCATTCAGCTTTACCCAGCCTGCCTTACTTAGCTAACTTTATCCAGCCAGTCTTGCCCAGTATTTTCTTACAAAGCTTACCTTACATAGTTAGCCTCACCCCAGTTTGTCATACCTAGCCTTCTCTAACCATAAACCTTACAGATGTAACCTTACCCAACGTGCTTTATCTAGTTAGCCTAACACAGCCTTCTTTTCTCAGCCAGCCTTCCCTAATCAACTTTATCCAGGTTGCTTTACCTAGCCTGCCTCATCATGTCATCCTTACTCAGCTCATAGTTTGCCTTAGTCAGTCCGGCCTTCCTCACTTAGTCCAGCTTGCTTTTCTGGGTCCAGCCAGCCTTGCTCAACCTAGCCTTCCTTAGTGATGCCAGCCTGCCTTACTCACTTCAACCTGCTTCACTCAGCCCAGCCTGCCTTACTCATTTCAACCTGCCTGACTCATCCAGCTTGGCTTACTTAGCCCAGACTGTCTTACTCTGTACTCTGCTTAGCTTGCCTTACTCAGCCCACCTTGCTTTTTTCAGTCCAGCCTGATATACTCAGCTTAGTTTGCCTTAGTTCACCCTGTCTTACTCAATTCAGCCTGCATCACTCAGCCCAGCCTGTCTTGCTCTACCCAACCTTTCCTGATCATCCCAAAGCCAAACCTGCCTTACCTACTTTGCAGTACACACTCCAGCCTGTTTTATTTGGCTTGCCATATCTATTAAAGCTTGTTTTACTTAGCCTGCTCTTTTCAGAACTGCTTTCCTGTCATAAAACATTGGTCTTTTAGGCTTGCAGTCTTACATATTTTCAAGTTATCTCTCCACGTCAAGTTTCAGTCATTAGGCAGTATCTGTCATTACTGAGCACCATGTCGTAGCCAACCGACCCTCTCACTCTGCACTGCCACCCCTTTTTGATTAAATATATCTAGCAACCTGCCAGAGCCATGGAATCCAACCACCCCTCTGTAATTGCATTGCTGAAACTACACTTTTTGAGTCACTCGCTCTGAAATTCAATATTTCTACCTTTTTTAATCTCAACCTCGAACATCAGACCAGAATGGTGAACTGGTGGGGGCTGGATTGGTCCAGGAGACAGCAGAATGGGAAGTGGTCAACAAGAACTACCTGAGGGCGCCGTCCCTTGTCCACCTTCAACGTCCCTTGGAGGAGATGCCCCAGGGTAAGATTCTGCTTCATTCCACTTGTCCCTGCTATTATATAATGATAGATGTCTTCATATTTCAGTTGGTTGACTTGCATATGCACTGTACCTAAAATAAGGTGTATTTTAGACTTGTCATTTGACATTTATATACAGACAATAATATGGATTAATATTTAGCTTTAAAGTATATTGCACTAATAGATATACAGGATGACAGGTAAACGTAATGCAAATGAGGGATATTGATATATTCAAAAACTTTGTACTTATATGGATTTATTGAGAGACTTGAATGAAATAGACTTATGCATTTTCATATTTTCATTTTTTACAGATATATTTTTTAATGATAGATTATATATAGAGAGTAATGCATGGATAAAAGTGGTCATGCATGGGTCGTGAATACTGGTGTATTTAGATATGCAGTGGAATGAATGCAGCAAAGAGACAGGAATACTATACACATGAAAATGCCATGAAAACCTTGTTGATAGATTTGAAAGTACTGAGAGAAACTTCAGAACCAATAGATTAAAGTACAGGTATTTCTTAAAATCATTCAGAACATACATTTTTTTATTCTTGTATACTATATGATGGTTGAGGAAACAAAGATTGTAAGAACTGCTTTAGTTTAGAACAAGTAAAATACCTCATTATATCCATAATGAGGGTACCATCCACCATGAAAAATGATAGGTCACTAAGCCAAAGTATCTGCTAAGACCATCTGTAAGGAAATATGTTATTTTTTCTACATTTACAGGTTTGGATTTTTTTTTATATGATTATGCTTTTGTAGGTTGATAATGCTACAATTCTATGGGAATGATGACAATTATAGAAATTTTGCTTTTACAGTAGTATCAGGAACAATGTGAAGGACAAGGGTTATGCTATAATTGTCTTGACCCCTGATGGCCATGTTGCTACCGGTAATATATCATTTTAGCTCTGCCACTCAACTAGCCTTGGATATTGAACAATTTTGTTTTGTAATGGCATAGTACCGATTAGGGAACAGGAGTGATGGAGAGTGATTTAGAATATTGTGTTCTGATCTACATGGTAAAGTAAGTTGAAAGTAGTAAAGGTTATAAAGATTGGGGAATATGTAGGATTAAGTAATGTAAAAGTAAGTGAAACATATAAGAAATAAGCAGAACCTATGAAAACTCCACCAAACTTCTGCAGAGATATATATACTGTTGTGGTAATAAACCAGTGTTAATGTTGTCTGATCTTGCTGGGGTGTGCATGGATTGGCTGATTGTGAGAGGGTTGGTAGGTGGAGTTAATGTCCACTGGTGAATCATCTGTTTGTGTACATTCATCAGCAATTAATATAATCGTGTATTAGACAGAGATGTTTTGCAAATCCTGATGAATTTTACAGAGATGTGTAACATTGTAGTGTATTTGACAGAGATGTGGGATGAAACATATTTTACATTGAATTAGATAATGATGTACTGTTCCTTATTTATATTATCTTGCATGTGAAATTTGTCTTTCCTGGGTGAAATGCTCATAATTATGGGAGTGATGAAAATTGCCTATGTTATCTCATTAAGGAAAACAGGAAGCAGGCTAATGATATCTTGCCCACAGACATGGCTATCTTCCTGGAAGTTCGTCATCTAAAACCAGCCCGAGGTGTCCTTTCCACCCTTTGCTACACTTTTCTTGAGCGTCGAGACCTATCCAACGGTGACTTCATCTGTGAACTGTAAGTCCTACATCATGGTGGCCACATTTCCCCCCTATTCGCCATACTCTGCTTCTTCATCCCCAATACCCCATCTGATAGTCAAGCACCCAACTGCATGTTGTGGTGGCCCTCAGCCCATATCACTTGGAGATCAGTATTCCTCCCAACCTGATGATACTTCTCAGTCCATATAATTTATTGCCACTCTCCCGACATCCTGTACCTTTTGATGAACACCTACTATATGTTCTTCAAGTTACAGCTCTCTGCTTTTATATCATGAGTGTCTCTCATAGTAAGATTCAAATGAATATCTTTTATCCTCTAAGGCTTAGTCATCTATTCTGGATGCTACCTCACTCATGTGGGGAATAATGAATATATATATATATATATATATATATATATATATATATATATATATATATATATATATATATATATATATATATATATGTATTATCCCTGGGGATAGGGGATTAAGAATGCTTCCCACGTATTCCCTGCATGTCGTAGAAGGCGACTAAAAGGGGAGGAAGCGGGGGCCTGGAAATCCTCCCCTCTCGTTTTTTCTTTTTTAATTTTCCAAAAGAAGGAACAGAGGGGGCCAGGTGAGGATATTCCAAAAAAGGCCCAGTCCTCTGTTCTTAACGCTACCTCGCTAACGCGGGAAATGGCGAATAGTTTAAAAGAAAGAAAGATATATATGTATATATATATATATATATATATATATATATATATATATATATATATATATATATATATATATTTTTTTTTTTCATACTATTAGCCATTTCCCGCGATAGCGAGGTAGCGTTAAGAACAGAGGACTGGGCCTTTGAGGGAATATCCTCACCTGGCCCCCTTCTCTGTTCCTTCTTTTGGAAAATTAAAAAAAAACGAGAGGGGAGGATTTCCAGCCCCCCGCTCCCTTCCCTTTTAGTCGCCTTCTACGACACGCAGGGAATACGTGGGAAGTATTCTTTCTCCCCTATCCCCAGGGATATATATATATATATATATATATATATATATATATATATATATATATATATATATATATATATAGACACATATATCTTCACCTGGCTCTCTCATCTGTACATTTAGATGATGATACAGAAGGGGATGATTTTTGACCTCTCCTACACTCTTGGTTTGCCTAAATATTATATGCTGCATCTCTCTTACTTATCATCTCTGTCTTCTTGTACCTTTTTCAAATCTTTTCATATTTTTTCATACTTGATCACTGTTCAGATCTTGTATGACCCCGCCATACCTCTTACCTTCCATCTGTATCCATATCGACCATAGTTACCTTTTACACACCCACACCTCTAATTTCTCCTTGCTTTCCCTTACGTCCCTTTGTATCACCTTGTCATAAAAATTTACCACCTACAGTCACCTGTAGTTATTCGGCATCGTATGTGATTAACTCCTACACCTTTTTGCTACCACCTAAACTTAGTTCACCTACCACTACCTTTTTACTAACTACCATTTAATTCCAGTGGAATTTGCTTCTATTACCTTACATTTGCACTTTATTAAGTTGCACTTATTTCCACTGTATCATATAACCTCTACATCCCACTGAGTAACTTCCACAGCAACTTATTATTACCACAGTCCAGTTACTTACTATTTGCTGCTCTGTTCTAAAGAAGCCATGTACCACTGTTATGTCACAACTCTTGTAACCATTACTTACATCACTGTTCCCGTAGAAGAATGGTTCCCTGCCAGTGGGCCATGGGAGTTGTTATAGGCTCATCATATGATTATTACTGATTGACCATAATAACTGATGATTCTGTATTTTCAGAATATTAATAAAATAATTTTAGAATGTTTATATTAATTCAGTTTTGTTATGTGTTGCCTGTATGTATCCCCTACAGTAATCGGATATTGATGAAAATTTCCCTTAAGGGTGCATGCATTTTACTGGTTGATTAAATAAGAGGTGGGCTGCAAGTTCTTTAGATAAGTTTTACTGGGCTTCCACCTCAAAAAGGTTGGAAACCACCACCCTAGAACCTGCCTGACTACCAGTTAAGCTGCTGTTCCCTCTGAATCTTTCCACCTTCCATTTACAGTGCAGAACCCATTGAACTGCCACTGGCAATACAATTCTCCCATTATGTATTTAACTGTCACTTACATTACGAATATAACCCACCTGTCACTTTTTTGCTGTGTAACTAAAATCTATCAAATTGCATTACATATTTTTCTTTCACATTTCTCCTGCTACGTACATTAGTGTCTCCCACTTATTTTTCTTTCACATTTTTCCTTCTATGTATATTAGTGTCCCCCACAACTTATATAATTCTTGTCTACTCTGTAGATCCTCTTATAAACCCATGCAGTTACCAGAATCATCTATCTACCCACCACTGACACCCTCAACCACCTTACAACTCACCTACCAAGTATTTTCACCATCTGTTCCACCAGAATTCATGTATGAACCACCCACCTAATTGCCACCAGCACCATTACTGATGTGTCGTCTCCGGCAGGTATGGCCCACCAGTGGACTACACGAGGAAGGCACTTAGCACCTACACAGAGAAGGCTTTCTTTCTCCATCTTGAGGTTCGCCTTCAGATGGCCAAGTGTGAGGTTGAGTCCCTTGATTCACAGCACTCCATCAACTCCAGCTGAGAGATGCTACAGTCCAGTAACTCCATCTGAGGCACCAAAGGACATTTGCTTCAGCATAGTTACCAAAGACTGTTCACTCCTATTTAGTCACTGAAGGCCATTAACTCCAGCTTTGTCAACAAAGCCCCAGTCACTCCAACTGGGAGTCATTTCATTCCATTAAATCCAGTTGAAAGACACTGCAGTCTACAGCTGAAAGATATAATGTTAGGATTTGTGCTCATTTATTTTAAGGTAATGAACACTGTGGGTATCTTCAGCTGCAGGAAAATTTCCTGGAAAAGTGTTTTGTGAAGTTATGTCCTTCAGAAGTTTAAGATCAAGGCTTTAAGTTCATGTTTTTGTAAAATTATGTATTGGTTGTAAATTTGTCTTGATGTTTTTGTCATAATCATGGTTTGCAAGTGATCATTGTTACCATATGGATGAGGTTACTAGATGATAAGTAAGCTGTGGAAGGTGACTACAGTCTTTGCAAAGAAAAGAAAAAAAATAACTTCTTGAAGATAAGGCTTTCATGCATTAGATTTTATTTACAAACAAATCTTATTACTTGCTTTTTGTAGGGATACTGTATGTCTGGCAGCATGTTATAGTCTAAGAAGTCTGGTGACTTGGTTTGCTATCTCACTTATCTTGTGTTACTGAGTGAGTTATTTGTCCACTGTCTTTGTGCATAGTGATATTTTCACTGTTTCTTTTTTGGATGATATTTTTCCTGCTGCTTGTAACTAACCCTGAGTCATAAGAAGTTGTCCTAGGAAGAAAAGACCTTTAGTCTCACTTAGAAGCAGGAAAAGATTGCCATGGGGTACTTGAGTAGTCCTAGGAAGAAAAGACCTGTATTCTCACTTAGAAGCAGGAAAATGTTACTGCAAGGTAACTGAGGCTGCAAATCTTGGCAGCAGATTTCTAAAACTGCACCATACTGAAAAACATATGATATCCCCACCATATGAAAGTAATTAGATTTGTTTGTCAAACATAACTTTACACACAAAAGCCATAATTTGCATGGTAATCTTCAGATTTCTAGCCAGAGATTGAATCTTAATTCTCAATTTTTTTCATTTAGGGCTAATGAGCCATTGATTACTGTACATAAATGTACACACAACTCACTGTTACCTCAAGGGTGAACTGGAACTGAAGGCTATCTGATGTGACAAATCATTTTGTCTTGTTGGTTTCATCTGTATTAGGAAGATACGGAAGTGCTGCCTGCCATTGTTTCTGGCATAAGGAAGATGTGGTCATGCTGACTGCCACTGTCTTCAGCATTAAGAAGATGTATATGTGCTGTCTGCCTGACTGTAGTGTTTGGGAGAAGTGAGCATGCTAGCTATCTTTGTCTAAAGCATTTGGTAGGCACGGATGTGCTGGCTCTCATGATGTACAACAATTAGATGTAGACATGCTGGCTACCACTGTCTCCAGCATTTGGAAAGTGTAGATGTGCTGTTTGCCACTGTCTCCAGCATTTGGAAGACATGAATGTGTTGGCTGCCACTTTCCAGCATTTGGAAGATGTGGATGTGCTAGCTGCTACTCTCCACCATTTTGATGATGTGGATGTGCTGTCTGCCACTCTTCAGCATTTGGAAGATGTGGATGTGCTGGGTACCATTTTCCACCATTTGGGAGATATGGGTATGCTGGCTGCCACTACCCATCATTTACAAGATGTGGATGTGCTGGCTGCCACTCCCCAGCATTTAGAAGATGCAGATGTGCTTGTTGCTGCTGTTTCCAGCATTTGTAAGGTGTGAATGTGCTGGCTGCCACTATTTCCAGTATTTGGAAGATGTGGATGTGCTTGCTGCCACTTTCCCAATTGTTTGGAAGATGTGGATGTGCTGGCTGCCACTTTCTATGTTGTTTGGAAGATGTGGATGTACTGGCTGCCACTCCCCAGCATTTGGAAGATGCGGATGTACTTGTTGCCTCTGTTTCCATCATTTGTAAGGTGTGAATGTGCTGGCTGCCACTTTCCCAATTGTTTGGAAGATGTGGATGTGCATGCAGCCACTTTCTCTCTGTTGTTTGGAAGATGTGGATGTGCTGGTTGCCACTGTCTCTATTGTTTGGAAGATGTGAACGAGCTGGCTACCATTGTCTCTAGCATTTTGAACATGTGGATGTGCTGGCATCCGTTGTCTCCATCATTTGGAGGACACGGATATGTTGGTTGCCACTAGCTCCTATATTTAGATGATGTGTACGTGCTAGTTATCACTGTGTTGGGTATTTGGGAGATGTGAACAAGCTTGCTGCCTCTGTCCACAGTTTTTGGAAGGTGTGAATATTTGATTCATGAAAACAATCTTCTGCCTTGAACTTGTTGTTGTCTGTTATGAAACTGTTATCTCTGGATATGTAAAACTGTCATATGTCCATATCATGTAAATATCTTAGGGGCATGATCATGAATGTTCATGAATTTTTTCACAACATTGGTGTGTTCCCCTGTTCATCCTTAGGGCCAGAATGGCATATGCCATATCATACACTTCTGTGATATTCTCAAAAGCTATAGGATACGTATGAGTATCTCATATGGGATGGTGCCTCTGTAATAGGTTTTGGCACGACCTCTTCCCCAAGCCTTTATAGACATTCCACTGATAAACACCCATAATTTCGCCTTTTTACACAGTGAGTTTTGGAAACACAAGCACCAGGTATTGTTGTGTCTCAAGAGTCAGGATATCTGCACCAACACACGATTGTTTGGAATATTGTGCTAGGCATTATGGCCTCCCTCTGGTGAAACTTAAATCTGTACGACTTAGTGCAGCTGCAGAGCAGACAGACCTCTGTTAACATGATTAACATTAACATATAATCATTTAAATGTAATGCCGCAGAAAAATACATGTCAGTTAAAGGGTATTAGATACGTCATTTATGTAAGATGAAAAACTTTAATGTGAAAAATTTACTAATTAAAACCCACTTACTGAGCACAGAAGGTTGGAAAATAAGAGAAGTGGGAAGGGCCAGTTAGAGGGACAAGCAGAGTGTAGGCTTTAGGTTCAGTAAAGATTAGGGTGAAGGATGGTCAATAAATGTTAAGGTTAAAGTTTATGGTGGGAGTGAGGCATGGTCATTGTGAATATTATGGACAGAATTAAGGCTATGGCAGTAGTGAGGTATTAGGGCTAAAGGCAGTAGTTTAAAACAGGAAAACATTAGCTGCCACTATAGAGAGATTCCAAAGATGGTGGTTCAGGTGGTAATGATAGTGATTGTTTGAGGCATTACTATATTGTAAATATAACAGCTAGAGTAAAGTTTTGGGGAAATTTTTGATGAAGATTTCAGATTTTTTTTAACATTGGCAGAGCACAGAATAGAAGATCAAAGTAAAGCCATATGAAGGAAGGGCAGAAACTCCTAGGCTAAACTAGGTGGAATATGAGAACTGATGGTTCAAAGTAAGTGATAGGGTAGAAGCTGATAGTTTGAGGGGAGGTGTAAGAGCTTTTCTGTGACTGAGTGAAAGGGAGGGTAAGAACTGATTGTGTGAGTGTTATTAAAAGGGAAAGTGACAGCTGGGACAGGAGAGGATGGAAGATGACAGGTAGCTGTGTGCCTTGTTGGGACAGTAACAGTCTGATGTGGAGAGTGACAGCTAAGTTTTAGTATTGAGGGAGGGGGACATCTGATGTTATGTAACTGAGAGGGAGATTGATATCTGACAGCTTAGAGACAGAGTGACATTTCTTTGACTTGGAGGATAACAATGCCCAGTTTTACTTTGAGGGTAGGTGAAAGCTAACAGTCCGACTGTTATGGAAGATGGACAAGAAAAGGATGAAATTTGACAGTGAGAGTGGGAGACAGCACTTTAGAAAAAGGAATGTGGGCTAAAAGCCTGACATCAGAGTATCGCAGAGCAGTGAATAGCTGATCATAAGAGATGATAAGGAGAGCATAACAGGGAATGGGAGTTCATGAGAAATGATAGGGTACTGCTTTGAGTGGGATGCCAACAGATTATTACAATGAGTGGGAGGAAATAGGACAGATGTTAAGTGTATTCCAATGACTGGGTGAAATAAGTGTTAAGTTGAATGGAAAAGAAAGCAGGTTGAGCATGAAGCATTACAGTGAATGAAAGATTATGAGGGCTGACAATGAGAGTACTGTAATGAATGGGAAAGCATAGGGACTGATATTGAGAGAATTATGAGAAATGGAATGGCATGAGTGGTGAATGTGAGATTATTACCATGGATGGGAGAGCTTGAAGGCTGAGAGTGAGAGTATAACTGTTAATGGGAGAGTTTAAGGGTAAGAGTATTATATTGAATACAAGATCTGAGGGCTAATATTAGGAGTTGTACACTTTAATGGCTCGTCGTGAAGGTTGATTTGGAAAGTATTCTTGAAGGTGGAGAAGCATAATGACTGACATTGAAAGTATTGCTGTTGATTTGAGAAAATGCAAATTATTTTAAAACTCATTGGTAAAGAAAATATTATTATGCTGTAATGATGATCAGTGGTGGTGCATAATTAGCTTGCTTGCAACGAGACTGTAGCATGCTGCAATGAGATTGTATTCTACTGCAATGACATGCCAGATGCAATGAGACTGTAGTCTACTGTATTGTAGCATGTTACAACAATGCTATAGCCTGCCACAATGCCAGTTGAGGCTGTTACAGTGTTCTAGTCTGCTACAGTAATGCTGCAGCCTTCTACAGCAACTCTTTAGCTTGCTACAGCAATGCTGTCGCTTGCTAAAATGCTGTAGTCTCCTACAATAACTCTATAGCATGCTACAACAATGCTGTAGCTTGGCCAAACAAAACTATCAATCTCAAGATTTGTCAACCATACTTAGGTTAGTTTAAAGTTTATAATCATTGGTATCATAAAGAATTCATATGCTTTATAGAAAAGTTTTTAAGAAAAGTATTGAATTAAAATGCACAGAAATACAAGAGAGCATTAAATAGAATGCATATATAGAATTAGTATATAGTTAATACTTTTATCAAAATTAGCTCTACCTCATAGGGAGAAACATAGATTTTGGCTGTAAACTTGATTTAGAGATAGCAACAAGTACTTATTGCTTAGACAACATAGGCATAAGAGAGTTTCTTACCTTCCTCTGGAGCAATAAGCTAAGGCAAAATATTAAATGCAGATTACCTTACCCTGAGCTAAGGAACTAACCTTGAGTCTGACATGCATGTTATTCTCTCTAGGCTGGTGAGGTGGTCACTAATTATGGATAAAGCTCTGCTTCAGGGTTGTCCCTCTCCGGCTGGTGAGCTGGTCACCAGTACTAGATTAAGTACTCCAGAGTTGTCCTCCTGCAGGCTGATGAGCTGGTCACCAATACTAAAGTACATCTGGATTGTCCTCCAGGTTGTTGTACTGGTCACCAGTACTGATTATAATATGCCTTCAGGGTTGTCCTCCTCCAGGTTAGCAAACTGGTTACCAGTACTAGATAGAGTACTTTTCAGGCTTCTTTAGGTTTGTGAACTGGTCACCAGTACTACTGAATCTTCATAGCGGTCCAATTTTCTGATTGTTGTGTAATTTTTATCTTATTGTAATCAAACAGTGCAATAATTAACTTTCGTTTTTAAGCATACATTAGTGAACTAAGAAATGCAGTTTTTGGGATTACATTTTCTTCTGGTACTTTATATATGATAAAGTAACCATTAGATGCATTATCTTAAATTGTGACATATTGTACTGGTGTACAGAACTGGATTGTTAACAAAAGATCATTTGTTTATATCTGCAGCTGCCACATTGTGAGAGGAAGATAGTTATAAGAACTAAGTCTGTTTTGGGGGTCTCTTTCTTATCCTTGGTGATAAAGATATTTGATCATGAAATGCAATTATGTTATTGGCACTAACTGGTCCAAAACTGACAAGCAATTGTCAGTATACTCTCCCAACAAAACTTTTTGTTTCAAACAACCAAACTTCAATAGAACTAGCGCAAAAATAATCAAATAAACAATTCACAGGGGCTGATGGCATAATGGGAACGCTTTGGCCGGCAGCTGCACTGAACCCTGCAATTAGTAGGCTTTCACCACTGACAATGGTATTTGTCTAGATTTCTTTACCATGAGACCTGATTAACTATTTAGCTACGAAAAGAGTACCACACATATCAGTATTTCAAATTTGGTGCTTCTTATATATATATATTATGAATTTCTTTTGAATTCCTAATAAACTAAGTTGAAAATTTTTTTGTTTTATGCATCCTTTTCCTTCTCAGATCAGTTAACTGTCAAAGTTTGCTCAAGCAACAACCCTGCAAATCTGGATGGTTCACAACAGAGACTTTTATAAAGAAGGGCATCATAGGCTGGGCCATAGTAAGAAAATCTAAAATGTTCGAAAGAAGTGCATGACCAACATGAAATACAGAGGTAAGATGACAGACTCTTTCCTGCCAGGATAGTGTATTTTTTGCTGATATTCTCTTTCCACCTCATGATTATCATCACTAACTGAAAGTGCTTTGCTGAAAGAGTTTTTCAGAGGTCAAAAACATGGGTGAAGTTGAGCGTCCACAAACCCTAAACCAGAATGACCATCATTATCAGCATTAAAGTTATTAAATGCACCCCACTTCTATAAACTTCCCACAGTAGTACATTGCAGAATTTAGAGTTGCCCTTACATTTCTTAGCTGAACTGCATCATATGCTTGTTTTATGGAAAACAACCAATTTGATTAATACAAATCATAGAATTGAAAGGCCATACATTCTTGAAAAAATAACCATAAGGAGTGCCCCAGGCCAAAAGGGGGTCTCAGGCCACAAGGGAGCCCCCAGACCAAAAGGGGATCTCAGGCAACAAGGGGGTCCCCAGGCCAAAAGGTCTCAGACCATAAGGGCCACAAGTTTAGCCTTAACCCAACAAGGAGACCTTCATACTACATGGTTTCCAAACCAAAAGGGGAGATCCAAGGTTGAAAAGAAGAGCCCCACAACACAAGGTGGACCCTATTCTAAAAGGGAGCCTCCGGCCATAAGCTGGATGTCAGGCACAGGCTCGGCTCTTGGCCAGAAACTGGGCCCTACGCCACAAGCTAGGCCCCAACCCAAAAGGGTGCCTCAGACTACAAGTTCAGACCTTGGCCAAGTTAGGCCAAAGCTGGTCTCCAGACCACAAGCTGGACCTCAGGCCACAAGGAGTATCTCGGGTCATAAGCTGGACCCCAGGCCACAAGCTGGACTCTAGGTCAGAAGCTGGGCCCCAGATCACAAGATGAGCATTAGGCCTCAAGATGGGTGTCTGGTCAAAGATGGGCCTCAAGGTCATAAGTTAGTACCCAGGCCGCAAGGTGGGCTTTAGGGTAACTGTAGTGCCGAGCGAACAAGTATCGGGGAAAGTGTGCATTAGAAGGAACAGACATCCTGCCTTAAACTTCATTTCCAAAGAGAGAGATAGGTAAATAGATATGACTTAGTGGGCTATGTAAAATGCCAAACCCCTGTGGAGACAGTCTGGATTCATAAACTTGACTGAAAAGCAACGGTTGAAGCCATGTGCATCTATTAAGGGGGTGCTAACCCACCCTGAAAAATGAGAAAATAGCACATGCATAGCTACAGGCCTGCAATAAGTCTCAATAAGCAAACCTCCAAAATAGTTAACCTACCAAATCTCTCACTCCCTTTGCCCTGCCTGTATTGACATCAATTTTGAATGCTTGTATCGGCGATTTTGGCTTTGCTCCCCCTACCCCTTACAATAATTCTTATACGTAAAGAGATTTGTGTCTTTCGACGAAAGGGAATGTTGATTCTTCAAAAGGGATGAACATATTACTATCTAGTGATGATAAGTTGTTCAGTAAGTAGATATTCAATGTATGAAACCTTATCGATTATTGTCAAAAAGTATAATTTTTCATTCCTTACTGTAGAATATTTTGTGTATATGATCTATAATACTGTAGTATACACCGTTAATACTTTTCCATTAACTGAGACTTCCAAAATAGTTATACAAGTCTTACAGAAATACGAAATGAGCTAGACATTTCAATGTATACTTTGACAAAAACCTTTATCTAGCAGCTTGCCTGAATTTTAAGCAATTGAAGACGAAATTAGTTAGGTATCTGGACACCAGGTGGGAGGACGGGGCGTCTGGTGTTGTGCCTCGAGTCGCCATTCTTAGTAATTTTCCTTCATATTTTGATTATGTTTTGATTTCGTGTGTCACCACCAAAAACAAATTATTGGGGAAAATGTGAATCTAAATTGACTCTAGTGTGGAGATTTTCGACGACTACGAAGAAATGAAGAAGAAGAAAACATTTGGGGCCTAAAAACTGTAATTTGGAAGTGCTGAGAAGAGACATGTGAGCTGGAAAAGTTCAAGTGGCTCTCGCCATGAAGACCAAGACACAGGAACCTAGAGAGATATTATATATTGCTGTGGTTATAGTTTAAAAGGTAAATGATCGTGGTGTTCTAAGGTTTAATGATATTTACTCCTTAATTTTTAAGCAGGTTACAAACTTGTGCTCCAAGAAAAGATAAATTATAAGTACTATTGTGTGTAGTATAATTACGCCATAAGTACTATTGTGTGTAGTATAACTACGCCATATTATGCTTGTCTTATGTACACGAATGAGTGGATGTTGCTTTAATATGCATTATATGCAGATATGAGTCTGTATAGTATGAAGGTAGTAATATATATGCTTACATGATAAAGGTCCTAAGAGCTGTGATTGCTATTTAGCCGCCACATGGATCACCGGTCCACCTCGATGCTTGTTAGAGGTAATTTAAAGTTAGGCTAAAACCCTAAAACCTAGCTTAACCTCATCAGGCAATGTATGGTAATGTTTCAGATTAAAAGCATCACAGAAGTGACGTTTAGATTTGGAAAAAATGTTTTTTCATGGATTTCATACATTCAATACGGTTGATGTAATGTGGGGAACCTAATATGTATCTGTGTTATATATGACAAGTTTGGGTATTTGCAAACTGAGCTGGGCTTTGATGAAGGGAAACTGGTGTAAAAACAAGTAAATGAATGTAATTTGACCAATTTTTACATAAAATTAAATTGCTGTCCTTACTCAATCCACTTGAGGGTCAAGATTTATCCTGATTTCCAATACAAGTTTAAAGAATACCAATAACATTAATATTTCTTTTGTTCATTACATGTATTGGGAATACATAAACACAACAGTTACTGCAAACATGGTCAGCAGATTTACCTCTCACTAGCTCTATATAAGTGATACCCAAATATTCACATATTTTTTCAGATAATGTTTACAGTAAGGTAGATTTAGAATGCTAAAAGTTGAGATTTTCATAGGTTCTCTTAGTAAGTGTTCCCTTATCATCACCATGCCTTTCTAACTATCATATTTTATTAGTGTATGATTTAAAATAATTCACCAAATCACACTTCCTATCTACATCACCTCTTCAAAGTACTGTATAAATAGTCTGTCGATGGATGTTTCTTTCAAATCCCCTGCCTAATCTAGATTAAAACTACTAAAGGGCAGTGATCTATATGCCATTTTGGAAACAATAGGGTGGTTTAGGTAGATTATATAGACCATGCAGTGGCCCAGAGACCAGTTGTTCTGTATTCCATGTAGAGAAATTGCTATTTTCCTGAAATGAAATATGTAATGACTGTTTTTGGAAACTATTTATTATAGGTTGAACGTTATTTTGGATTGTTGTTTTCCCTTTGCATTCGTATTATTTGCCCTTATATCACCTCTGGTTAGGTTGAGGTAGGGTAGGCTTATGTTGAGGTTGGCTGTGGTTGGGGGAGCAGAGCTTTTGGTCTGAGGTAAGGTAAGGCTGGTTGATCTGATGGTCTTTAACCCAACACCTTCCCTTGACTGCAAGATGGCAGTGGGTATAAGGTCTCCCTTGACCACAGATGGCAGAAATTGAAACTGGTCTTCAGTACAAAGGAATAAAAAGGAATTCAAACAGCAACAGACCATTGGGTTCTTTTGAGGCTGTTTGTGATAGTGGAAGATATTAGGAACTCGCAGATTAGTGTGGTAAATGATAGAAGGCATGCAGGACTCATCAGAGCTGTTACTTACATGAATCTCACTTTTTGCCGAAAATTTCCTTCCATAGGAAAAGTCAGTAGCTGAAGTAATAAAATGGAAATCAACTGGTCAGAAAAATAGCATTTAACCCACTCATGTCAAGTGTTCAGGAAAGTAATCAGGGAATGAAATAAAACTCAAGTGGGATTTTTAGCATTTGATTGCTCACATTTCAAAAATATTACTGTAAATATGAACATGGTAGTTTGATTTTTAGTACCAACTCTCAGTACTCTTTATGCGGTATTTTGTTATATTTAAAGTAGAGAAGTGTTTCATAATGTCTTATTTCAAATTCAGAAACAGATTTTTGTGAAAAAATTCCCTGAACTATTACTTGCACTTCTTGGTATTTTTGCGAGGGAAATAAATTTGCTTGAAAATCTCGGTGTGAGGACTATTTTTCTTACTGAATTGGAATGTGGGGTTGAAATATATGTAAGGGGGCACTAAGGCTGGTACATAAGCAATTACTGGTTACTCTTTCAGAAGACTCTGTAATTGTTAGGTTCATATTTATTGGGTAAATGTCAGCTTAGGGAAGGATTGGAAGATATTTTCCATTATTATTTCAAGTATAGAAGTGTTTCATTGTCACATTTGGATTATTTAACAAACAGGATTTTGGGGAAAAATCCCAGAACTAGTGCCTGTTGTTGTTTTATGTTTTTATTTTTATGAGGGGTATTAATAAATTCTCATTGTAAGGACTGTTTTTCATGCTGAATTCATATCTGGGATTGAAACATATTTTACAGGACGTTAAGACCTGAAAGAGAGTAATTACTCGCCACACTTTCCGAAGATCCTGAGATTATTTGGTTTGTATATATTAGGTATCTGTCAGCTTGGGGAAGGATTGTGAGATATTTTGTTATTATTTCAAGTAGAGTTGTGTTTCATGGTGTCTTATTTCACTGTTAAAACAAAAAAGGTTATTGGGGTAAAAAATTCCCTGAACTATACCTGTATTTTTTGGTATTTTTGGGAGGGTAATAGATTTGCTTTAAAATCTCTGTATAAGGGCTATTTTTCATGCTGAATTCGAGTCTGGGGTTGAAAAGTATGTAAAGGTGCACCAAGGCCTGTAAATAAATTCCTGGTTACTCTTTCAGAAGATTCTGTGATATTCGGTTTGTATTTGTTGGGTAACTGTCGGCTTGGAGAAGGATTGTGAGATATTTACCTGTATTTCAAATATAGAAGCATTTCATTGTCATATTCAAATTTTAAAAGAAAAAGGTTTTTGGACAAAAATTTACATAATTTTTGATATTTTTTTGAGGCTATTAGATTTTCTTTAAATTCTCATTATAAGTACTATTTTTCATGCTGAAGTTGAATCTGGGATTGAAATCTGTTTTGCTGGACATTATGACTCGTAAATGTGTAATTACCCATTAATCTTTCAAAAGATTCTGTGATTATTCAGTTAGTATATATTGGGTGTTTGTCAGCTTGAAGAAGGATTGTGAGAAATTTTTTACAAGTATAGAGGCATGTCATTATGTCATTTTTCAATTCTAAAACAAACAGGTATCAAGGAAAAATTCCCTGAACTATTACTTGCACGTTGTATTTTTTTGATAGTAGATTTGCTTGAAAATGTTAGTAGAAGGACTATTTTTCATGCTGAATTCAAATCTGGGATTGAAATGTATTTTACAGGACATTAAGGCCCATTAATAAGTAATTTTTTTTTTTGTGAAGTCTCCAGTCACAGACAAAAGTCCACATCAAGGCTGGGCCTTAATTGAAATATAGAGAGAATTTAGAAATGGAAAAAATAAAAGACAAGGGAAAGCATTTACAAATTTTGGAGGAAGTGAAAGACCTGTCTTTTGAAATGTGCCAGGTCATAGTTATTGGGAAAAATGTAAGAAAGTAGAGTTACAAAGATTCAATGAGTAGGAAAAGTAGCAGGTATTATAATGGCCCACACTTGAGTTGCTGATGGCCTCACAATAGTCATGTGATGCAGGTTCCCAAGTATTGCGTGATCTAGCTAGTGGTGTGGGGCACATAAGCAGCCAGATCTTGGGAACAGATACCAAAGTGATACCTATAGAAGAAGAAATGTGAACCAACATTGTGGGTAAGGCAAGTAAGTCAAGTTTGGAAGTTAGCCTGGGACAGTTTATAAGTTAAAGTGCTTTTGACTCAACTCTGTCAAATAAGCATACAGAACTAGAACCACCCCTAATGTGAGAGCAGTACTCCATACAAGGAAGAATCATTCCCGTGTATAATGGAGCACCTGTTCAGAAGATAAAGTTTTGACATCTAAACAGAACACCCAGAAGATTCTGTGATTATTTGGTTCGTATTTATTGGGTATCTGTCAGCTTAGGGAAGGATTGTGAGATTTTCTGTTATTATTTCAAGTACAGAGGTGTCTCATTATGTCATCAGTTTTAAAACAAAAAGGTTTTTAGAGTCGAAAATTTCCCAAACTATACCTGTAACATTTGGTATTTTGTGAGGGTATTAGAGTTGCTTAAAAATTTCATTATAAGGACTGTTTTTCATGCTAAATTCACATCTGGGTTTGATATATATGTTAGGGGACATTACGACTTGTAAATAAGTAATTAATGGTTACTCTTAATAGAAGATTCTTTGATTATTTGATCTGTATTTTATTTTGTATTTTGTATTGGGGAAGCATTATGAAATATTTTCTGTGATTATTTCAAGTATAGAAGCATGTCATTACATCATATTTCAGTTTTAAAACTAAAGGGTTTTGGATTAAAAATTTCCCTGAATTGTTACCATTGCTGAATTGTTACCATTGATTTTTGTTATGTTTGTCAGGGTAATAGATATTTATGAAATCTCAGTATAAGGACTATTTTTCATGCTGAATTGGAATCTGGGGTTCATATATACATAAAAGCATTAAGTGCTGTAAAAAAGTAAATACTGGTTACTCTTTCAGAAGATTCTATGAGTATTTGGTTCATATTTATTGGGTAACTGTCGGCTTGGGGGAGGATTGTGAGATATTTTCCGTTATTTTCTTAAGTATAGAAGTGTTTTATTATGTCATATTTCAGTTTTAAAACAAACAGGTCTTTGGGATAAAAATTCCCAGAATTATTACTTGTAATTTGTGGTATTTTTATGAGGGTATTAGATTTGCCTTAAATTCACAATATAAGGACTATTTTTCATGCTGAATTCGAATCTGGGATTGAAATATATTTTACGTTGTTGTTCGCTGATGATACAGCGCTGGTGGCTGATTTGTGTGAGAAACTGCAGAAGCTGGTGACTGAGTTTGGTAAAGTGTGTGAAAGAAGAAAGTTGAGAGTAAATATGAATAAGAGCAAGGTTATTAGTTACAGTAGGGTTGAGGGTCAAGTCAATTGGGAGGTAAGTTTGAATGGAGAAAAACTGGAGGAAGTAAAGTGTTTTAGTTATCTGGGAGTGGATCTGGCAGCGGATGGAACCATGGAAATGGAAGTGAGTCATAGGGTGGGGGAGGGAGCGAAAATTCTGGGAGCCTTGAAGAATGTTTAGAAGTCGAGAACATTATCTCGGAAAGCAAAAATGGGTATGTTTGAAGGAATAGTGGTTCCAACAATGTTGTATGGTTGCGAGGCGTGGGCTATGGATAGAGTTAAGCGCAGGAGGGTAGATGTGCTGGAAATGAGATGTTTGAGGACAATATGTGGTGTGAGGTGGTTTGATCGAGTAAGTAGTGTAAGGGTGAGAGAGATGTGTGGTAATAAAAAGAGTGTGGTTGAGAGAGCAGAAGAGGGTGTTTTGAAATGGTTTGGTCACATGGAGAGAATGAGTGAGGAAAGATTGACCAAAAGGATATATGTGTCAGAGGTGGAGGGAACAGGAAGTGGGAGACCAAATTGGAGGTGGAAAGATGGAGTGAAAAAGATTTTGAGTGATCGGGGCCTGAACATGCAGGAGGGTGAAAGGCGGGCAAGGAATAGTGAATTGGAACGATGTGGTATACCGGGGTCGACGTGCTGTCAATGGATTGAACCAGGGCATGTGAAGTGTCTAGGGTAAACCATGGAAAGTTCTGTGGGGCCTGGATGTGGATAGGGAGCTGTGGTTTCGGTGCATTATTACATGACAACTAGAGACTAAGTGTGAACGAATGGGGCCTTTGTTGTCTTTTCCTAGTGCTACCTCGCACACATGAGGGGGGAGGAGGTTGTCATTCCATGTGTGGCGAGGTGGCGATGGGAATAAATAAAGGCAGACAGTATGAATTATGTACATGTGTATATATGTATATGTCTGTGTGTGTATATATATATGTATACATTGAGATCTATAGGTATGTATATTTGTGTGTGGGGACGTGTATGTATATACATGTGTATGTGGGTGGGTTGGGCCATTCTTTCGTCTGTTTCCTTGTGCTACCTCGCTAACGTTGGAGACAGCAACAAAGCAAATTAAATATAAATATAGTGACATTAAAACCTGTGAATAAGTAATTGATGGTTACTGTTTCAGAAGATCGTGTGATTATTGGGTATCTATCAGCTTGGAGAAGGACTGTGAGATATTTTCTGGTATTTTTCAAGTATAGAGGCATTTCATTATGTGAGGGTAATAGATTTGCTTGAAAGCTCGTTTTTATATGGACTATTTTTCAGGCTGAATTCAAATCTGGGTTTGAAGTATTATTTATTTATATTTATTATACTCAATTGCTATCTCCCACGACAGCAAGGTAGTGCCAAGAAACAGATGAGGAATGGCCCAACCCACCCACATACATATACATAAACTTTCATACACACACATTTTTTTTTCCATACTATTTGCCATTTCCCGCATTAGCAAGGTAGCGCTAAGAACAGGAGACTGAGCCTTTGAGGGAATATTCTCGCTTGGCCCCTTTCTCTGCTCCCCTTTTGGAAAATGAAATAAAAAAAAACAGGGAAGGATTTCCAGGCCCCTGCTCCCTTCCCTTTTAGTCACCTTCTACGACACGCAAGGAAAACTTGGGAAGTATTCTTTCTCCCCTATACCTAGGGATATATATATATATATATATATATATATATATATATATATATATATATATATATATATATATATATATATTATTTATTTATATTTTATTTTGCTTTGTCGCTGTCTCCTGCGTTTGCGAGGTAGTGCAAGGAAACAGACGAAAGAAATGGCCCAACCCACCCCCATACACATGTATATACATACACGTCCACACATGCAAATATACATACCTATACATCTCAATGTACACATATATATACACACACAGACATATACATATATACACATGTACATAATTCATACTGTCTGCCTTTATTTATTCCCATCGCCACCTAACCACACATGGAATAACATCCCCCTCTCCCCTCTTGTGTGCGAGGTAGCGCTAGGAAAAGACAACAAAGGCCCCATTCGTTCACACTCAGTTTCTAGCTGTCATGTAATAATGCCCGAAACCACAGCTCCCTTTCCACATCCAAGCCCCACAGAACTTTCCATGGCTTACCCCAGACGCTTCACATGCCCTGATTCAATCCATTGACAGCATGTTGACCCCAGTATACCACATTGATCCAATTCACTCTATTCCTTGCCCGCCTTTCACCCTCCTGCATGTTCAGGCCCCGATCACTCAAAATCTTTTTCACTCCATCTTTCCACCTCCAATTTGGTCTCCCACTTCTCCTCGTTCCCTCCACCTCCGACACATATCCTCTTGGTCAATCTTTCCTTACTCATTCTCTCCATGTGACCAAACCATTTCAAAACACCCTCTTCTGCTCTCTCAACCACACTCTTTTTATTACCACACATCTCTCTTACCCTATTATTACTTACTCGATCAAACCATCTCACACCACATATTGTCCTCAAACATCTCATTACCAGCACATCCACCCTCCTGCACACAACTCTATCCATAGCCCATGCCTCGCAACCATATAACATTGTTGGAATCACTATTTCTTCAAACATACCCATTTTTGCTTTCCGAGATAATGTTCTCGACTTCCACACATTCTTCAACGCTCCCAGAACTTTCACCCCCTCCCCCACCCTATGATTCACTTCCTCTTCTATGGTTCCATCCACTGCCAAACATCACTCCCAGATATCTAAAACACTTCACTTCCTCCAGCTTTTCTCCATTCAAACTTGTCCCTCAACACTACTGTACCTAATAACCTTGCTCTTATTCACATTTACTCTTAGCTTTCTTCTTTCACACACTTTACCAAACTCAGTCACCAGCTTCTGCAGTTTCTCACCTGAATCAGCCACCAGCGCTGTATCATCAGCGAACAACAAGTGACTCACTTCCCAAGCTCTCTCATCCACAACAGACTGCATACTTGCCCCTCTTTCCAAAACTCTTGCATTTACCTCCCTAACAACCCCATCCATAAACAAATTAAACAACCATGGAGACATCACACACCCCTGCCACAAACCTACATTCACTGAGAACCAATCACTTTCCTCTCTTCCTACACGTACACATGCCGTATATCCTTGATAAAAACTTTTCATTGTTTTTAACAACTTGCCTCCCACACTATATATTCTTAATACCTTCCACAGAGCATCTCTATCAAGTCTATCATATGCCTTCTCCAGATCCATAAATGCCACATACAAATCCATTTGCTTTTCTAAGTATTTCTCACATACATTCTTCAATGCAAACACCTGATCCACACATCCTCTACCACTTCTGAAACCACAGTGCTCTTCCCCAATCTGATACTCTGTACATACCTTCACCCTCTCAGTCAATACCCTCCCATATAATTTGCGAGGAATACTCAACAAACTTATACCTCTGTAATTTGAGCACTCACATTTATCCCCTTTGCCTTTGTACAATGGCACTATGCAAGCATTCCGCCAATCCTCAGGCACCTCGCCATGAGACATACATATATTAGATATATATATATATATATATATATATATATATATATATATATATATATATATATATATATATATATATATATATATATCCCTGGGGATAGGGGAGAAAGAATACTTCCCATGTATTCCCTGCGTGTCGTAGAAGGCGACTAAAAGGGGAGGGAGCAGGGGGCTGGAAATCCTCCCCTCTCATTCTTTTTTAATTTTCCAAAAGAAGGAACAGAGAAGGGGGCCAGGTGAGGATATTCCCTCAAAGGCCCAGTCCTCTGTTCTTAATGCTACCTCGCTAATGCGGGAAATGGCGAATAGTATGAAAGAAAAGGTATATATATATTTATATTTTTTTTTATTTTATTTATTTATTTATTTTGCTTTGTCGCTGTCTCCCGCGTTAGCGAGGTAGCGCAAGGAAACAGACGAAAGAATGGCCCAACCCGCCCACATACACATGTATATACATACACGTCCACACACGCAATATACATACCTATACATCTCAATGTACACATATATATACACACACAGACATATACATATATACACATGTACATAATTCATACTGTCTGCCTTTATTTGTTCCCATTGCCACCTCGCCACACATGGAATAACAACCCCCTCCCCCCTCATGTGTGCGAGGTAGCGCTAGGAAAGACACCAAAGGCCCCATTCGTTCACACTCAGTCTCTAGCTGTCATGTAATAATGCACCGAAACCACAGCTCCCTTTCCACATCCAGGCCCCACACACTTCCTATGGTTTACCCTAGACGCTTCACATGCCTTGGTTCAATCCATTGACAGCATGTCGACCCCGGTATACCACATCGTTCCAATTCACTCTATTCCTTGCACGCCTTTCACCCTCCTGCATGTTCAGGCCCCGATCACTCAAAATCTTTTTCACCCCATCTTTCCACCTCCAATTTGGTCTCCCACTTCTCCTCGTTCCCTCCACCTCTGACACATATATACTCTTGGTCAATCTTTCCCCACTCATTCTCTCCATGTGACCAAACCATTTCAAAACACCCTCGTCTGCTCTCTCAACCACACTCTTTTTATTTCCACACATCTCTCTCACCCTTACATTACTTACTCGATCAAATCACCTCACACCACATATTGTCCTCAAACATCTCATTTCCAGCACATCCACCCTCCTGCGCACAACTCTATCCATAGCCCGCGCCTCGCAACCATACAACATTGTCGGAACCACTATTCCTTCAAACATACCCATTTTTGCTTTCCGAGATAATGTTCTCGATTTCCAAACATTCTTCAAGGCTCCCAGAATTTTCGCCCTCTCCCCCACCCTATGGTTCACTTCCGCTTCCATGGTTCCATCCGCTGCCAGATCCACTCCCAGATATCTAAAACACTTTACTTCCTCCAGTTTTTCTCCATTCAAACTTACCTCCCAATTGACTTGACCCTCAACCCTACTGTACCTAATAACCTTGCTCTTATTCACATTTACTCTTAGCTTTCTTCTTTCACACACTTTACCAAACTCAGTCACCAGCTTCTGCAGTTTCTTACATGAATCAGCCACCAGCGCTGTATCATCAGCGAACAACAACTGACTCACTTCCCAAGCTCTCTCATCCACAACAGACTTCATACTTGCCCCTCTTTCCAAAACTCTTGCATTTACCTCCCTGACAACCCCATCCATAAACAAATTAAACAACCATGGAGACATCACACACCCCTGCCACAAACCTACATTCACTGAGAACCAATCACTTTCCTCTCTTCCTACATGTACACATGCCTTACATCTCGATAAAAACTTTTCACTACTTGTAACAACTTGCCTCCCACACCATATATTCTTAAAACCTTCCACAGAGCTTCTCTATCAACTCTATCATATGCCTTCTCCAGATCCATAAATGCTACGTACAAATCCATTTGTTTTTCTAAGTATTTCTCACATACATTCTTCAAAGCAAACACCTGATCCACACATCCTCTACCACTTCTGAAACCACACTGCTCTTCCCCAATCTGGTGCTCTGTACACGCCTTCACCCTCTCAATCAATACCCTCCCATATAATTTCCCAGGAATACTCAACAAACTTATACCTCTGTAATTTGAGCACTCACTCTTATCCCCTTTGCCTTTGTACAATGGCACTATGCAAGCATTCTGCCAATCCTCAGGCACCTCACCATGAATCATACATACATTAACCTTACCAACCAGTCAACAATACAATCACCCCCTTTTTTAATAAATTCCTCTGCAGTACCATCCAAACCTGCTGCTTTGCCAGCTTTCATCTTCCGTAAAGCTTTTACTACCTCTTCTCTATTTACCAAATCATTTTCCCTAACCCTCTCACTTTGCACACCACCTCGACCAAAACACCCTATATCTGCCACTCTATCATCAAACACATTCAACAAACCTTCAAAATACTCACTCCATCTCCTTTTCACATCACCACTACTTGTTTTCACCTCCCCAACTTCACTGAAGTTCCCATTTGCTCCCTTGTCTTACGCACTTTATTTACCTCCTTCCAAAACATCTTTTTATTCTCCCTGAAATTTAATGATACTCTCTCACCCCAACTCTCATTTGCCCTCTTTTTCACCTCTTGCACCTTTCTCTTGACCTCCTGCCTCTTTCTTTTATACCTCTCCCATTCATTTGCATTTTTTTCCCTGCAAAAATCGTTCAAATGCCTCTCTCTTCTCTTTCACTAATAATCTTACTTCTTCATCCCACCACTCACTACCTTTTCTAATCAATTAACCCACCTCCCACGCTTCTCATGCCATAAGCATCTTTTGCGCAAGCCATCACTGCTTCCCTAAATACATCCCATTCCTCCCCCACTCCCCTTACCTCCTTTGTTCTCACCTTTTTCCATTCTGTACTCAGTCTCTCCTGGTACTTCCTCACACAAGTCTCCTTCCCAAGCTCACTTACTCTCACCACTCTCTTCACCCCAACATTCTCTCTTCTTTTCTGAAAACCCCCGCAAATCTTCACCTTCGCCTCCACAAGATAATGATCAGACATCCCTCCAGTTGCACCTCTCGGCACATTGACATCCAAAAGTCTCCCTTTCGTGCGTCTATCAATTAACACGTAATCCAATAACGCTCTCTGGCCATCTCTCCTACTTACATACGTATACTTATGTATATCTCGCTTTTTAAACCAGGTATTCCCAAGCACCAGTCCTTTTTCAGCACATAAATCTACAAGCTCTTCACCATTTCCATTTACAACACTGAACACTCCATGTATATCAATTATTCCCTCAACTGCCACATTACTCACCTTTGCATTCAAATCACCCATCACTATAACCCGGCCTTGTGCATCAAAACCACTAACACACTCATTCAGCTGCTCCCAAAACACTTGCCTCTCGTGATCTTTCTTCTCATGCCCAGGTGCATATGCACCAATAATCACCCATCTCTCTCCATCAACTTTCAGTTTTACCCATATCAATCTAGAATTTACTTTCTTACACTCTATCACATACTCCCACAACTCCTGATTCAAGAGTAGTGCTACTCCTTCCCTTGCTCTTGTCCTCTCACTAACCCCTGACTTTACTCCCAAGACACTCCCAAACCACTCTTCCCCTTTACCCTTGAGCTTCGTTTCACTCAGAGCCAAAACATCCAGGTTCCTTTCCTCAAACATACTGCCTATCTCTCCTTTTTTCTCATCTTGGTTACATCCACACACATTTAGACACCCCAGTCTGAACCTTCGAGTGGGATGAGCACTCCTCGCGTGACTCCTTCTTCTGTTTCCCCTTTTAGAAAGTTAAAATACAAGGAGCGGAGGGTTTCTGGCCCCCCGCTCCCGTCCCCTTTAGTCGCCTTCTACGACACGTGAGGAATGCGTGGGAAGTATTCTTTCTCCCCTATCCCCTATCCCCTATCCCCAGGGTGTCTCAAGAAAATATATGTGTGTGTGTATGTGTGTGTAGCCAAAATATGTGTAACTAGAGTCCGTGTACACAAGGTCACACCACAAGTGAAAAGTCTCCTTTGGCGAGGCTGAATCACTAAGAGTACAGTCTCATCAAAGATCTCACTCAAAAGGAGTCTACATTTCCCTGCTGAAGTAGTACATCCTTTGGCTGAAAGAGGCTTCAGAAAGGTGCTGGGTAACAACAGGACTCTTTCATAGAAACTTGTCCTGATGTAATTATAAATAAACATAACCTAATATTATATTATTTGGATTCTGCTGCAGGATTTCTTGTTGCAGCAGAGTCCTAACCTAACCTAACCTAACCTAACCTACAAGCAGTGCTGTGTCATCAGCAAGCAACAACTGACTCACACTCCAGGCCCTTTCATCCCCAACAGACTACATACTCTCCCCTTTCTCTAAAACTCTTGCATTTACCTTCCTAATTATCCCATCTATAAACAAATTAAACAACCATGGAGACATCACACACCCCTGCTGCAGACTGACCTTCACTGGGAACCAGTCATTCCTTTCTTCCTACTCATACACCTGCTTTACATCCTTGATAAAAGCCTTTCACTGCTTCTAGCAGCTTACTTCCCACACCATATACTCTTAAGACCTTCCACAAAACATCTCTATCAACCCTATCATATGCTTTCCCCAGATCCATAAATGCCACATACATATTCATCTGTTTTTCTAAATATTTCTCACTTTCTTCAAAGCAAACACCTGATCCACACACCCACACACATATATATATATATATATATATATATATATATATATATATATATATATTATCCCTGGGGATAGGGGAGAAAGAATACTTCCCACGTATTCCCTGCATGTCGTAGAAGGCGACTAAAAGGGGAGGGAGCGGGTGGCTGGAAATCCTCCCCTTTCTTGTTTTTTTTTAATTTTCCAAAAGAAGGAACAGAGAAGGGGGTCAGGTGAGGATATTCCCTCTAAGGCCCAGTTGTCTGTTCTTAACGCTACCTCGCTAATGCGGGAAATGGCAAATAGTATGAAAAAAAAAAAAAATATATATATATATATATATATATATATATATATATATATATATATATATATATATATTTTTTTTTTTTTTTTTATACTTTGTCGCTGTCTCCCGCGTTTGCGAGGTAGCGCAAGGAAACAGACGAAAGAAATGGCCCAACCCCCCCCATACACATGTATATACATACGTCCACACACGCAAATATACATACCTACACAGCTTTCCATGGTTTACCCCAGACGCTTCACATGCCTTGATTCAATCCACTGACAGCACGTCAACCCCGGTATACCACATCGCTCCAATTCACTCTATTCCTTGCCCTCCTTTCACCCTCCTGCATGTTCAGGCCCCGATATGGTGTGGGAGGAAAGTTGTTAGAAGCAGTGAAAAGTTTTTATCGAGGATGTAAGGCATGTGTACGTGTAGGAAGAGAGGAAAGTGATTGGTTATCAGTGAATGTAGGTTTGCGGCAGGGGTGTGTGATGTCTCCATGGTTGTTTAATATATATATATATATATATATATATATATATATATATATATTTTTTTTTTATTGATTTATTTTGCTTTGTCGCTGTCTCCTGTGTTAGAAAGGTAGCACAAGGAAACAGATGAAAAAATGGCCCAACCCACCCACATACACATCCACACACACAAATATACATACCTATACATCTCAATGTATACATATATATACACACACAGACATATACATATATACACATGTACATAATTCATACTCTCTGCCTTTATTCATTCCCATTGCCACCCCGCCACACATGAAATAACAACCCCCTCCCCCCGCATGTGTGCGAGGTAGTGCTAGGAAAAGACAACAAAGGCCACATTCGTTCACACTCAGTCTCTAGCTGTCATGTATAATGCACCAAAACCACAGCTCCCTTTCCACATCCAGGCCACACAGAACTTTCCATGATTTACCCCAGATGCTTCACACACCCTGGTTCAATCTTTCTTCACTCATTCTCTTCATATGACCATGTGAGAGAGTATCATAAAATTTTAGGGAGAATAAAAAGATGTTTTGGAAGGAGGTAAATAAAGTGCATAAGACAAGTGAACCTATGGGAACATCAGTGAAGGGGGCTAATGGGGAGGTGATAACAAGTAGTGGTGATGTGAGGAGATGGCGTGAGTATTTTGGAGGTTTGCTGAATGTGTTAGATGATAGAGTGGCAGATATAGGGTGTTTTGGTCGAGGTGGTGTGCAAAGTGAGAGGGTTAGGGAGAATGATTTGGTGAGCAGAGAAGAGGTAGTAAAAGCTTTGCGGAAGAGGAAAGCTGGCGAGGTGGTGGGTTTGGATGGTATTGCAGTGGAATTTATTAAAAAAGGGGGTGACTGTATTGTTGACTGGTTGGTAAGGTTATTTAATGTATGTATGACTCATGGTGAGGTGCCTGAGGATTGGCAGAATGCTTGCATAGTGCCATTGTACAAAGGCAAAGGGGATAAAAGTGAGTGCTCAAATTACAGAGGTATAAGTTTGTTGAGTATTCCTGGTAAATTAAATGGGAGGGTATTGATTGAGAGGGTGAAGGCATGGACAGAACATCAGATTGGGGAAGAGCACTGTGGTTTTGGAAGTGGTAGAGGGTGTGTGGATCAGGTGTTTGCTTTAAAGAATGTATGTAAGAAATAGAAAAGCAAATGGATTTGTATGTAGCATTTATGGCTCTGGAGAAGGCATATGATAGAGTTAATAAAGATGCTCTGTGGAAGGCATTAAGAATATATGGTGTTGGAGGCAAGTTGTTAGAAGCAGTGAAAAGTTTTTATCAAGGATGTAAGGCATGTGTACGTGTAGGAAGAGAGGAAAGTGATTGGTTCTCAGTGAATGTTGGTTTGTGGCAGGGGTGCATGATGTCTCCATGGTTGTTTAATTTGTTTATGGATGGGGTTGTTAGGGGGGTGAATGCAAGAATTTTGGAAAGAGGGGCAAGTATGCAGTCTGTTGTGGATGAGAGAGCTTAGGAAGTGAGTCAGTTGTTGTTCGCTGATGATACAGCGCTGGTGGCCGATTCGGGTGAGAAGCTGCAGAATCTGGTGACTGAGTTTGGTAAAGTGTGTGAAAGAAGAAAGCTGAGAGTAAATATGAATGAGAGCAAGGCTATTAGGTATAGTAGGGTTGAGGGACAAGTCAATTGGGAGGTAAGTTTGAATGGAGAAAAACTGGAGGAAGTGAAGTGTTTTAGATATCTGAGAGTGGATTTGGCAGCGGATGGAACCATGGAAGTGGAAGTGAATCATAGGGTGGGGGAGGGGGCAAAGGTTTTGGGTGTGTTGAAAAATGTGTGGAAGTCGAGAACGTTATCTTGGATAGCAAAAATGGGTACGTTTGAAGGAATAGTGGTTCCAACAATGTTATAGGGTTGTGAGGCGTGGGCTATGGATAGAGTTGTGCGGAGGAGGGTGGGTGTGCTGGAAATGAGATGTTTGAGGACAATATGTGGTGTGAGGTGGTTTGATCGAGTAATTAATGAAAGGGTAAGGGAGGTGTGTGGTAATAAAAAGTGTGGTTGAAAGAGCTGAAGAGGGTGTTTTGAAGTGGTTTGGTCATGTGGAGAAGAGTGAGGAAAGATTGACAAAGAGGATATATGTGTCAGAGGTGGAGGGAACGAGGAGAAGTGGGAGACCAAATTGGAGGTAGAAAGATGGAGTGAAAAAGATTTTGAGTGATTGGGGCCTAAACATGTAGGAGGGTGAAAGGCGTGCAAGGAATAGAGTGAATTGGAACGATGTGGTATACCGGGGTCGACGTGCTGTCAATGGATTGAACCAGGGCATGTGAAGCATCTGGAGTAAACCATGGAAAGTTCTGTGGGGCCTGGATGTGGAAAGGGAACTGTGGTTTTGGTGCATTGTACATGACAGCTAGAGACTGAGTGTGAACGAATGTGGCCTTTGTTGTCTTTTCCTAGCGCTACCTTGTGCACATGTGGGGGGAGGGGGTTGTTATTTCATGTGTAGTGGGGTGGCGAAGGGAATGAATAAGGGCAGACAGCATGAATTATGCACATATGTATATATGTATATGTCTGTGTGTATATATATATATGTATACGTTGAGATGTATAGGTATGTATATGTGTGTGTGTGGACGTGTATGTATATACATGTGTGTGTGGGTGGGTTGGGCCATTCTTTCGTCTGATTCCTTGCGCTACCTCGCTAATGCGGGAGACAGCGACAAAGTATAATAAATAAAGAATATATATATATATATATATATATATATATATATATATATATATATATATATATATATATATATATTTTTTTTTTTGCCGCTGTCTCCTGCGTTTGCGAGGTAGCGCAAGGAAACAGACGAAAGAAATGGCCCAACCCACCCCCATACACATGTATATACATACGTCCCCACACGTAAATACACATACCTACACAGCTTTCCATGGTTTACCCCAGACGCTTCACATGCCTTGATTCAATCCACTGACAGCACGTCAACCCCGGTATACCACATCGCTCCAATTCACTCTATTCCTTTCCCTCCTTTCACCCTCCTGCATGTTCAGGCCCCGATCACGCAAAATCTTTTTCACTCCATCTTTCCACCTCCAATTTGGTCTCCCTCTTCTCCTCGTTCCCTCCACCTCCGACACATATATTCTCTTAGTCAATCTTTCCTCACTCATTCTCTCCATGTGCCCGAACCATTTCAAAACATCCTCTTCTGCTCTCTCAACCACGCTCTTTTTATTTCCACACTTCTCTCTTACCCTTACGTTACTTACTCGATCAAACCACCTCACACCACACATTGTCCTCAAACATCTCATTTCCAGCACATCTATCCTCCTGCGCACAACTCTATCCATAGCCCACGCCTCGCAACCATACAACATTGTTGGAACCACTATTCCTTCAAACATACCCATTTTTGCTTTCCCAGATAATGTTCTCGACTTCCACACATTCTTCAAGGCTCCCAGAATTTTCGCCCCCTCCCCCACCCTATGATCCACTTCCGCTTCCATGGTTCCATCCGCTGCCAGATCCACTCCCAGATATCTAAAACACTTCACTTCCTCCAGTTTTTCTCCATTCAAACTCACCTCCCAATTGACTTGACCCTCAACCCTACTGTACCTAATAACCTTGTTCTTATTCACATTTACTCTTAACTTTCTTCTTTCACACACTTTACCAAACTCAGTCACCAGCTTCTGCAGTTTCTCACATGAATCAGCCACCAGCGCTGTATCATCAGTGAACAACAACTGATTCACTTCCCAAGCTCTCTCATCCCCAACAGACTTCATACTTGCCCCTCTTTCCAAAACTCTTGCATTCACCTCCCTAACAACCCCATCCATAAACAAATTAAACAACCATGGAGACATCACACACCCCTGCCGTAAACCTACATTCACTGAGAACCAATCACTTTCCTCTCTTCCTACACGTACACATGCCTTACATCCTCGATAAAAACTTTTCACTGCTTCTAACAACTTGCCTCCCACACCATATATTCTTAATACCTTCCACAGAGCATCTCTATCAACTCTATCATATGCCTTCTCCAGATCCATAAATGCTACATACAAATCCATTTGCTTATATATATATATATATATATATATATATATATATATATATATATATATATATATATATATATATATATATATATATAATATATATATATATATGGTTTCGATGCATTATTACATGACAGCTGGAGACTGAGTGTGAACGAATGGGGCCTTTGGTGTCTTTTCCTAGCATTACCTCGCACACATGAGGGGGGAGGGGGTTGTTATTCCATGTGTGGCGAGGTGGCGATGGGAACAAATAAAGGCAGACAGTATGAATTATGTACATGTGTATATATGTATATGTCTGTGTGTGTATATATATGTGTACATTGAGATGTATAGGTATGTATATTTGCGTGTGTGGACGTGTATGTATATACATGTGTATGTGGGCGGGTTGGGCCTTTCTTTCCTCTGTTTCCTTGCGCTACCTCGCTAACACGGGAGACAGCGACAAAGCGAAAATAAATAAAAATATGCTAAATTGCCATGGTGACATCACACAGATCTGCCTCACACCCACATGTATACCAAAACTTTTGCTTAACTCTCCAACTCTGGATTGATGCATGTTTTTATAGATTTTATTGTCTAGTTCTTTGAAATATGTATTAATCTGGGTTAAATTTTGCATGACTAGTAACTGAACCACATGAATGATTTTCAGAAGATGTAGTTATGTATAATACAGATTTATATGAAATTATGATATTGCTAATTATTATATCAATTGATGAAAATATGTTATTTTCAGATACTGATATTAGTGGATTTACGTTCAGGATGGATTCTGTACAGAAGCACAAAGCAGAGCAAAATTGGTGCATGTTTGCTTAAAAATCACCAAGTGACACAGCTGTTGCAAGTTTTGTGGTAACTGAAGAGATCATGAGATTGGGGAATTCATTCATAGATGGTGAGTACATGACAGATTGCTTTATTAAAGTATCAGAGTGACTACAGTGATTTCTATAACAAAAATGAAAATGTTCATAAAATCAAAGACATGCCATTGCCTGCAAAAACAGTGAAGGACAGAACTTTAGAAATTACCCAGACATTACCAGTCAGTATTAAGGACATTAATTCAGCCCTAGGCTTTTATGTTACATGTGACAGGTTATGTGATGTCAATGGCATTGCAAAAGTTGCCCTTCATTGTAGATATGTGAATTCTTAAGACCCCCAGGAGGAGCCTGCTAGGTTGCATCGATTTACAAGGTCAAACAAGGGAAGAAATTGTATTCCAACTTTAATAAGTGGTTCAAAAGTGAAGTTAATCAACATCAGCTACTTCAGACTCAGTTGATGGTGCATTGAGTGTGACAGGAGTACACAAGGGAATTGTTTATCAGTTAAAGAGCTGAATCATGACGTAATACCATTTCACTGCATTATTCATCAAGAGGCACTCTGTACACAATCATTTACATCAGAATTCACTGAAGTTATGACCATATTAGTGAAGATCACAAAATAGTGGCAAAAGGCTTGATCCATCGATAGTTTTGTGAATTCCTGGAGGTTGATGGTCTGTATTTGGGCTTCCTCTTGCACAACAAAGTAAACTGGCTGTCCGTGTGATAAGTGCTTTCATGATTTATGACCTGTTGATGATGCTTTTTGATTTTAAGATGATTTTTATGAAGGAAAAAGGCTATGAATATGGAGAGCATACAGACCCTCAGTGACTACAGAAATATCACTTCATAGTGGACCCTGCTTCTTATTCAGTTGATCTTAATGGAAAACCACAAGGAAAAATTAGCACGGCTTACATGGACCTAGAAGAAATGCTGTCATTTAAGGGAAAGATAATGTGGTTTGCTGGAGACCTTGAGGCAGGTGTTTTGGTTTATTTCCTACCACTGAAGCAATACAAAGAAGCAGCAAACAACAAGAAGTGACACTGACAATCTAAGAAATGCTCTAAAAATGAAGGAAGCATTTGAGGGACATTTTCAAGAATTCATAAGGGAAAAATCAGCTGTCATTTGTGATGAAACCTCTTGAAGCTGACACTTCTAGTACCAACTTCTCAGTATTTATGGGAGTCGACTAAGCAGGACTGGAACTTGAATTAACTGATCTTCAAGGAAAGGACCAGTGAAGGTTCAAAATTTACAAGCCTGCTAACTGATCCTGAAAATCTAGAAACAGAGAAATCTGCGTTGGTGTTTTAACACAGATGCACAGAATCAAGTTGCTTAAAGTGTGGAATTCATTTTGAGGCACCTATAGAAACATAGAGATAGGCACTGGCATTCTTTCCGTCTTTGGATCCACTTACCTGTGTGAGCAAGTGCATTAAAGTATGAACATAATGAAATTTGAAGTCATAAGCTAATTGAATGATGCAAATATACTTTCCTGCTAGAAGCTAAAAATAACAGCCTTTTTTCCTGACATTTAACGACTTTCCACAGAAAGTCGAGAACAGAAGCAAACCTACGTACAGATGAAAAATAGGAAAAGATTAACATACTTGTTCAGGATGCACTAGTTCACATGAATTGTCTACATAGGTCCCCACCCCCAAGGTTTGGACCCCCTAGCATGAATTTAGCTGCTGCTTGCCACAGCTTCCTTCTTGGTGACCGGCCACTCGAGGATTGGGTCTCATAATGCTCCTTCTCTCTTCAAACAAGCTGTTGTCTTTTCCTCTTCACATAACCTTTCTTCCATTAATAGTCAGGTCTATAAACACTTGCAGAGCCGTGATTAATTTCTGCTTTCTTTCTCTGTACTTTTTTCTTCACCCGAGATGGCTTTGATTGGGGCATCTTATTTTGCCTGTTCTGTGTCAGTCTCTATAAAAAAAAAGATAAGTGGGCTCCTTCGGATTGAAAAATTCTTTTGACAAGACTACATCCAGTGATACAACCTTGATAGAGATGACTTTTTACTTGCAGGTAGCCTTTTGAAGGATTACTAAGGACCAGTATCTATGAATGAGCCCTTGTATTACTCAGGACCTCTTTCTATAGGTTCTTCTAGGTACAACCTGAGCTACTTTCAGTAGCTGCAAAGTAGAAGCCTTTAGAGTGAGATCTTCTTTGACAAGACTCTACTCCCAGTGATACAGCCTCACTAAAGGTTACTTTTCACATGCAGTGTAACCTTTTGCAAGTGGAGCCAAAATCTTGTAATCATTTAAATGCTTAATTAAAGAACTTAATGCTCTCCAAACAATATTATAGCCTCAGAATTGCATTGATCACAAAGAATGGGTCGTATACTAAGGTATACAAAAAATGCAGGTAAAACTTCAGGGTATTTTTCCAGCCAAAAAGTTTTTCTTCAAAAATTTTCAAATTGGAATTGAGTGTAATTAAGGCTTCTTTTCCAGAAATGATGTGAAATATTTCATAATTCTTCCAATGGTTGACAAGTAGCAAGTAATTATGAAGTGAATAATCATGAAATATATTTAAGACATTGTTTAAGATATACTGATTTCTGTGCTTTTATATTTGCAGGACGTAAAAGGCCCCTGAACAATATAGCAATCCCGAATTGAAATCAGCATGAAGAAGATGTCGTGTACTGAGGTGTGAGGTAACTCTGTTATCCAAGGAAAAAAAGCAAAAAATGCTGGTTATAGGTTAGGGTATTTTTCAGGCCAAAAACTTTTAGCTTCAGAATTGTAGTATAAGTTAAAGTAGGTAATGGTTGGTAGGCAGCTGCCGACCAGGGAGGTATATTACCAGTACTACCCGCCTGGGTATCAGGAAGGGTTAGTGAGGGCTGCATAGTGAGCCAGCACCTCAGTGGTTGTCAAGTTGCACTCCTCTGACCCAGGTAGCTGTCGTCTCTTTTTGTCTCACCTACACTTGGACTGCTGGCATTCTGTCCACAAACATACAATCTCTCCTTGTTACACATAACACTTAACAACACTTAATGCACACAACTTCTTCCTGACTATAGTTTCTTGCAGTGAGTGCAGTGTGCTAGCCCTGCCTTTTGGCAAAATAGTAAAAACAGTAGATAGAAGAAGTAGGTAGGAACATTAGACAGGAGCATTAATTAGGTAGAGGTACTAGGTGTGACCACTAGGTAGATGTAGTAGGTTGGAACATTCAGTAAAAGTAAGTAGGATCATTAGTTAGGAGCCTCTACAAACACTGCACTAGACTTGTCCTCTGCCTGTAGCCTAAGGGTGAGGAACGTTTTTGAAAAGCTAAGAAGCGGCACGAGTTCACCAGTTATGGAGACACTTTTGCCATGACTTCTTGGGGTAGCTCTCATAGGGACCCAGCGTCATAGATATACTATATTATGATTTATTGAAAGAATTCTATAGTTGGCATGGAGACATCATACACACCTGTCCCAAACCGACCTTCTCGGGGAACCATTCACACTCCTTTCTTCCTACTCGTACACTTGCCTGACATCCTTAGTAAAAACTTTGCTTCTAGCAGCTTACCACTATCAACCCTATCATATGCCTTCTCCAGATCCATAAATGCTTGATACAAATCCATTTGTTGTTCTATTCCTCACACACATTCTTCAAAGCAAACACCTGATCCACACATCCTCAACCACCTCTGAAACCACACTTTGTGGAAGATAAAATTCAGCTAGGCGGCAGGTTTGTATGGTATTGCAGTAGAATTTATTAAGAAAAAGGGTGGCTGTGTTGTTCATTGGTTGGTAAGGATATTCATTGTATGTATGGATCGTGATGAAGTGCCTGAGGATTGGTGGAATGCATGCATAGTGCCATTGTACAAAGGCAAAAGGGATAAAGGTGAGTGTTCAAACTACAGAGGCATAAGTTTGTTGAGTATTCCTGGGAAATTGTATGGGAGGGTATTGATTGAGAGGATGAAGTGGGAGGTGGCAATGCTGTTTCCTGTGGGACGGGTTAGTGACAGGAATGGATGAAGGCAAGCATTAATACGCACATGTGTGTTTATGGGCATTTATGTATATATGAGTGGATGGGCCATTCTTCGTCTGTTTCCTGGCGCTACCTCACTGATTCTGGAAACAGCGCTGGTGGTTGATTTGGATGAGAAACTGCAGAAGTTGATGTCTGAGTTTGGTAAAGTGTGTGAAAGAAGAAAGTGCATGCAGGGGAGGGGTTGTCATTTCATGTGTGGTGGGGTGGCGATGGAAATGAATAAAGGCAGCAAGTATGAATTATGTACATGTATATATATGTATATGTCTGTGTATGTATATATATGTATATGTTGAAATGTATATGTGCGTGTGGACGTGTATGTATATACATGTGTATGTGGGTGGGTTGGGCCATTCTTTCATCTGTTTCCTTGCACTACCTTGCTAACGCGGGAGACAGCAACAAAGTATAATGATAATAAAAAAAATTTCATACATATTTACCATTTCCCACTCTGCGAGGTAGCATCAAGAACAGAGGACTGAGCCTAAGGGGGAAAATCCTCAGTTGGCCCCTTTCTCTGTTCCTTCTTTTGTTTGAGAAGTATAGGCATAAACCCTCATTTGCCCTTTCTTTCAGCCCCTGTGTATTCTTAACCTCCTGCTGCTTCCTCTTGTTCATTACCCACTGCAGGGAAGGAGTGCAAGTAGCATGCCTTCCCTGCAGTTTATGCCTATACACCATTATTTTCTCTTCTCAAAAGACAAAGTCCATCCCACCTTCCAAATGGCACACACTGTTTTTCTAAATACTTCTTATTCCTCACATTTCATGTAGTCTTGCCCTGGACTAAATCAGCTAAACTGAACAAGTGTAGAAAAAACTAGCTAATGAAAAAAAGGCCCTTTGAATGAAGAAGTTTACATCCCAATGAGCTAGATCGCCCTATTGATAATCATTAGGTCATAGTTTTCCATTGCATTATATGAAGTATAGAAAGTTGCTCTGCCTTTACTTTGTATATGGTTAACTAATTAAAGTTTTTCGACAATTTTATTGACCCCCTGCACAGTCTCCTTGACTGGCAATCTATTCAGGGTAAATAATTAGTTGGACATGAACACTACAATGAAAAGTTTAATAAGATATACCAAACCATTTTATTTATTATTTTATTTATTTATTTTTTTATTTTGCTTTGTCGCTGTCTCCTGCGTTAGCGAGGTAGTGCAAGGAAACAGATGAAAGAATGGCCCAACCCACCCACATACACATGTATATACATACATGTCCACACACAACACATATATATACAGACGCAGACATATACATATATACCCATGTACATAATTCATACTGTCTGCCTTTATTCATTCCCATCGTCACCCCGCCACACATGGAATAACAACGCCCTCCCCCCTCATGTGTGTGAGGTAGCGCTAGGAAAAGACAACAAAGGCCCCATTTGTTCACACTCAGTCTCTAGCTGTCATGTAATAATACACTGAAACCACAGCTCCAAACCATATCTTTCATAAATTCTTGTTGATCACTTGGAAGCCCCATATACCTTTGTTACAAATAAGTTTAATTAACCAAACACTACACTCTTAAAACATTTTTTCACAACAGATACAGGCAAATGAAAATCAATTTTGCCTTCTAATTTTTACACCTCTTTATTTGCATCTATAAAATGATTGATAACAAAAATCATTTCCTTTGTACATGGCGCTATACAGACATTATGAGAACAGCTTGTCTCCCTAAACACCTTCGGAATCATTTAGTTTTCTGTCATCACCATCTTTAAAGTTTCTTCAAAACATTCTTGTAGGCCTTGGGCGAACATTATTAGCCTGTGATTTAGCCTGTACAGACACAGCTTATGCCATTCTGGCCTTTCAAACCAAAATTTTAGAACCTTCCAAGTAAATTGAGGAAGATGAATTATAAGATTTGTCAATTCATAAAAAAGATATGCACAACAGTTGTAAAAAAAAATGAAATGGCATCATTCCCCCAAAAGCCAACACTGAATATCTGCCTAGAAGCCAAAAGCTTAAACTGATTTTGCCCAGTTCAAACTTATTCCAGTCTAACTTGTTACACCTACTATAAATAGTAAAAAAAAAAAAAAAAGGAAAAAAATGATAAATACCTTTGACACAGGGGGAGATGAAGTTAAGCACAAAAGAGAAATCATGTGGAACACCTTCAATCAATCAGCAACTATAGTTTGTTGTGATGAACAAGCTATCAAACTAAAGATTCAGGCTATAACTATATTTACATGCTGAACAGTCTGACAGCTGCTCCTACAAGAAAACAAAAGAGGATGAGGATCATGGATCACCAGAAAATCTAAAATAGCGTGGACTAGAGCTGAACTGTATGATCAGCTTGTTGAATAAATGCAGGAAAGATAAGACTAGACAATACATACAGGAAGGAGTGAAATAGTCAAGACAATGAATGTATTGGAAGCAGTTATATAAATTAAAACAATGACTACAAGAACAAAAATGAATCGAGATGACTACAAGATGTAATACGTTTGTAAACAATTTGAAACAATAACAACAGAGTAGTCCCACATTTTGTAAACTAAGCTGAATGATTTGAGGTGCCTCAATTCCAAGTTTTGTAGGGCGGTGACAAACAAAACATTTAATATGATAAAAAATGGAGTTGACCACACTCTCTCCAGTAGATTATCACATATGCAACTTGGTACCACTCAGTCACCACTGGAGAGAGGGAAATGTATCACACTAAACAACAGTCAAGTTATTAAAAAAAATGAGTTGGGGCGTAGTGTGTGTGAATGTACATGTGTTAAGTTCAAGAACCACAGCTTGATAAGAAATGTGTACAACTTATTATTTACCATTTGTTTTCTATCAATAATGACTGAATGAGTGGGATATCAAAATACACTTAAAAATTGCCTTTTGTTTACAAAGTAGAAAGTTTTTACTAGTTTGTGCCTGCTGAATAGATTTTGCATCAATGTTATATGGAATGTCAAGTGCAAAAATACATGAATTATGAAAGTGGTGCACTCAAAACTAAATAAAGGAGTTCAACTAATTATGATGCAATAGTGCCTACATTTTAAGTGTTTAAATAATGCCCAACAAATATTATAATTATGATCGAACAACACAGTTTCACCAGTAACCGTCCGCAACTTGTAGCTATGCAACCGGGCTTTGGGTAAGACAATGAAATGTGACCTGCGCCAGGTATTTGCAATAAGCATTTTTGCCACATATCTCCTACATGATCCATGCCATATGAACCCAAACAAATAACCACTCAATAATAGATAACATATCAATCTTGAGTATGGTAACCCATGCCTGCTCAACATAAACTGGCTCAGTGGAATTCCTACAAGTAACAGAGCCCCATAATCTTACATTTAATAACAAAACATATACCAGAAATCTTTCTTGTAAAGTGACCAAGCACAAACTACAACAAAGTTTACTCTGTATTCCCATTCAGTAAACTAACCAATCACAAGTTAAAATCACTCTAGTGCCTGCCAGCTCTCTTGTCGACCACAAATTACAATCACTTTCATGCCTGTCAGCTCTCCTTCAATCAGGATTTTTGCAGCCATGGTGACAGTGCACATCCCCCAATGCTTTATGCTATAATTTAATACTCCTGAGTTGAGACGACTGGGAGACATTCACTGTCTGGAAGGCATGACTTTCTGGTGGATCTTTTTACACCTTAAGGGATACACATTTTTTGTTACCACACATCAAAAATCTTAGGTATGTTTCGACTGGAAAATATACAGTTTTCTAACTGCTTGAACAACCAACATCGACAAAGACGGGGTTGAATGTTACATGGTTGTCGGTGACACTAACAAGGGACATGAGAGGGAAGTATTGGCAAAGCTACAGTAAAAATGGTAGTCACACAAAATGCATAGCCAACTCAAACTGGTTGACTGAAACGCACACTGACAACCAAGATTGGCTGCCACTTATGTGTACAGATAACCAAATCCAAGTGACTAACACACAAATTCTTCTCAAATAAGTTCACCACATGTGCCTACAAAACCTCTTGATGAACTTGCACAAAGTATACTTGAACCTTCAGTAAAACATGTGGCTGGCTCACCAACAATATGGGTAAACGCCCATATAGTCTGCTTGCTCGAGTAACTTGTACATTCAATGCCCACAGAGGTTTTGTAACCATCTTGCCTAGAATAATGTGACTTGGAAGAGTTGACGGATCACACAGCAGCCTGTAGAGGCAGCAAGGGCAGGGTGTAGGGGCTGGGATGTGTTATGCATGGATGATGTTTAGGTTTGATGTAGACTTCATGACAAGGATACTTCTGGATGGTAAAACAAGAGACTGGGCAGGAGCACAATAGGAACTACCCACCTCCATGACGAGGATATGAACATTGGTCAGACATGAGCCAGTGATCATCATACAGGGAGTGGAGGAAGTGGACCCACAAACTTTAGCTTGCTTTAAAAGCAATGCCTTACTCTAGATATGCAGAAGTCGTGAAAAGGTTATTATCACTTCATGATGCGTGATTTTAAACTGACACAGGTGATGTGTCAAGTGTGAAGGACTTGCAGTCCTAATGTGATCACTCCAGTAATAGCACAGAGACTTCTTCCTCTGGAAGACAGCAGACTTACAGACATCACACCAGGGCACTCTTGTGGGGTCTCCTGTAAATGAGGGAGAGTGGCTTTTCCAAGGTGAAGTCCACATTAAACAGGGATTAGTAACATTGGTGGGATTATCTGACATAGCAAGGGAAGGTGGAATCTGTCCCCAAAACATCATGAAGAGTAATGGGTATAAGGAAGTGGATGGGACCTGTCCTCGAGATGAGGTTATGTACATGGTGTCTTGAGGGGCAATGATGATACACTAAGCCCTTACAAGTCTAACATCATGGATCCACAGAAAATATAATCCTCAGCTACACAATCACAACGTCGGAGTAAAGAACACGCAAGGGAGCAGTCAGACAAAGTGAGGGACCACGCAACCTATGCTACAACAGTAAAAATGCACCTTGGATATGTCCTGCTCCGCATCGTCTAACCGTCCCACGAACACCACTGTTTGGTTGAGGTATCTTAAGAATTACGTACTTCATTTTATATGCAGGAACTTTCAATTCTCGTCAGGCAAGATCATTTAAGTAGACATTACTAGGATAATACGCTAGTACTCATAGATAAAATAAGCCACATAGACAGTATTCCAATGATAATACAGAAATCAGTCATTTACCTACTCACTACACATAAAAACACTTTCCCAATGTACCCCATTCTTCTTACAAACTATTGCCAAGGTTCGCATCTGCCATTCAGTGACTTGGGCCCCCACTATCATTAACACCATCCACTTTCTCTAGGGCCAGATTTTCAATGATATACGTTCTAATAAGACCACTAATATGGCTAGTACTTAGGCCAAAAGTTACAGATGTCAGTGCACAAATGGTGGCAGGAAACTGAGAGTAGGGAGCCCTGCCAACGGCTATTATTTAGTCCTGCATTGTTACATAACTCATACGGGAACACCAGGGTACATATTTTTCCACATCATTATCCACTAATTTCCAGGTCATTTATTACCATCCACTAGTTAGCACAGATTTCATTTAAAAAAGCACCACCTGAATCTTTGTTTGTCTCATTTTAAATATCTTCTTGACAACAAATATAGTCATGGACTTGGAAGTGGTGTACACCTGTGTCCCTCGAGTCTGTTTCCTCACCACTGATATGATCATGCCTGTTGTTTGTTGCCATGACTGCGTGTGGCTAGTGACCAGGCAAGTCTGTGGCAGCCATGCTACCATCAACACACACCATACACAACACTGACACTGGATCTCCTTAATGGAGTTGAAGATAATTGTGGCAGCCTGGTGATGCCAAGTTAGTACTACAGAATGGGTGGTTCTTGATATTGCTGCCTCTTGTAATAACTGCTGATGTCCCAAAAGAACCGCCTCTTACCGCCAAGAAGAAGTCAGGCATTGCACAAAAGGGGTGGGGGCGGTCATGGGAGGGCTGGTGTTTGGGTGACCATGCTGGGCATACCATGACTTCCAGCCCAACATCCTTAAGCAGTGAGGCCAAGCAAACAACTACTCTGATTTTGTTGAGGCAGATTCAGGAGGAGAAGCTGGTGGGTAGCTATGAGTAACCAACGAAAGCGGTGATGGGAGAGGACCTCCAGGAGATAGAGGAGGTGCCCCCAAGCTGGTAAGCGTCAGAGACGAGGAAATGGGTGGCCCAGAAAACAGGCTCGTGGTGTTGCTGAGACTCAACGGTGGGCTAACCATTCCACTCGTTGGAGGGTTTATTCGTTTTTCCTTTTGGCGTCTAAGGGGGAAAAGATTATTAGTCATGAAAGGATAATGCATCACTTATTTTCTCATATTTATCTCAGTTTCCTGTATAAACATATTTTACATTAAAAGAAATTTTATTCCAATTAAAATGGTTGAAAGTAAAATAAAGCTATGACACAACTATATACTCACTTATATGGCATTGTAATGAAAATTCTTCATACTGACGTAACGTACCAAAATATACTTACCACTACCAAGACCTCAACACTGCAACTGTAAAACAAGAAAATTACTACATATTTACCTGTTACAAAACCAGACCCTGACTACCTCTTTTTCCATTGAGAGGTTGTCTGCAAGCATCGAGATCTCCTCAGAGGTGGGTTTTGGATTCTGGATGAAAGATCGTTCAAGAGCCACACGTACACTGGTTTCGATAGAGGTGCGCTTCTTTCGACGACGACCAACAGCATCAGGTGAAGAAAGGGAGTTAGTGACAGTTGCTGGATCAGAAATAGTCTTGTCAGCATCTGTTAGCCATTTCTGAAGTAGTGGTTTCAGCTTGCACATATTCTTGAAGGAGAGGTTGAGTGCCTCAAAACGACTAATCGTGGTCTGTGAGAAGTCATTACCATATAATTTGCCCATGGCCAGTCCCACATCACCCTGGGTAAAGCCAAGTTTGATACGTCGTTGTTTGAAGGTCTTGGCAAACTGTTCCAATTCCTCCAAGTCTGTTGGTTCTTCTGGGAGTGGTTCCCAGTGGCGGGGTGGTGGAGGTGGTGAGTGGGGCATGGGAGGCCGGGCTACATGTCCATGAGATGGCAGATGAGGTGCCAGGGGTGAGCCAGACATATGTGGAGGCTCAAGGGGAGGTGGCCTGAGTGGTGGCTCACGTATATCTCTCATATCCCGCATTGGGGCTTCCCTCAGGTCTCTCATATCTCGCAAATCACGTATATCCCTAAGGTCCCTGATGTCTCTTGCAGCTTGCTGGTGCTGTTGCTGCTGTTGTTGTTGCTGCTGCTGTTGCTGATGTGCCTTTTGTAGCTGCTGCAGTTGCTGGGCAGCTTGTGCTACAGCATGTTGCACATTACGAACCTGTGCAGCTTGGGAGGGTGGCTGAGATACAGGTGGTTGTAGTCCTTGCATGCCTGTGAGTGCTGGGGATGCTAGAAGCCCCTGCTGCAGTAAATTCTGAAGATACTGCAATTGCTGAAAAGAGTTTGTCTGTTAATACTGCTATTTAAAGACTAATGGTAAATATGAAAAATGTTATATCCAAAATTCATCTCAAACATTTCATAAACAAGAATACTCTATGTCACTTCCTTACCTGACTCTGGAGGAAGAGTTGAGCCTGTGGTGGTAACTGTGATGCTGCACTGGGCTGGGAAAATAGCATAAACTGCTGCAGTTGCTGCTGTATCTGTTGTTGCTGCTGTGAGAGAGTTTGCTGGAGAGCCTGCAATGCATCACACAAGTTACAAACTCGGTGTGAATGCTGGAGTACATCAGTTAAAGTATCTTTTACACAATTAAGCTATACCAATACTGCATACAGATATTAATTTCATTAATAAAGCTACCAAGTTGCTGGCTTACCTGCAGCTCCTGTGGGTTGAGAGAGCCAAGGCTTGGCAAGGGTGATGAGACAGGCAGCTGGTTAGCTGCTGCTGCTGCTGCTGCCAGCTGGTTTTGCATCAAAAGTCCTGGACCTTGGGCTCCAAGGGCCATCAGCTGCACAGAACAAAATATTCACATTTCAGTATATGGTTCAGGCATAATTATCTTCACTCCAAGCAAAATCAAATCAAACAGGATCAGACACTGGGGGTAGAATGATTTAAAATTCGAAAATTAACTTGGGAAAGGTTTATAAACAATGGTATATAATGACATTTAACTCATGTTAAAGGCTACAATGTTACATTTACATTTTCCATCACTCATTCAAAACTGTGATACAGTATTCCATAAAAATTACCTTTATATGGTAATTTTATCTATTAAATATGTAAATAAAGTGAAAAATCAAGATAAAATATTTAATATCATTCAGAACCAAATTAATGGAAATATATTGATGAAATGTGTTAAATGCAAAGAGTTATGAAAAATAATCATGGTCTTTATTCCTGTTCAACATAACAATTTCCTGAAAACATATTAATTTGATGAATATTAATTTGCCGTTTGGCAAAATGTTAGGAATAACTGGTAGTAGTAGTAGTAGGTAGGAACACTAGAAGGAGCATTAGCTATAAGTAGTAAGTAGGAACAGGCCTCTACAAACACTGTGCTAGAGTTGCCCTCTGCTGGTGGCCCATTTGGGGAGAGGCATTAAAGGCTAAGAAGCAACACGAGTTCACTAGCTATGGACCAATCCACTGACAGAGGTCCAGTTGGGAACAGGCATCAGAGATACAGACAGACAGACAGATAACAAATTACACTCATCAAGGGGTGACCATGACAAAAGTCTCCACATCCCTGTCCTTACATGCCTCCCTTACGTACACCATTCCATGCACTCTTCCACCATTTCTCTCCCTCCAGTATTCCTTCACCCTATTTGACCATATCTGTCTCTCACACCAAGCCCACTAATTATACTATCATACACACACTTTTTAAACTCCCAGTCTTGCACTCTTTCTACATGCCCAAACCACCTCAAAGTATTACGTTTCACCCATTCTACCACTGGAAAATTCATTTATTTGATTTCCCTGCCATACGACGTTTCTCACACACCCCTTCATTTCTTTCTTCATTCCATCTAGTCACACCACATGCTCTTCTAAATAACCTCATTTCCACAGCATGGATTCTTGACCTCTGTGACTCATTCCATGTTCATGTTTCAACTGCATAGGGTTGGGAGGACTATGCTGTTCCTTAACCCTCTCTTCACTTCCAGACTTACACCTCTACCCTTCATTTTCTATTAAGGGCCCTAATGACTCTTCTCCCCTATACTACTCTCTTCCTTCCATATCACCACACTTACTCAAGACAGCTCCTAAATACTTAAATTCTCTAACTTCTTCCATCCTTTCTCCCCCATATCCAAAGCATAATTTAGTACACTTTTTTCTTTCACTGTATATGGTTTTACAAAATCTATACTTTCAAAGTTTCCTTTTAAACATTACTTTCCCTTTACATGCTTTTACCTTCAATCGCCTATGCTTACACACATCATAAAACACACGTACAATCTTCTGCAACCCCTCCTCACTCTCAGCATATGACACAGTATCATCCGCAAACAGGCTTGCTACTATCTACCACATCTCCCAGCCACACTCCATGTCTGTACCCCTTTTCCCTAGTTTTGCTTTCATTTCTTTCATTATTCCATCCATATATTTATTTATTATACTTTTGTTGCTGTCTCCCGCGTTATCAAGGTAGCGCAAGGAAACAGACGAAAGAATGGCCCAACCCACCTACATACACATGTATATACAGACATGCCCACACACGCACATATACATACCTATACATTTCATTGTATACATACATATACATACACAGACAAATACACATGTACATATTCATACTTGCTGCCCTCAGCCATTCCCGTCGCCACCCCGCCACACATGAAATGGCACCCCCCTTCCCCCACATGCGTGCGAGGTAGCGCTAGGAAAAGACAACGAAGGCTACATTCCTTTATACTCAGTCTTTAGTTGTCATGTGTAATGCACCAAAACCACAGCTCCCTTTCCACATTTAGGCCCCACAAAACTTTCCATGGTTTACCCCAGATACTTCACATGTCCTGGTTCAATCCATTGACAGCACATTGACCCCAATATACCACATCGTTCCAATTCATGCCTTTCACCCTTCTGCATGTTCAGGCCCCGATCGCTCAAAATCTTTTTCACTCCATCCTTCCAACTCCAATTGGTCTCCCACTTCTTGTTCCCTCCACCTCTGACACATATCTCCTCTTTGTCAATCTTTCCTCACTCATTCTCTCCATGTGACCAAACCATTTCAATACACCCTCTTCTGCTCTCTCAACCACGCTCTATTTATTACCACACATATCTCTTACCCTTTCATTACTTATGCGATCAAACCACCTCATACCACATACTGTCCTCAAACATCTCATTTCCAACACATCCACCCTCCTCCGCACAACCCTATCTATAGCCCACGCCTCGCAACCATATAACATTGTTGGAACCACTATTCCTTCAAACATACCCATTTTTGCTTTCCGAGATAATGTTCTCGCCTTCCACACATTCTTCAACACTCCCAGAATCTTCGCCCCCTCCCCCACCCTGTGACTCACTTCCACTTCCATAGTTTCATCCGCTGTTAAATCCACTCCCAGATATCTAAAACACTTCACTTCCTCCAGTTTTTCTCCATTCAAACTTACCTCCCAAATGACTTGTTGCTCAACCCTACTGTACCTAATAACCTTGCTCTTATTCACATTTACTCTCAACTTTCTTCTTTCACATACTTTACCAAACTCAGTCACCAGCTTCTGCAGTTTCTCACCCGAATCAGCCACCAGCACAACTGACTCACTTCCCAAGCCCTCTCATCCACAACAGGGTGCATACTTGCCCTTCTCCAAAACTCTAGCATTCACCTCCCTAACAACCCCATCCATAAACAAATTAAATAACCATGGAGACATTATGCACCCCAGCCGCAAAAAATACCCTGAACTATTACCTTCAATTTTTGGCACCTTTCTTAGAAAAATAGATTTCCTTTAAAAACTCATTATAACAAGTAATTTTCATGCTAAAGACAAATCTGGTGTTAAAATATCATTTAGTCATCTCTGATATTCAATTAAGCTGTTAAATGAAGTCAATTTCAAAACATTTTCTGCTCCTTTGCATCATATTTACTGGGTATATATCGGTAACTAAGAGCATTATGATATATTTTCCATGATTATTTCAAGTATAGAAGTGTTTGAATATTTTACCTTTCAATTTTGAAACAAAAAGATTTGGAGCCAAAAAATACCCTGAAGTATTTTCTTCAATTTTTGGCATTTTCTCAGAAAAATATATTTCCTTTAAAAACTCATTATGAGAAGTATATTTTTATTTATATTTATTTTTATGCTGAATATATATTTATATTTATATTTTATGCTGAATAAAAATCTGGTGTTAGAATACTGTTTAGTCATCTTTATAACATTCAATTAAGCTGCTAAATAAATTCAATTTAAATGTTTTCTGATCCTTAGCATCATACTTACTGGGTACGTATCAGTGACTAAAAGCATTATCATATATTTTCCATGATTATGTCAAGTACAGATTTTTATATTTATTTATTATACTTTGTCGCTGTCTCCAGCATTAGTGAGGTAGCGCAAGAAAACAGACGATAGAATGGCCCAACCCACCCACATACACATGCATATACATACACGTCCACACACACACATATACATACCTATACATCTCAATGTATACATATATATACACACACAGACATATACATGTATACACGTACATAATTCATACTGTCTGCCCTTATTCATTCCCATTGCCATCTTGCCACACACGAAATGAAAACCCCCTCCCCCTGCATGTGTGCAAGGTAGTGCTAGGAAAGACAACAAAGGCCACATTCGTTCACACTCAGTCTCTAGCTGTCTTGTATAATGCACCGAAACCACAGCTCCCTTTCCACATCCAGGCCCCACAAAACTTTCCATGATTTACCCGAGATGCTTCACATGCCCTGGTTCAATCCATTGACAGCACGTTGACCCCGGTATACCACATCGTTCCAATTCACTCTATTCCTTGCATGCCTTTCACCCTCCTGCATGTTCAGGCCCAGATCACTCAAAATCTTTTTCACTCCATCTTTCCACCTCCAATTTGGTCTCCCACTTCTCCTCGTTCCCTCCACCTCTGACACATATATCCCCTCGGTCAATCTTTCCTCACTCATTCTCTCCATGTGACCAAACCATTTCAAAACACTCTCTTCTGCTCTCTCAACCACACTCTTTTTATTATCACACATCTCTCTTACCCTTTCATTACTTACTCGATCAAACCACCTCACACCACATATTGTCCTCAAACATCTCATTTCCAGCACATCCACCCTCCTCCGCACAACTCTATCTATAGCCCACGCCTCGCAACCATATAACATTGTTGGAACCACTATTCCTTCAAACATACCCATTTTTGCTTTCCGAGATAATGTTCTTGACTTCTACACATTCTTCAACGCTCCCAGAACTTTCACCCCCTCCCCCACCCTATGATTCACTTCCGCTTTCATGGTTCCATCTGCTGCCAAATCCACTCCCAGATATCTAAAACACTTCACTTTCTCCATTCAAACTTACCTCCCAATTGACTTGTCCCTCAACCCTACTGTACCTAATAACCTTGCTCTTATTCACATTTACTCTCAGCTTTCTTCTTTCACACACTTTACCAAACTCAGTCACCAGCTTCTGCAGTTTCTCACCCGAATCAGCCAGCAGCACTGTATCATCAGTGAACAACAACTGACTCACTTCCCAAGCTCTCTCATCCACGACGGACTGCATACTTGCCCCTCTTTCCAAAACTGTTGCATTCACCTCCCTAACAACCCCATCCATAAACAAATTAAACAACCATGGAGACATCACGCACCCCTGCCGCAAACCAACATTCACTGAGAACCAATCACTTTCCCTCTCTTCCTACACGTACACATGCCTTACATCCTCGATAAAAACTTTTCACTGCTTCTAACAACTTACCTTCCACAGAGATCTCTATCAACTCTATCATATGCCTTCTCCAGATCCATAAATGCTACATACAAATCCATTTGCTTTTCTAAGTATTTCTCACATACATTCTTCAAAGCAAACACCTGATCCACACATCCTCTCCCACTTCTGAAACCACACTGCTCTTCCCCAATCTGATGCTCTGTACATGCCTTCATCCTCTCAATCAATACCCTCCCATATAATTTCCCAGGCATACTCAACAAACTTTTATCTCTGTAATTTAAGCACTCACTTTTATCCCCTTTGCCTTTGTACAATGGCACTATGCAAGCATTCAGCCAATCCTCAGGTACCTCACCATGAGTCATACATACATTAAATATCCCTACCAACCAGTCAAAAATACAGTCACCCCCTTTTTTAATAAATTCCACTGCAATACCATCCAAACCTACTGCCTTGCCAGCTTTCATCTTATCTCTCAATTTTGAAACAAAATGTTTTTGGAGCTAAAAAATACCCCAAACTATTTACCTTCAATTTTTGGTATTTTTCTCTGAAAAAAAAGATTGCTTTATAAATTCATTATAAGAAGTATTTTTCAAGCTGAATACAAATCTGGTGTTAAAATATCGTTTAGTTGTCTTCATGACATTCAATTAAGCTGTTAAATGAAGTCAATTTTAAAATATTTCTGCTCCATTGCACTGTATTCAATAAGTATTCATCGGTAACTGAGAGCATTAAGATATATTTTCCATGATTATTTCAAGTATAGAAGTGTTTGAATATCTTATCTTTAAGTTTTGAAACAAAAAGTATTTTGAGTTTACAAATACCCTTTACTACTTAGGGGCATATCTAGGAGAAATATTGCCTATGGCAAGCACTGAAATGGTGCCCCTGGCTTGATTAACTGTGGATGTATACAAAAATATATACAGTGTAATTATAAACTGTTGAAGAGTTAGACCAAACTTAAATTTATATAAACTCTGAAAGACTTAAAGTTAAAGACTTATTTGATCAAAATTGTAACATAGAAGCGGTAATGCACTGACAGTAGCAAAATATTACTATAGTTGAAAAGTAGGCGAGTTTCTTTTTTATCTTGCAAAACCAAACCATTAAAATTGTAAATCGGGTAGCACATATTAAAAAGCAAACCTGTTGAGTGGCGCCCCCCTTCAAGTGGTGCCCAGGGCACCTGCCATACCCTAGATATGTCACTGATCACTATCCCTTGCTTCAGCTAGGTAGCACCAGGAATACAGACAAAAAAGGCCACATTCATTCACTCTCAGTCTCTAGTTGTCATGTGTAATGAACCGAAACCACAGCTCCCTTTCCACATCCAGTCCCCACAGACCTTTCCATGGTTTACCCCAGATGCTTCACATGCCCTGGTTCAATCCATTGACAGCGCGTTGACCCCAGTATACCACATTGTTCCAATTGGCTCTATTCCTTGCATGTCTTTCACCCTCATATATGTTCAGGCCCCGATCTTTCAAAATCTTTTCACTCCATTCTTCCACCTTCAATTTGGTCTCCCATTTCTCCTTCCCTCCATCCATGACACATATATCCTCTCTGTCAATCTTTCCTCACACATTCTTTCCATGTGTCCAAACCATTTCAATACGCCTTCTTCTGCTCTCTCAACTACACTCTTTTTATTTCCACACATCTCTCTTACTCTTTCATTACTTACTTAATCAAACCACCTCACACCACATATTGTTCTCAAACATTTCATTTCCAACACGTCCACCCTCCTCAGCACAACCCTATCTATAGCCCATGCCTCGCAACCACATAACATTGTTGGAACTATGATTCCTTCAAACATACCCATTTTGCTCTCAGAGATAATATTCTCTCCTTCCGCACATTTTTCAATGCTCCCAGAACCTTCGCCCCCTCCCCCACCCAATGACTCACTTCTGCTTCCAAGGTTCCATCCACTGCTAAGTCCACTACCAGGTATCTAAAACATTTCGTTTCCTCCAATTTTTCTCCATTCAAACTTACATCCCAATTAACTTGTCCCTCAACCCTACTGACCCTAATAACCTTGCTCTTATTCACATTTACTTTCAACTTTCTCCTTTCACACACTTTTCCAAACTCAGTCACCAACCTCTGCAGTTTCTCACATGAATTAGCCACTAGACCTGTATCATCAGCGAACAACAACGGGCTCACTTCCCAGGCCCTCTCGTCCACAACAGACTGCATACTTGCCCCCTCTCTCCAAAACTCTTGGATTTACCTTCCAACCCACCCGATCCATAAACCTTCCAACCCATCCAATCCATAAACAAATTAAACAACCATGGGGACATCATTCACCCCTACGGCAAACCAACATTCAGAGGGAACCCATCACTCTCTTACTACTCGTATATATGCCTTAATCCTTGGTAAAACATTTTCGCTGCTTCTGGAAACTTACCTCCCACACCATATATTCTTACAACCTTCCAAAAAGCATTTCATTCAACCATATCATATGCCTTCTCCAGATCCATAAATGCTACATACAAATCCATCTGTTTTTCTAAGTATTTCTCACATACATTCTTCAAAGTAAACACCTGATACACACATCCTCTACCACTTCTGAAACCACACTGCTCTTCCCCAATCTGATGCTCTGTACATGACTTCACCCTCTCAATCAATATTCATTTATTCTATATATTATACTTTGTTGCTGTCTCCCATGTTAATGAGGTAGCACAAGGAAACAGACGAAAGAATGGCCCAACCCACCCACATACACATGTATATACATACACATCTAGATACCTATACATTTCAATATATATGTATATATATATATATATATATATATATATATATATATATATATATATATATATATATCTTTCTTTTTCTTTTAAACTATTCGCCATTTCCCGCGTTAGCAAGGTAGCATTAAGAACAGAGGACTGGGCCTTTTTTGGAATATCCTCACCTGGCCCCCTCTGTTCCTTCTTTTGGAAAAAAAAAAAAAAAAAAAAAAAAGAGAGGGGAGGATTTCCAGCCCCCCGCTCCCTCCCCTTTTAGTTGCCTTCTACGACACGCAAGGAATACGTGGGAAGTATTCTTAATCCCCTATCCCCAGGGATAATATATATATATATATATATATTTTTTATACTTTGTCGCTGTCTCCCGCGTTTGCGAGGTAGCACAAGGAAACAGACGAAAGAAATGGCCCAACCCCCCCCCATACACATGTATATACATACGTCCACACACGCAAATATACATACCTACACAGCTTTCCATGGTTTACCCCAGATGCTTCACATGCCTTGATTCAATCCACTGACAGCACGTCAACCCCGGTATACCACATCGCTCCAATTCACTCTATTCCTTGCCCTCCTTTCACCCTCCTGCATGTTCAGGCCCCGATCACACAAAATCTTTTTCACTCCATCTTTCCACCTCCAATTTGGTCTCCCTCTTCTCCTTGCTCCCTCCACCTCCGACACATATATCCTCTTGGTCAATCTTTCCTCACTCATTCTCTCCATGTGCCCGAACCATTTCAAAACACCCTCTTCTGCTCTCTCAACCACGCTCTTTTTATTTCCATACATCTCTCTTACCCTTACTTTACTTACTCGATCAAACCACCTCACACCACACATTGTCCTCAAACATCTCATTTCCAGCACATCCATCCTCCTGCGCACAACTCTATCCATAGCCCACGCCTCACAACCATACAACATTGTTGGAACCACTATTCCTTCAAACATACCCATTTTTGCTTTCCGAGATAATGTTCTCGACTTCCACACATTCTTCAAGGCCCCCAGAATTTTCGCCCCCTCCCCCACCCTATGATACACTTCCGCTTCCATGGTTCCATCCGCTGCCAGATCCACTCCCAGATATCTAAAACACTTCACTTCCTCCAGTTTTTCTCCATTCAAACTCACCTCCCAATTGACTTGACCCTCAACCCTACTGTACCTAATAACCTTGCTCTTATTCACATTTACTCTTAACTTTCTTCTTTCACACACTTTACCAAACTCAGTCACCAGCTTCTGCAGTTTCTCACATGAATCAGCCACCAGCGCTGTATCATCAGCGAACAACAACTGACTCACTTCCCAAGCTCTCTCATCCCCAACAGACTTCATACTTGCCCCTCTTTCCAAAACTCTTGCATTTACCTCCCTAACAACCCCATCCATAAACAAATTAAACAACCATGGAGACATCACACACCCCTGCCGCATACCTACATTCACTGAGAACCAATCACTTTCCTCTCTTCCTACACGTACACATGCCTTACATCCTCGATAAAAACTTTTCACTGCTTCTAACAACTTTCCTCCCACACCATATATTCTTAATACCTTCCACAGAGCATCTCTATCAACTCTATATATATATATATATATATATATATATATATATATATATATATATATATATATATATATATATATATATATATATGGGCTATGGATAGAGTTGTGCGCAGGAGGATGGATGTGCTGGAAATGAGATGTTTGAGGACAATGTGTGGTGTGAGGTGGTTTGATCGAGTAAGTAAAGTAAGGGTAAGAGAGATGTATGGAAATAAAAAGAGCGTGGTTGAGAGAGCAGAAGAGGGTGTTTTGAAATGGTTCGGGCACATGGAGAGAATGAGTGAGGAAAGATTGACCAAGAGGATATATGTGTCGGAGGTGGAGGGAACGAGGAGAAGAGGGAGACCAAATTGGAGGTGGAAAGATGGAGTAAAAAAGATTTTGTGTGATCGGGGCCTGAACATGCAGGAGGGTGAAAGGAGGGCAAGGAATAGAGTGAATTGGAGCGATGTGGTATACCGGGGTTGACGTGCTGTCAGTGGATTGAATCAAGGCATGTGAAGCGTCTGGGGTAAACCATGGAAAGCTGTGTAGGTATGTATATTTGCGTGTGTGGACGTATGTATATACATGTGTATGGGGGTGGGTTGGGCCATTTCTTTCGTCTGTTTCCTTGCGCTACCTCGCAAACGCGGGAGACAGCGACAAAGCAAAAAATATATATATATATATATATATATATATATATATATATATATATATATATATATATATATATATATAGGGGACAGGGGAGAAAGAATACTTCCCACGAATTCCCTGCATGTCATAGAAGGTGACTAAAAGGGGAGGGAGTGGGGGGCTGGAAATCCTCCCCTCATGTTTTTTTTTTATTTTTCCAAAAGAAGGAACAGAGAAGGGGTGCCAGGTGAGGATATTCCCTCAGAGGCCCAGTCCTCTGTTCTTAATGCTACCTTGCTAATGCGGGAAATGGAGAATAGTTTGAAAGAAAGAATATATATATATATATATATATATATATATATATATATATATATATATATATATATATATATATATATTTTTTGCTTTGTCGCTGTCTCCCGCGTTTGCGAGGTAGCGCAAGGAAACAGACGAAAGAAATGGCCCAACCCACCCCCATACACATGTATATACATACGTCCACACACGCAAATATACATACCTACACAGCTTTCCATGGTTTACCCCAGACGCTTCACATGCCCTGATTCAATCCACTGACAGCACGTCAACCCCGGTATACCACATCGATCCAATTCACTCTATTCCTTGCCCTCCTTTCACCCTCCTGCATGTTCAGGCCCCGATCACACAAAATCTTTTTCACTCCATCTTTCCACCTCCAATTTGGTCTCCCACTTCTCCTCGTTCCCTCCACCTCCGACACATATATCCTCTTGATAAATCTTTCCTCACTCATTCTCTCCATGTGCCCAAACCATTTCAAAACACCCTCTTCTGCTCTCTCAACCACGCTCTTTTTATTTCCACACATCTCTCTTACCCTTACGTTACTTACTCTATCAAACCACCTCACACCACACATTGTCCTCAAACATCTCATCTCCAGCACATTCATCCTCCTACGCACAACTCTATCCATAGCCCACGCCTCGCAACCATACAACATTGTTGGAACCACTATTCCTTCAAACATACCCATTTTTGCTTTCCGAGATAATGTTCTCGACTTCCACACATTCTTCAAGGCTCCCAGGATTTTCGCCCCCTCCCCCACCCTATGATCCACTTCCGCTTCCATGGTTCCATCCACTGCCAGATCCACTCCCAGATATCTAAAACACTTTACTTCCTCCAGTTTTTCTCCATTCAAACTTACCTCCCAATTGACTTGACCCTCAACCCTACTGTACCTAATAACCTTGCTCTTATTCACATTTACTCTTAACTTTCTTCTTTCACACACTTTACCAAACTCAGTCACCAGCTTCTGCAGTTTCTCACATGAATCAGCCACCAGCGCTGTATCATCAGTGAACAACAACTGACTCACTTCCCAAACCCTCTCACCCCCAACAGACTTCATACTTGCCCCTCTTTCCAAAACTCTTGCATTCACCTCCCTAACAACCCCATCCATAAACAAATTAAACAACCATGGAGACATCACACACCCCTGCCGCAAACCTACATTCACTGAGAACCAATCACTTTCCTCTCTTCCTACACGTACACATGCCTTACATCCTCGATAAAAACTTTTCACTGCTTCTAACAACTTGCCTCCCACACCATATATTCTTAATACCTTCCACAGAGCATCTCTATCAACTCTATCATATGCCTTCTCCAGATCCATAAATGCTACATACAAATCCATTTGCTTTTCTAAGTATTTCTCACATACATTCTTCAAAGCAAACACCTGATCCACACATCCTCTACCACTTCTGAAACCACACTGCTCTTCCCCAATCTGATGCTCTGTACATGTCTTCACCCTCTCAATCAAAACCCTCCCATATAATTTACCAGGAATACTCAACAAACTTATACCTCTGTAATTTGAGCACTCACTCTTATCCCCTTTGCCTTTGTACAATGGCACTATGCACGCATTCCGCCAATCCTCAGGCACCTCACCATGAGTCATACATACATTAAATAACCTTACCAACCAGTCAATAATACAGTCACCCCCTTTTTTAATAAATTCCACTGCAATACCATCCAAACCTGCTGCCTTGCCGGCTTTCATATTCCACAAAGCTTTCACTACCTCTTCTCTGTTTACCAAATCATTTTCCCTAACCCTCTCACTTTGCACACCACCTCGACCAAAACACCCTATATCTGCCAATCTATCATCAAACACATTCAACAAACCTTCAAAATACTCATTCCATCTCCTTCTCACATCACCACTACTTGTTATCACTTCCCCATTTGCGCCCTTCACTGAAGTTCCCATTTGCTCCCTTGTCTTACGCACTTTATTTACCTCCTTCCAGAACATCTTTTTATTCTCCCTAAAATTTAATGATACTCTCTCACCCCAACTCTCATTTGCCCTCTTTTTCACCTCTTGCACCTTTCTCTTGACCTATATATATATATATATATAATATATATATATATATATATATATATATATATATATATTTTTTTTTTCATACTATTCGCCATTTCCCGCATTAGTGAGGTAGCGTTAAGAACAGAGGACTGAGCCTTTAAGGGAATATCCTCACTTGACCCCCTTCTCTGTTCCTTCTTTTGGAAAATTAAAAACGAGAGGGGAGGATTTCCAGCCCCTCGCTCCCTTCCCTTTTAGTCACCTTCTACGACACGCAGGGAATACATGAGAAGTATTCTTTCTCCCCTATCCCCAGGGATATATATATATATATATATATTTTTTTTTTTTTATACTTTGTCGCTGTCTCCCGCGTTTGCGAGGTAGCGCAAGGAAACAGACGAAAGAAATGGCCCAACCCCCTCCCCCATACACATGTATATACATACGTCCACACACGCAAATATACATACCTACACAGCTTTCCCAGACGCTTCACATGCCTTGATTCAATCCACTGACAGCACGTCAACCCCGGTATACCACATCGCTCCAATTCACTCTATTCCTTGCCCTCCTTTCACCCTCCTGCATGTTCAGACCCCGATCACACAAAATCTTTTTCACTGCATCTTTCCACCTCCAATTTGGCCTCCCTCTTCTCCTCGTTCCCTCCACCTCCGACACATATATCCTCTTGGTCAATCTTTCCTCACTCATTCTCTCCATGTGCCCAAACCACTTCAAAACACCCTCTTCTGCTCTCTCAACCACGCTCTTTTTATTTCCACACATCTCTCTTACCCTTACGTTACTCACTCGATCAAACCACCTCACACCACACATTGTCCTCAAACATCTCATTTCCAGCACATCCATCCTCCTGCGCACAACTCTATCCATAGCCCACGCCTCGCAACCATACAACATTGTTGGAACCACTATTCCTTCAAACATACCCATTTTTGCTTTCTGAGATAATGTTCTCGACTTCCACACATTCTTCAAGGCCCCCAGAATTTTCGCCCCCTCCCCCACCCTATGATCCACTTCCGCTTCCATGGTTCCATCCGCTGCCAGATCCACTCCTAGATATCTAAAACACTTCACTTCCTCCAGTTTTTCTCCATTCAAACTCACCTCCCAATTGACTTGACCCTCAACCCTACTGTACCTAATAACCTTGCTCTTATTCACATTTACTCTTAACTTTCTTCTTCCACACACTCTACCAAACTCAGTCACCAGCTTCTGCAGTTTCTCACATGAATCAGCCACCAGCGCTGTATCATCAGCGAACAACAACTGACTCACTTCCCAAGCTCTCTCATCCACAACAGACTTCATACTTGCCCCTCTTTCCAAAACTCTTGCATTTACCTCCCTAACAACCCCATCCATAAACAAATTAAACAACCATGGAGACATCACACACCCCTGCCGCAAACCTACATTCACTGAGAACCAATCACTTTCCTCTCTTCCTACACGTACACATGCCTTACATCCTCGATAAAAACTTTTCACTGCTTCTAACAACTTTCCTCCCACACCATATATTCTTAATACCTTCCACAGAGCATCTCTATCAACTCTATCATATGCCTTCTCCAGATCCATAAATGCTACATACAAATCCATTTGCTTTTCTAAGTATTTCTCACATACATTCTTCAAAGCAAACACCTGATCCACACATCCTCTACCACTTCTGAAACCACACTGCTCTTCCCCAATCTGATGCTCTGAACATGCCTTCACCCTCTCAATCAATACCCTCCCATATAATTTCCCAGGAATACTCAACAAACTTATACCTCTGTAATTTGAGCACTCACTCTTATCCCCTTTACCTTTGTACAATGGCACTATGCACGCATTCCGCCAATCCTCAGGCACCTCACCATGAGTCATACATACATTAAATAACCTTACCAACCAGTCAACAATACAGTCACCCCCTTTTTTAATAAATTCCACTGCAATACCATCCAAATCTGCTGCCTTGCCGGCTTTCATCTTCCGCAAAGCTTTCAGTACCTCTTCTCTGTTTACCAAATCATTTTCCCTAACCCTCTCACTTTGCACACCACCTCGACCAAAACACCCTATATCTGCCACTCTATCATCAAACACATTCAACAAACCTTCAAAATACTCACTCCATCTCCCTCTCACATCACCACTACTTGTTATCACCTCCCCATTTGCGCCCTTCACTGAAGTTCCCATTTGCTCCCTTGTCTTACGCACTTTATTTACCTCCTTCCAGAACATCTTTTTATTCTCCCTAAAATTTAATGATACTCTCTCACCCCAACTCTCATTTGCCCTTTTTTTCACCTCTTGCACCTTTCTCTTGACCTCCTGTATATATATATATATATATATATATATATATATATATATATATATATATATATATATATATATATTTTTTTTTTTCTGTCTCCCGCGTTTGCGAGGTAGCGCAAGGAAACAGACGAAAGAAATGGCCCAACCCACCCCCATACACATGTATATACATACGTCAACACACGCAAATATACATACCTACACAGCTTTCCATGGTTTACCCCAGACGCTTCACATGCCTTGATTCAATCCACTGACAGCACGTCAGCCCCGGTATACCACATCGCTCCAATTCACGCTATTCCTTGCCCTCCTTTCACCCTCCTGCATGTTCAGGCCCCGATCACACAAAATCTTTTTCACTCCATCTTTCCACCTCCAATTTGGTCTCCCTCTTCTCCTCGTTCCCTCCACCTCCGACACATATATCCTCTTGGTCAATCTTTCCTCACTCATTCTCTCCATGTGACCAAACCATTTCAAAACACCCTCTTCTGCTCTCTCAACCACGCTCTTTTTATTTCCACACATCTCTCTTACCCTTACATTACTTACTTGATCAAACCACCTCACACCACATATTGTCCTCAAACATCTCATTTCCAGCACATTCACCCTCCTGCGCACAACTCTATCCATAGCCCACGCCTCGCAACCATACAACATTGTTGGAGCCACTATTCCTTCAAACATATCCATTTTTGCTTTCCGAGATAATGTTCTCGACTTCCAAACATTCTTCAAGGCTCCCAGAATTTTCGCCCCGTCCCCCACCCTGATTCACTTCCACTTCCATGGTTCCATCCGCTGCCAGATCCACTCCTAGATATCTAAAACACTTTACTTCCTCCAGTTTTTCTCCATTCAAACTTACCTCCCAATTGACTTGACCCTCAACCCTACTGTACCTAATAACCTTGCTCTTATTCACATTTACTCTCAACTTTCTTCTTTCACACACTTTACCAAACTCAGTCACCAGCTTTCTGCAGTTTCTCACATGAATCAGCCACCAGCGCTGTATCATCAGCGAACAACAATTGACTCACTTCCCAAGCTCTCTCATCCACAACAGCCTATGTACTTGCCCCTCTTTCCAAAGCTCTTGCAGTCACCTCCCTAACAACCCCATCCATAAACAAATTAAACAACCATGGAGACATCACACACCCCTGCCGCAAACCTACATTTACTGAGAACCAATCACTTTCCTATCTTTCTACACGTACACATGCCTTACATCCTTGATAAAAACTTTTCACTGCTTCTAACAACTTGCCTCCCACACCATATATTCTTAATACCTTCCACAGAGCATCTCTATAAACTCTTATCATATGCCTTCTCCAGATCCATAAATGCTACATACAAATCCATTTGTTTTTTTAAGTATTTTTCACATACATTCTTCAAAGCAAACACCTTTTTAACACTTTTTAAACCAGGTATTCCCAATCACCAGTCCTTTTTCAGCACAAATCTACAAGCTCTTCACCATTTCCATTTACGACACTGAACACACCATGTATACCAATCATTCCCTCAACTACCACATTACTGCCTCTCAATCAGTACCCTCCCATATAATTTCCCGGGAATAATCAACAAACTTATGCCTCTAACACTCACTTTTATCCCCTTTGCCTTTGTAAAATGGCACTCAGCATGCATTCCGCCAATCTTCAGGCACTTCACCAAGCTCCATACATACACTGAATATCCTTACCAACCAATGAACAACACAGTCACCCCCTTTTTTAATAATTTCAAGTGAAATACCATCCAAACCCGCTGCCTTGCCAGATTTCATCTTTCCCTATATTTGCTAAGTACATCCTTAGCACCTCTTCCTTTGAAAAAAGGAACAATAATAGTTTTCACCCAATCCTCAGGCACAACCTTCTGTTTCCATGTTAAATTACATAATAGATGCATCCACTCTATTGCACTTTCTCCTCCATACTTCAGTTTTTCAGCAATAATCCCATCCACTCCAGGTGCCTTTCCTATCTCCAGCCTCATTATTGCCCATTTTGCTATAGGCCCTTGCATGTGTCCTCTTCCTTCCATTCTCCATACCCATCTATGTAACAACTGCTGCCTCCCCTTCTCTCACATTCATCAGTTCTTCAAAATACTCTTTCCATCTTCCTTTCACTTCCTTTTGATTCAGCAACTCCCCTTCCTTACTTTTCACATTAACATTTCCACTCTTACATCCACCAATTTCCTTTTTCACCTCCTTACAGCATAGTTTCGTATTATCCCAGAACTTTTCACTTAACTTTCTCCAAAATCTTCATCTACTCTTACTTTGCTATCCTCTATGAGCTTCTTGACATTCTGCTTATATATTTCATATTCTTCCCTCCTTTGCTGAACTTCCACTGGTACATTCCTATTGAGCAATCTACGACATGCCTTTTTCTCCTCTTTCACAGCATTTCTAATCTCTTCTGTCCACCATGCACTGCCCTTTTTATTCCTATATGTAATGACCTCGTATTCAACTACTAATTCTATAGCCTTTAATAGTATTTCTTTAAACATTCTAAACACCTAATTCACACATGACTGTATTCCTACATTCACTGCACTTCCATCTAAGCTTTCACTTACCTTCTTTTCATACTCTTCCCTGCACTTTTTTCTGATTCATCTTCTCGCTTGCCAACATTTTTACCTCTCCATTCTTCCTTACACCATACCCCCTACAAAATGGTCAGAGTCTTCAAGGAATCCTCTTACAACTCTAGCATGACCTTTCTCATTATTTCATTCGCTGCCACATTATCAATCAAAGCCTTTTTCTCATCTCTTCCATCATTCCTCATCCATGTATATCTGTGGATCATCTTGTGCTGAAAAAAGGTGTTTGCAAGGAATAAACCTCTCTCTCAGCACAAATATCCACAAGATAACTTCCTTCTCATTTACTCCAGGCACTCCCCATTTATCACCTATCTCACCAATTTCATCACATCCCACTTTTGCATTCATGTCACCCAATTTCACCATATTTCTTTCATTCTCATAACCGTTTCTGCAGTCATTCAAATTTCTCCAGAAAAGCTTCATTTCATCCTTACCTCATACAGCCTTCATATTCACAGGCACATATACACTTACCCGTAAATACATCACAATCCGTCTTTTCTTTCACCCACACTACTTTTAATCCGTTCCATCCATGCTCTGTAACACCTTCCCACACTCATGATGATAGCAGCATTGCACATCCCTCTTTCCCTCTTCCCCGATAATTTTCGCTCATTCCCATCCATACCATATCTCCTTCCATACTCTCCTATAACTTGCATTCATCATTTCCATTTTCACTCCACACACTCTACCCAAGGATATGGGTTTCCACAATCCCTAGCACATCCAAGATACAACTTTTAAACATCTCCACAAACTCCCTCTTTTTACTCTCACCAGTCATCCCATTCACATTCAGCACCATCACTCTCAATTGCTTTTCATTTTTAACCCTTAGCATAACTGGTAGACTCCAATGCTGCTTCTTAGCCTTTTGTGCCTCAACCTTGACAGGTCACTGGCAAAGGGCAACATTGGCGCAGTGCTTCCAGAGGCAGCGAGGCTCCAAAATTGTCAAAAAACTAAAAAGTGACAGCACACTCAGATGTTTGTCTAAATTTAAAAGGACTGCCCTGATGAGTTGGGCAACACCTTCCCCTTTAGTTCCACCCATAAGGGGTCTTCTTGACGAGGTCACCACTAGAAGGCGGTGTGAGACTTGGATACTCTAGTAAAATCAGAGTATCCCCTTGTACTGAAACTTAACAACTTAACCCAATTTTAAGCTTCTTTTTTTACTTTTCACAGTAGCAGCACCTCATACCTCATTGGTTATGATACTGCCCTTGTGCAGTATTACATAAACCTGAAAAAGCTGGCTGACAAGATAGAAATGAATGATATGAAAGAGCACAGATAAGATCATACACTACTTAAAAGAGAATAACACTGACAGCAACTGCCTGGCTGTGTGAGAGTAGTTGACCTGGCGGTGGAAGTGTGAAAAAAATATATAAGACACCTGAGTGGTGAGGAGTAAGGAGAGAATGATCTACCTTAGAAAGTGTCTAATAAGCTGAAAGGTTCAAAGATAGTGAGACAGGAATAAGCTGAAAGGTTCAAAGATAGTGAGACAGCAACAGATAAGACTGAGGGAAAATGAAAATAATGGTACTTGGAAATGACTATAATTTGGTTTAAGGGAAAGATTGAGAGTTTAAACAAATGACAAGATGGAACATTTACCTACCTAACTACCCACCTACAAGTCATTAAATTCCACCAGGTTCTCCCTTTCCATTGTTGATTATACCTAAACCTTATTAATAGTACCTATTTTCTATCTTCTGATCCTATTATTTTAATTTAGTATCATCAGTAAAGCATCTCGCTATACTTTCCTTTATTTCTCTGTCAGTGTCTGGTATCACTGTTATAAATAAAAGTGAGGCTGATACCATTCTTTGTGGCACCCATGACAGGTTCATCAGACATGGTTCTGTTTGCTACCAATCTGTTCACCAGAAATGTTAATCCATCTACTATTTTATCTTGAATGTTCTGTTTGTATATGTTCTATAGTACATTCCTGTGGTTTACTTATACAAATGTCTTAACAAAATACAAAATGTGTCCATTCTTTTCCCTTGCATTTGTTTCATAGATGTTATCGTAGCTCACTAATACCTAGGCTTGCATACTTTTTCTCGGTACAAATCTCATGTTAAACTGATCAAATATTTCAGTATGTCCTTTTTACACTCTTTTAAGATTTTTATCAATTATGAACAAGCTAACTGGAATACACTACTGGTATCAGCTTGGATCCTTTCTGTATAGGAGTTACATATTCCTTTTGGGGAGTGTCTGCTGCTTTGCTTTCAACTAAGGTTTGTTTTCTGAATTCCATATAGTCCCAGAGTTTAGTTCCCTTTAAGCTGGTTTATTGCTGTGTGTATGATATCTCAGTATATATGACTGCATTGCCATTATCCTGATTAAACAGTTCATTATCCAACTACTTACATTCTGAGCTGAATAGATTTGCAGTGGACAATTAACATCATATTTTCTTGGTCTTTTTTAAAGTTTTCTAATGGTAAAAAGTAAGCACTGAGAATTTGTTTTGTTTATACATACATATAATACTTTTGGTTACCTTCCATGTTTTGTATTACTCTCCATTTATTCTCTACACTCTTCTATGGGATTTATTTCTTTTCAGCTTACTTTACTTTCTCAAGGAGCTCTTTTCTTCTTGCACAACTTATTGCTAACCTTTTCTTCTTTTTCCATGCTCCTTTATCAATCCACTGTTTCTGTCTTTTGATATCAACTGTCTTGCAGTTTTTTCTTTTTAATGGATATTAATCTACAGATTATAATTCTTAGTTTCTTATATTTTCATGTACATTAGTATGCCTAAGAACTTTTCTAGTTTGTATTTACAATCAGTTCATAAACTGGACTTTATTACCTCGTGGATCCTTTGGAGGTCTTTACCCCAACAGCCTGAGCTGGGCCCAGACTGCTGGATTGGGTCACTGGTTGACCAAACTGCTGGAAGCCGCAGCCCTCAGGCCCACATAGCCCCCAACAGCTTGGCTGGTATGGTCCACTTTGTGAGTACGTGTCTAGTGCACTCTTGAACTTCTCTAACGTACATTCCAAGCTGTAGATGGCAAGGTGATGAAGTCTTGGGCCCTAGATGTTTCAAGTGTTCTCTCTTTTTGTGCATACAGCACCTCTGGATCTCAGAGGAAGTATTTTACAGTCTTCAATGCCTTTCATGCCAGCAGGATGTTATTTCCAAATGTAGGTTGGAAACCATATTTTCTTGGATTTTTCAGGTAATCATTTACCCCTCATGTCTATGATCCATAGGGCATATCCTCACTGTTTTTAGTTCCTAATAATTTAGTTCCTCTACCATATTAGTGAAGGCTGTGAAAGATCTCTAAACACTTTCTAATTCTAATTGTGCAATTTTGCCCACCTTTTAGGGTTACGTTTGAATGCAACAATACTTGATTGTGAAAATAAACATCTTTGGTTTTTCTTCCTTTGTCTTGAAGGTCCGTGGGATTCAGCCTGCCATCCCTCTGCATGAGGCAACCATTCTTATGCTGTGTTTGCTGAAGGTTACATTGACACACATTGTTAGTCCAAAGTGCTTCACATTATTCATCTAGTTTAAGATAGTGTCTTTGTCTTCAGTATTTTGTGTTGTTTTGGATATCTTCATTTTTCCTCATACTGGAGGAGTTAAAATATTTCTCCATTAAAAACAAGTTGTTGGTTACCCAGATGAAGACTTAATTTATGTCTCTTTGAATTCTTTTGGCAGCTTCTATTGATGTGATTTCATACTTATTCTTCTATCAATTGCAAAGAATGATATGGAACTGTGGCTCGTGTTTGTGTCGATCAGATATAAAAATTAGGAACAAGAGGGGTGCAAGCACAGTTACTTTGGGAACTGAGCTTTTCACTATGGATTTACTAGATATGGCACAGTTTACAACCAAGCACCATCAAAATTCTGGCTAAATGTACTACCATAGGAGAGAGGGAGAAACTACCTATCTACCTTCAGTGAGATTTTGCCGTGATGACAGGGTTAGCATGTAATGCTCCCAGGTAAAAATAAAAAGAGATCAGGATGCTATGAAGATATGGGACAATTAATAATATTTCAGTGCCTCCTTAAATAGCCCTACAGAAAAAGAAACAGACTGAAGTTAACATCAAAGATTTGGGAATCATTATAAAAGAAAAACTTGAATTTTAAGTAACACATTGATATAACACTTTCGAACCAACTATTAAGTGGTATAATACTTACAAACTTTTGCAACAAAAGATGGAAAACTAAGGATGAAAATGTTTGATGCATACACAAGAAGTAAAATGGCCATATTACATAGCAGTTAAGCATAATGAAATAAACAAAAGAATACAGGAACACTTTATAGGGAAAATTTTGAAGCACATGGACTACCACATGAAATATATATATCTATAATTAGCTTACATAGGTAGTAGTTGTAGGAAGCCAATGGCAAGGGAGATATATTACTAATACTACCTGCCTAAGCACTCCTCAGACCCAGGAAGCTGTCTTTTCTTTCTGCCTCATTCACACATGGAATACTGGCATTCTGTCCACAAACATGCACTCTCTCCTTATCATACATAACACCTGACAACACTTAACTCACACAGCTCATTCCTTGTAACCCTAGATTTTCCTGAGGTGAGCAATATGTGTTAGCTCTGCCTATATATATATATATATATATATATATATATATTTATTATTTTATTCATTTTGCTTTGTCGCTGTCTCCCGCGTTTGTGAGGTAGCGCAAGGAAACAGACGAAAGAAATGGCCCAACCCACCCACATACACAATGTATATACATACACGTCCACACACGGAAATATACATACCTATACACCTCAATGTACACATATATATACACACACAGACACATACATATATACCCATGCACACAATTCACACTGCCTTTATTCATTCCCATCGCCACCTCGCCACACATGGAATACCATCCCCCTCCCCCCTCATGTGTGGGATGTAGCACTAGGAAAGGACAACAAAGGCCCCATTCGTTCACACTCAGTCTCTAGCTGTCATGCAATAATGCCCGAAACCACAGCTCCCTTTCCACATCCAGGCCCCACTCAACTTTCCATGGTTTACCCGACGCTTCACATGCCCTGATTTAAATCCACTGACAGCACGTCAACCCCGGTATACCACATCGATCCAATTCACTCTATTCCTTGCCCTCCTTTCACCCTCCTGCATGTTCAGGCCCCGATCACACAAAATCTTTTTCACTCCATCTTTCCACCTCCAATTTGGTCTCCCACTTCTCCTCGTTCCCTCCACCTCCGACACATATATCCTCTTGGTCAATCTTTCCTCACTCATTCTCTCCATGTGCCCAAACCATTTCAAAACACCCTCTTCTGCTCTCTCAACCATGCTCTTTTTATTTCCACACATCTCTCTTACCCTTACATTACTTACTCGATCAAACCACCTCACACCACACATTGTCCTCAAACATCTCATTTCCAGCACATCCACACTCCTGCGCACAACTCTATCCATAGCCCACGCCTCGCAACCATACAACATTGTTGGAACCACTATTCCTTCAAACATACCCATTTTTGCTTTCCGAGATAATGTTCTCGACTTCCACACATTCTTCAAGGCTCCCAGGATTTTCGCCCTCCTCCCCCACCCTATGATTCGCTTCCGCTTCCATGGTTCCATCCGCTGCCAGATCCACTCCCAGATATTTAAAACACTTTACTTCCTCCAGTTTTTCTCCATTCAAACTTACCTCCCAATTGACTTGACCCTCAACCCTACTGTACCTAATAACCTTGCTCTTATTCACATTTACTCTTAACTTTCTTCTTTCACACACTTTACCAAACTCAGTCACCAGCTTCTGCAGTTTCTCACATGAATCAGCCACCAGCGCTGTATCATCAGCAAACAACAACTGACTCACTTCTCAAGCTCTCTCATCCACAACAGACTTCATGCTTGCCCCTCTTTCCAAAACTCTTGCATTCACCTCCCTAACAACCCCATCCATAAACAAATTAAACAACCATGGAGACATCACACACCCCTGCCGCAAACCTACATTCACTGAGAACCAATCACTTTCCTCTCTTCCTACACGTACACATGCCTTACATCCTCGATAAAAACTTTTCATATATATATATATTTTTTTTTTTTTTTTTTTTTCATACTATTCGCTATTTCCCGCGATAGCGAGGTAGCGTTAAGAACAGAGGACTGGGCCTTTGAGGGAATATCCTCACCTGGACCTCTTCTCTGTTCCTTCTTTTGGAAAAAAAAAAAAAAAAAAAAAAAAAAACGAGAGGGGAGGATTTCCAGCCCCCCGCTCCCTTCCCTTTTAGTCGCCTTCTACGACACGCAGGGAATACGTGGGAAGTATTCTTTCTCCCCTATCCCCAGGGATAATAATAAATAAATGAATAAAATAATATTTATTTATATCTATTATACTTTGTCGCTGTCTCCCGCGTTAGCGAGGAAGCGCAAGGAAACAGACAAAAGAATGGCCCAACCCACCCACATACACATGTATATACATACACATCCACACACGCACATATGCATACCTACACATTTCAACGTATACATATATATACATACACAAACATATACATATATACACGTACATAATTCATACTTGCTGCCTTTATTCATTCCCGTCGCCACCCTGCCGCTCATGAAATGACATCCCCCTCCCCGTGCACGTGCGCAAGGTAGCGCTAGGAAAAGACAACAAAGGCCACATTCATTCAAGTCTCTAGCTGTCATGTATAATGCACCAAAACCTCAGCTCCCTTTCCATATCCAGGCCCCACAAAACTTTCCATGGTTTACCCTAGACACTTTACATGCCCTGGTTCAATCCACTGACAGCACGTCGATCCCGGTATACCACATTGTTCCAATTCACTCAATTCCTTGCTCGCCTTTTGCCCTCCTGCATGTTCAGGCCCCGATTGCTCAAAATCTTTTTCACTCCATCCTTCCACCTCCAATTTGGTCTCCCACTTCTCGTTCCCTCCACCTCTGACACATATATCCTCTTTGTCAATCTTTCCTCACTCATTCTCTCCATGTGACCCAACCATTTCCATACACCCTCTTCTGCTCTCTCAAAACACACTCTTTTTATTACCACATATCTCTCTTGCCCTTTCATTACTTACTCGATCAAACCACCTCACACCACATATTGTCCTCAAAGATCTCATTTCTAACACATCCACCCTCCTCCGCACAACCCTTTCTGTAGCCCATGCCTCGCAACCATATAACATTGTTGGAACCACTATTCCTTCAAACATACCCATTTTTGCTTTCCGAGGTAATGTTCTTGCCTTACACACATTTTTCAATGCTCCCAGAACTTTCATCCCCTCCCCCACCCTGTGACTCACTTTCGCTTCCATGGTCTCATCCGCTGCCAAATCCACTCCCAGATATCTATAACACTTCAATTCCTCCAGTTTTTCTCCATTTAAACTTACCTCCCAATTGACTTGCCTCTCGACCCTACTATACCTAATAACCTTGCTCTTATTCACATTTACTCTCAGCTTTCTTATTTCACTTTACCAGACTCAGTCACCAGCTTCTGCAGTTTCTCATCCGAATCAGCCACCAGTGCTCCATCATCAGCGAACTACAACTGACTTAATTCCCAAGCCCTCTCATCCACAAAAGACTGCATACTTGCCCCTCTCTCCAAAACTCTAGCATTCATCTCCCTAACAACCCCATCCATAAACAAATTAAACAACCATGGAGCATTATACACCCCTGCCGCAAACCGACATTCACTGGGACCCAATCACTTTCCTCTCTTCCTACACGTACACATGCCTTACATCCTCGATAAAAACTTTTCAAGGCTTCTAGCAACTTGCCTCCCACACCATATACTATTAATATCTTCCACAGAGCATCTCTATCAACTCTACCATATGCCTTCCCCAGATTCATAAATGCTACAAACAAATCCATTTTTTTTAAAGAGTTTTTCACATAAATTTTCCAAAGCAAACACCTGATCCACACATCCTCTTCTGCTTCTGAAACCACATTGCTCTTCCCCAATCTGATGCTCTGTACGTGCCTTCACCATCTCAATCAATACCCTCCCATATAATTTCCCAGTAATATTCAACAAACTTATAACTCTGTAATTTGAACACTCACCTTTATCCCCTTTGCCTTTGTACAATGGCACTATGCATGCATTCCAGCAATCCTCAGGCACTTCACCATGAGCCATACATACACTGAATATCCTCACCAACCAGTCAACAACACAGTCACCCCTTTTTAATAAGTTCCACTTCAATATCATCCAAATCTGCCGCCTTGCCGGCTTTCATCTTCTGCAAAGCTTTCACTACCTCTTCTGTGTTTACCAAATCATTCTCCCTGACCCTCTCACTTCGCACAACACTTCGACCAAAACACCCTATATCTGCCACTCTATCATCTAACACATTCAACAAACCCTCAAAATACTCACTCCATCTTCTCACATCACTACTACTTGTTATTACTTCCCCATTAGCCCCCTTCACCGATGTTTCCATTTGTTCTCTTGTCTTACGCACTTTATTTACCTCCTTCCAAAACATCTTTTAGATTTTTTATTTATTTATTATACTTTGTCGCTGTCTCCCGCGTTAGCTAGGTAGCGCAAGGAAACAGACGAAAGAATGGCCCAACCCACCCACATACACATGCATATACATACACGTCCACACACGCACATGTACACACCTATACATCCAACGTATACATATACATACACACACAGACATATACACATATACATAATTCATACTGTCTGCCCTTATTCATTCCCGTTGCCACCCCGCCACACATGTAATAACAACCCCCTCCCCCGCATGTGCGCAAGGTAGCGCTAGGAAAAGACAAAAAAAGGCCACATTCATTCACACTCGGTCTCTAGCTGTCATGCATAATGCACCGAAACCACAGCTCCCTTTCCACATCCAGGCCCCACAAAACTTTCCATGGTTTACCCCAGACGCTTCACATGCCCTGGTTCAATAAATTGACAGCACGTTGACCCCAGTATACCACATCGTTCCAATTCACTCTATTCCTTGCACGTCTTTCACCCTCCTGCATGTTCCAGCCCCAATCACTCAAAATCTTTTTCACTCCGTCTTTCCACCTCCAATCTGGTCTCCCACTTCTCCTCGTTCCCTCCGTCTCTGACACATATATCCTCTTTGTCAATCTTTCCTCACTCATTCTCCATGTGACCAAACCACTTCACAACACCCTCTTCAGCTCTCTCAACCACACTTTTTATTACCACACACCTCTCTTACCCTTTCATAAATTACTCGATCAAACCACATATTGTCCTCAAACATTTCCAGCACATCCACCCTCCTCCGCACAACTCTATCTATAACCCACGCCTCGCAACCATATAATATTGTTGGAACCACTATCCTTCAAACATACCCATTTTTGCTTTCCAAGATAACGTTCTCGACTTCCACACATTCTTCCACACATTTTTCAACGCTCCCAGAACTTTTGCCCCCATGGTTCCATCCGCTGCCAAATCCACTCCCAGATATCTAAAACACTTCACTTCCTCCAGTTTTTCTCCATTCAAACTTACCTCCCAGTCGACTTGGCTCTCAACCCTACTGTACCTAATAACCTTGCTCTTATTCACATTTACTCTCAGCTTTCTTCTTTCACACACTTTACCAAACTCAGTCACCAGCTTCTGCAGTTTCTCACCCGAATCAACCACCAGTGCTGTATCACCAGCGAACAACTGACTCACTTCCCAAGCTCTCTCATCCACAACAGACTGCATACTTGCCCCTCTTTCCAAAACTCTTGCATTCACCTCCTTAACAACCTCATCCATGAACAAATTCAACAACCATGGAGACATCATGCTCCCCTTCTGCAAATCAACATTCACTGAGAACCAATCACTTTCCTCTCTTCCTACACGTACACATGCCTTACATCCTTGATAAAAACTTTTCACTGCTTCTAACAACTTACCTCCCACACTATATATTCTTAATACCTTCCACAAAGCATCTCTATCAACTCTGTCTTATGCCTTCTCCAGATCCATAAATGCTACATACAAATCCATTTGCTTTTCTAAGTATTTCTCACATGCATTTTTCAAAGCAAACACCTGATCCACACATCCTCTACCACTTCTGAAACCACACTGCTCTTCCCAAATCTGATGCTTCGTACATTCCTTCACCATCTCAATCAATACCCTCCCATATAATTTCCCAGTAATATTCAACAAACTTATAACTCTGTAATTTGAACACTCACCTTTATCCCCTTTGCCTTTGTACAATGGCACTATGCATGCATTCCAGCAATCCTCAGGCACTTCACCATGAGCCATACATACACTGAATATCCTCACCAACCAGTCAACAACACAGTCACCCCTTTTTAATAAGTTCCACTTCAATATCATCCAAATCTGCCGCCTTGCCGGCTTTCATCTTCTGCAAAGCTTTCACTACCTCTTCTGTGTTTACCAAATCATTCTCCCTGACCCTCTCACTTCGCACAACACTTCGACCAAAACACCCTATATCTGCCACTCTATCATCTAACACATTCAACAAACCCTCAAAATACTCACTCCATCTTCTCACATCACTACTACTTGTTATTACTTCCCCATTAGCCCCCTTCACCGATGTTTCCATTTGTTCTCTTGTCTTACGCACTTTATTTACCTCCTTCCAAAACATCTTTTAGATTTTTTATTTATTTATTATACTTTGTCGCTGTCTCCCGCGTTAGCTAGGTAGCGCAAGGAAACAGACGAAAGAATGGCCCAACCCACCCACATACACATGCATATACATACACGTCCACACACGCACATGTACACACCTATACATCCAACGTATACATATACATACACACACAGACATATACACATATACATAATTCATACTGTCTGCCCTTATTCATTCCCGTTGCCACCCCGCCACACATGTAATAACAACCCCCTCCCCCGCATGTGCGCAAGGTAGCGCTAGGAAAAGACAAAAAAAGGCCACATTCATTCACACTCGGTCTCTAGCTGTCATGCATAATGCACCGAAACCACAGCTCCCTTTCCACATCCAGGCCCCACAAAACTTTCCATGGTTTACCCCCAGACGCTTCACATGCCCTGGTTCAATAAATTGACAGCACGTTGACCCCAGTATACCACATCGTTCCAATTCACTCTATTCCTTGCACGTCTTTCACCCTCCTGCATGTTCCAGCCCCAATCACTCAAAATCTTTTTCACTCCGTCTTTCCACCTCCAATCTGGTCTCCCACTTCTCCTCGTTCCCTCCGTCTCTGACACATATATCCTCTTTGTCAATCTTTCCTCACTCATTCTCCATGTGACCAAACCACTTCACAACACCCTCTTCAGCTCTCTCAACCACACTTTTTATTACCACACACCTCTCTTACCCTTTCATAAATTACTCGATCAAACCACATATTGTCCTCAAACATTTCCAGCACATCCACCCTCCTCCGCACAACTCTATCTATAACCCACGCCTCGCAACCATATAATATTGTTGGAACCACTATCCTTCAAACATACCCATTTTTGCTTTCCAAGATAACGTTCTCGACTTCCACACATTCTTCCACACATTTTTCAACGCTCCCAGAACTTTTGCCCCCATGGTTCCATCCGCTGCCAAATCCACTCCCAGATATCTAAAACACTTCACTTCCTCCAGTTTTTCTCCATTCAAACTTACCTCCCAGTCGACTTGGCTCTCAACCCTACTGTACCTAATAACCTTGCTCTTATTCACATTTACTCTCAGCTTTCTTCTTTCACACACTTTACCAAACTCAGTCACCAGCTTCTGCAGTTTCTCACCCGAATCAACCACCAGTGCTGTATCACCAGCGAACAACTGACTCACTTCCCAAGCTCTCTCATCCACAACAGACTGCATACTTGCCCCTCTTTCCAAAACTCTTGCATTCACCTCCTTAACAACCTCATCCATGAACAAATTCAACAACCATGGAGACATCATGCTCCCCTTCTGCAAATCAACATTCACTGAGAACCAATCACTTTCCTCTCTTCCTACACGTACACATGCCTTACATCCTTGATAAAAACTTTTCACTGCTTCTAACAACTTACCTCCCACACTATATATTCTTAATACCTTCCACAAAGCATCTCTATCAACTCTGTCTTATGCCTTCTCCAGATCCATAAATGCTACATACAAATCCATTTGCTTTTCTAAGTATTTCTCACATGCATTTTTCAAAGCAAACACCTGATCCACACATCCTCTACCACTTCTGAAACCACACTGCTCTTCCCAAATCTGATGCTTCGTACATTCCTTCACTCTCTCAATCAATACCCTCCCATATAATTTCCCAGGAATACTCAACAAACTTATACCTCTGTAATTGGAGCACTCACTCTTATCCCCTTTGCCTTTGTACAATGGCACTATGCAAACATTCTGCCAGTCCTCCGGCACCTCAAGATGAGTCATGCATACATTAAATAACCTTACCAACCAGTCAACAATACAGTTACCCCCTTTTTTAATAAATTCCACTGCAATACCATCCAAACCCGCTGCCTTGCCGGCTTTCATCTTCCGCAAAGCTTTTACTACCTCTTTTCTGTTTACCAAATCATTTTTCCTAACCCTCTCACTTTGCACACCACCTTGACCAAAACACTCACTCCATCTCCTCACATCACCACTACTTGTTATCACCTCCATATTAGCCCCCTTCACTGATGTTCCCATTTGTTCCCTTGTCTTACGCACTTTATTTACCTCCTTCCAAAACATCTTTTTATTCTCCCTAAAATTTAATGATACTCACTCACCCCAACTCTCATTTGCCCTCTTTTTCGCCTGTTGCACCTTTCTCTTGATCTCCTGCCTCTTTCTTTTATACATCTCCCACTCATTTGCATTATTTACCTGCAAAAATCGTCCAAATGCCTCTCTCTTCTCTTTCACTAATAATCTTACTTCCTCACCCCAACACTCACTACCCTTTTTCTAATCTGCTCACCTCCCACGCTTCTCATGCCACAAGCATCTTTTGCGCAAGCCATCGCTGCTTCCCTAAATACATCCCATTCGTCACCCACTCCCCTTACGTCCTTTGTTCTCACCTTTTTCCATTCTGTACTCAGTTTCTCCTGGTACTTCCTCACACAAGTCTTCTTCCCAAGCTCACTTACTCTCACCACTCTCTTCACCCCAACATTCTCTCTTCTGAAAACCTCTACAAATCTTCACCTTCGCCTCCACAAGATAATGATCAGACATCCCTCCAGTTGTACCTCTCAGCACATTAACATCTAAAAGTCTCTCTTTCGCGTGCCTATCAACACGTAATCCAATAACGCTTTTTGGCCATCTCTCCTACTTACATACATATACTTATGTATATCTCTCTTTTTAACCAGGTATTCCCAATCACCAGTCCTTTTTCAGCACATAAATCTACAAGGTCTTCATCATTTCCATTTACAACACTGAATGCCCCATGTACACCAATTATTCCCTCAACTGCCACATTACTCACCTTTGCATTCAAATCATACATCACAATAACATGGTCTCGTGCATCAAAACTACTAATACACTTACTCAGCTGCTCCCAAAACACTTGCCTCTCATGATCTTTCTTATGCCCAGGTGCATAAGCACCAATAATCACCCATCTCTCTCCATCCACTTTCAGTTTTACCCATATCAATCTAGAGTTTACTTTCTTACACTCTATCACATACTCCCACCACTCCTGTTTCAGGAGTGGTGCTACTCCTTCCCTTGCTCTTGTCATCTCACTAACCCCTGACTTTACTCCCAAGACATTCCTAAACCACTCTTCCCCTTTACCCTTGAGTGAAAACATCCAGGTTCCTTTCCTCAAACATACTACCTATCTCTCTTTTTTTCTCATCTTGGTTACATTCCACACACATTTAGACATCCCAATCTGAGCCTTTGAGGAGGATGAACACTCCCTGCATGACTCCTTCTTCTGTTTCCCCATTTAGAAAGTTAAAATACAAGGAGGGGAGGGTTTCTAGCCCCCCACTCACGTCCCCTTTAGTCGCCTTCTACGACACGTGAGGAATGCGTGGGAAGTATTCTTTCTCCCCTATCCCCAGGGATAAAAACATCTTTTTATTCCCCCTAAAATTCAATGATGCCATTTCCCACATCAGTGAAGTAGCACCAGTAAACAGACAAAGATAGACCCATCCACTCACATACACACATATATACACTACATGTACATATACATATCAACATACATATACATACACAAATATATACACACATACAGATGTACGTACTCAAACTTGCTTACTATCATCCATTCCCTGCACCACCCTGCCCCACAGGTAACAGCATTGCCACCCTCCCTGCATCAGTGAGGTAGTGCCAGGAAAACAGACAAAAAAAGGCCACATTTGTTCACACACAGTCTCTAGCTGTTATGTGTAATACTGTGAAACCACAGCTCCCTATCTACATCCAGGTCCCACAGACATTTTCCATGGTTATCCCAGACTTTTCTCATGCCCTGGTTCAGTCCACTGACAGCATGTTGACTCTGGTATACCACATCGTTCCAATTCACTTTATTCCTTGCATGCCTCCGAACCTCCTGCATTTTCAGGCCCCAGTTGCTAAAATTCTTTTTCATGCCATCCTTCCACCTCCAATTTGAAATTGTTCTCCTACTTCTTGTTCCCTCCATCTCTGACACATATATCCTCTTTGTCAACCTATCGTCACCCATTCTCACCACATGTCCAAATTATTTCAACACACCCTCTTCTGCTGTCTCAACCACACCCTTTTTATTACAACATCTCTTTTACCCTTTCATTACTTACTCAATAAAATCTACTCACACCACATATTGTCCTCAAACATTTCATTTCCAACACATTCCTTGCAACCTATATAATATTGCTGGAACTACCATTCCCTCAAACCCATTTTTGCTCTGAGATAACATTGACTCTTTCCACACATTCTTCATTGCTCCCAGAACCTTTTCCCCTCCCCCACCCTATGACTCACTTCAGCTTCAATGGTTCCATTTGCTGTCAAATCCACTCCCAGGTATCTGAAACAGTTCACTTCCTCCAATTTTTCTCCATACAGAATTATATCCCAACTAGCTTGTCCTTCAACCCTGCTGAATAAGAGCATGGTTCACTTCCAATTTTTCTCCATTCAGAATTATATCCCAACTAACTTGTCCCTCAACCCCGCTGAATAAGAGCATGGTTATTATAACCATACTCACATTTACTCTCAACTTTCTCCTTTCACACACTTTTCCAAACTCAGTCACCAACCTCTGCAGTTTCTCACTCAAATCAGCCACCAGTGCTGTATCACTAGCGAACAACAATAGACTCGCTTCCCAGTCCCTCTCATTCCCAACAGACTGTATACTTGCCCTTCTCTCTAAAACTCTTGCATTTACCTCCCTAAACACCTCATCCATAAACAAATTATAATCATGGTGACATCACACATCCTCGCCACAGACCCGACCTTCACTGGGAACCAACCATTCTCTTTTCCTACTAATACACACCCTTGATAAAAACTTCTCACTGTTTTTAGCAGCTTACCTCCCAAACCACATATTCTTAATACACAAAGCACTCCCCCCTTGACTCCTGTTTCCTCTTTTAAAAATTGAAATATAAGAAGGTGAGGGTTTCCAGCCCTCTTCAGTTACCTTCCATGACATGTGGGGAATAAGGAGGTAAAATTCTTTCTCCCCTAACTCACATATAAAAATGAATATATAATATTTTTTGTCATACTTAATAGCTGTTTCACATGTTAGTGGAGTAACACCAGGAACAGGTAAAGAAATGCTGCATCTGTTCATATCTGTTCTCTGGTTTAACCCAGATGCTTCACATGCCCTCGTTCAGTCACTGACAGCACGTCATCCCATGTATGCCACATCTTCATAAATCACTGTGCCCCATGCATGCCTTTCACCCTCCTGCATGTTCAGGCCCTGGTCACTCAAAATCTCTTTTTCACTCCATTCTGCAAGTTAGAATAACCAACCTTGTTGGGGAGACTGAAAATGAGAACAGTAGTGACATTTCTGATCTGGGTAGGAAAAAGGAAGAAAACAGTGATTGATTCACCTATTGGAGGGAATATGAGGGAAAACTAACCTGTTTCAGGGAGAGTGAGAGAGGAGCTTCCCTAGATGAGAGAGAGAGTGAAGTAAATCTGGATAAGAAAGAGTGAGGCTAATAAAAATTACCTGTGGGAGAGTATAAGTGACAAAGTGATCTGAGTAAGAGTATCAGATGATTACCTGCAAAATAAATTGAAGTAACTGACCTAGCTGAGAGAAAGAGTATGAATGAGAAAAAGAAAAGTATGCTTGAGGAAGAGTGTGCAAGAAACTGAAGGCAGTTAACCATACAGAATGAGAATGTGTAAGAGCAAAGGATGTGCTTGAAGGAGAGCAAGAGCAAGTGATCTGGCTGAAGCAGACTGAGAGCAAAGGACCTCTTTGAAGAGGAGTGAATGACAGCAATTGACCTGGTTGAGGGAGAAGAAATGCAGCTAAAGAAAGAGAGAGAGAAGTGCTGACAGAAAAGGAGAAGCACGGTAAAGCGGACAAACCATAATGATAGACTAATGAGAGCAAATAATTTTGTATGTGAATGAATGATCTTGGTAAGGAAGAGTGGGAAAGGTAGTAAATGATCTGGGGGGAAAAGTAGATTATAACAGAGAGCAACAAGCATTTTATGAAGAATATGGAAGTAACTGACCTGATTAAGAGAGAGGGAGCCAGCCTGAATGGCAGCAAGGGCAGCCTGCACGGAGTGGGCTGCACCAGGTGCTGATGTTGGTGATGATGCGCTGGTGATGGGTGTGTGAACCACCGTGGGCGTGGGAGATGGGGAAGGCAGGGGACATGAAGTGTGGGGAGGAAGCATAGGTGGGGGAGACGGTGTGGGAGAGCACCCACCATTACTGGACCGACTGGTCAGGTCACGAGCCTGTTGGAAACATTCCAGGTTTAGTCACATGTGATACTCTGTAAACATTATTAATTATAATACCTTACTGTTTTCATGCCTTTATATTACAAACCTTAAGTTTTACTAGTTACTGAAAATGTAAAACTACATTGAGCTAGAACTCTGTAGGTTTAGGTTCTTATACCTCAAGAATACATCCTCTAGAACTGGTGTGCCACTTCATATCAGCTCCACAAGGATGCATTAATCTACTAGCCTGATATATATGGATGTATGTGTACCTGATCATTTTGTCTCTATCATTTAAACTATATCAAAATTAATAAATCTCTAATGGGAAGCAATCTGCAAGGACAAACATTGCCCAAGTCTACCACATATGCTGCTGACTTGGAAAACAATAACAAAAGACCAACAATAATAAGCTGGGCCTACTTGGCAATGGTGACAACTCATACTGTCATGGGTTTTCATACACTTGCTCCCTGAGGTCATGTAAACCTGTAATACACAGTGCAAGTGACAGAAACTCTGCCTGTGTATGATTAGAGACCAACAGATATCCGAGTGTATCTTTTGGGAAAACATAAACTCATGGATCCTTGTCTTTAGCCATGATGGAACATGAAACTGGGTATTCCTCTGATTTGGTTACTTCTGATGAAGTTGTCCTTTTTCCCATTCCTATCATTACGTATTTCTCTGGATTCTTGGGAGTTTAAAAAGTTCCTTGGTAGAACACCATGTTCTGTTGTACCAATGACTGCAATCACAGGCACAGGATTAACCATGTAAGCAAGTGCTATCCTTCATGAAGATCGTCCACACTCACCTACCGATCAGTTTGGTCTCCATTGTGACCTTAAATGAGGCATTCATGACCCATCTCCATTTCTGTGCTGCCCCAGCTTATAAACTTTGACTGAAGAGTGAATAGATGTGTGTGTGTATGTGAGGTTGTGGTGTTCCATTTCAGTGAAGGGCACTAAGTCCATAGCAGGGGAACACACGATTGCAGCACAATTGGTTCAATCAAATCACCGGGCACAGTTGATTGGTGGCAACCCGCACCAAACACAGCAATAGCAGCCATGTTTGTTTTGATCCGGGGGGATTTGTACATAACTCCTAGAACGCTGAAGAATACTTAATTCCCACTAATAAACGAATTAATTTTCCTTCGCCACCATTAAGCCATTTTCGTATACTTTATTTTAACATTAATGAGGTAGAAGGATATGTATATATATATTACGACTTGTTTTTATTAGATATTAAATATTACTTGTTTTTATTAAATGAACGTTTCCAGTCATATATGGAGCCTTCCAGGGTCAGCCTCAACTTACCAAGTTGATGACCGGGTGGAAGTGTCTGGGCGTGGGCGGGAGCTGCTGCATCTGCGTGTGGGCGTGGGTCTGGGCCAGCCCGACGGGCGTGGGGGTGCGCGGGCGCGCGGTGGGCGTGGGGGGCATGTCTGAGGAGGAGGAGGAGGTCGTGATGGGTGCGGGAGGGGTGCCGTCCATGGATTCATCCAAGGTGTTCTCATGAACGCCATCACTGCCACAGTCGCTGGCCCCATCCTCTCGTTCGCAGCCGTTAAGGCTGTTGCTTCCATCTGCCGGACACAACAATAATTAATAACTGTAAACATTATTTATGTTAATGTAAACATTATTTATTTCTATGGAGAGAAAGACATACTGGGAATATAACAATAATAATAATGATTCAACCATTTTATTATAATATAGACACAGGTGTAAGAATAACATACCAAAGAATATATATATATATATATATATATATATATATATATATATATATATATATATATATATATATATATATATATCGGGCCACTGGTGCACATAGAATATACTACAATTAAGGTAGGAAGTTAGAGAAAAGGATTAGTATTAGGGAAGAGTGTGAAGCACATAGGAATTATGAAATAATATAAAAGAATATACACAACTATTCAAGGGGCAGAAATCTGTCTGCTCAAAACCAACCACAGTAAATACAACACATGGACATATTCCAAAATAAGTATATAATCCCAAGTATATAACTTTATTAGATAATCATACCAATCATCTCCCTTGTTTATCCATCTCCCTTAACTACTCCCCAGAAAAACCACCCACTTTCACCGCCACCATACATACTCCCCACCATACGTAGTAGTACCTTCTCCCCACCCCCACCCCAGCCATACTCCTCCCTCACGCGCCATTACTCCCCACCTCCCCGCCCACCCCAGGGGAAGCTGCCCGTCGAAACATTAATTAAAACACGGCAAAGGAAAGGTCACTCTCGCCACAGGTCGGAGGGCCACAGACGCCTGCTGGAAGGAAGCAATAAACTAGTTCCGAGGGAATCCTCACCCCCTCCCTTTCGCAACCCGTTTTTAGCATGCTGGCTCTTGCCCTCCTCAACCCCACACACACGAGAGCCATTGTATAGGCTGCTGCTGCACGCCTGGCCGCTGAGACAGAGAGAGAGAGCGGGAGAATTTTTTGACTGCGGTTTTGCCTGTTTACGTATTAAAGCGGTAATCAACGATTCGGTTAACGTCTGAGGTAATCAACGATTCGCTTAACGTCTGGGCTTCTGTATCTCTTCCTCCCTCCCTCCCTCTCTCTCTCTCTCTCCCTCCCTCTCACTCACGAGGGAGATAATGCGCGGTAAATTGCGTTAAATAGAAAAAAAAAAGTTTATAATTGATGGGAGTTGTTTGGCTAACTGTTTTTGTAGCAGTTGGAAAGTCAAATGAGGACGTCTGACCCCCCAACACCTGCCCTGCTGGGGCGCGTGCCGATGTGTTCTGGGGGCTTGTTTCTAACTCGCCTTCCCCCACCCTCACCCCCTTTGCTGGGTTCCCGGGTGTTGTCTCTAACCCCAGGAGCCCTGGCTGGGTCCTCGGGGTCTTGTTTCTACCCCAGGAGCCCTGGCTACTAAGTTCTGGGGGGGGGGGTCTCGTCTCGTATCTGCATATATGAACTCAATGAATCCTTCCGGGTACCGCATCTTTGAGCTTCTCAACCTGTACGTAAAGATTCTATTCTTTTAACTATTTTCTTATATTTCTAAGATCTCTTCGGTCTAGTATGACGTAATCTTATATTCAGCCGTTCCGTCTCCCTCCAACCAATCACCTGGACCTCTTCGTACACTTCAGGAAGAAGCTACTGCACCATTCCCGCCACCGCCAAATCTAGTCTCCAGAGATCCCCCGTCCCCGAGTTGCAGTTCGACACCACATCTCGTCCTAGCTCGTACAGGCCGCTGCAACAAGAACCCCATCCCAACCACCGTGAACATCAACAACAATAATAACCAGTTAATGATGTAACAACAACATCCAAATTTGCAAAGAGCGAAGACTTTATAGACATCTTTTTATAACATCTGTTCACTGCTGTGTCCTCTCTGTACGTGTTCTACGCTAGATATGATTCACCAGAACTGCTGCTTACCACACACAGACACACACACACACACACACACACACACATACACACACGTGCCCTCACGCCAAAGGTGATTTGCGAAGCGGTCGACCTTTCGCGAATAACGTTAATTGTACTGTTGAGTGGTGGGTAGTGACGTCATCCCCCCCCCAAACACACCTGGCCCGGGGTCTGGGCTGGGCCAACCCCTCCCTCCTCCTTTAGCCACCACACCACACCACACACTCCCCCCCTCCCCCCTCCTACAGCCACACAAACCGAAAACACACAAAACTATCGAATAAAAGCCTGTAATTCATCACAGGAGGCGAAACATCAGAAAAAAAAAGAGGAAGAGCGACTGCTCCGGCAAGCAAGCACTTAATCAGAATGCACACAGGCAGACGAAGCAACGGCCAAGCACAGACACAAGCAAAAAGTTGCACAGCTCCGTCAGGCATACAAGCATCAGTTTACCAGTCAATTATAAAGAGAAGAGGCCACAGAGAAAACGGGGAATGCACCTACAACTCTTCTTCAAACTGCAAGCGTAACGTAAAATATATAACTTCAATTACATTTTTTTCCCTTTTACTTTACCTTTAAGTATGTGTCATTCGACAGGGTATAATCAAAATGTAATTTCAATAAATATGAGGAAAAATATGAGTATTCATGAGAAGAAATATTTTAACATTAATGAGGTAGAAGGATATGTATATATATCCATTTACTAGAGCAAACATTCCGAGATAGGAAATTAACATAAGTACCCCAAAACACAGATGATAAAGTCGACCGTTACACCATGCATGATACAACCCTCGCCCCCGCCCCTTCCCTAACCAATCGTCCAGCAAACAATCACAAACAGGTAAACAGGACCAGACAGACGCAGGTGAGGTTGCAAACAGGAACCCAGGGCGACCAGCGTGGGTCAGTCAGACCCACACGTCTTCCCGACTGTTAATTGAGAGAGGGAAAGTTTAACACTGGTAATGCTGGCGACCCGGTCTTGCCCACCTCTCTCTCTCTCTCTCTCTCTCTCTCTCTCTCTCTCTCTCTCTCTCTCTCTCTCTCTCTCACACACACACACACACACACATTCTCTCTCAGACACAGACACACACACTCACATTCTCTCTCTCTCTCTCTCTCTCTCTCTCTCTCTCTCTCTCTCTCTCTCTCTCTCTCTCTCACACACACACACACACAAACCCTCTCCCTCTTTCTCTGACAACTGCTCTGTGAGCCAGCACTTCAGTGGCTGTCAAGTATCACACTCCTATGGCCCCGTACAGCCGTCTACAATGCATAATGATAATGGTAATGCATCCTCTTCACTGGTTCGGTGACCTGACCTGCATTCTGACCCGAAAAGCTTATTCCTTCGCCTTCCTAAGGCGATTTTCGACTCTAGTAACACCAGTGTCGTGACGCACTGACATACATCGAATACATGACGCCACCACCCCCCACCCCCCAGACGGGATTCGAACCCCCGATAAACCACGTCCCCAAACGGGACCCGGACTCGGTAAATGAAGTCCCTAGACGGGATTCGAACCCCCCAGCAAACCATTGTCCCCAGACAAGCCTCAAACTCACAGCCAAAACACTAAAATTCGTCCCAGTTAATGCAGTACCACAATCAAGTGTGTACAAGTACGTACATTGTGTGTACAGCGAACAGCGACAGGGTTGTACGTGGCTGGTTGGGGGGGAGGAGGGGAGGGGGTCTACATGTTACTAGGCAGACTGGTTGGAGGAGGGAGGGGGGGGGGAGGGGATGTGTGCAGGCTGCCGACACCAACAGACGAGAGAAACCACGAGTCCGGGGCGATGATGGTGGGCGACGACACATGAGCGGTGGGTGGTGGAGAGAACGACCACATTATGTGGTTATTACCTGTACCTACCACCACCACCACCACAACTACCACTATCACCTACCACAACTACCACCACCACCACAACTACCACTATCAGCTACCACAACCACCACCACCACCACAACTACCACTATCAGCTACCACAACTACCACCACCACCACAACTACCACTATCACCACCATCACTCCAACTATCATTATCACCACCAAACTACCACCCCCTTACCACCATCACCAACCCCCCACAAGTCACCAACCACACCACGCCCGACCCAGCAATCCCTCTGCCCGACGCCTAGCAATCCTAGCAACGACCCATGGTCGTCGTTAGGGTCGCCTTCCCCTCCCCCACAACACCACGGGAGCGTCGGCGCTACTCGCTGGTGTGGGATGACAGCCTGATGGCCCGAAGGTTTGGGGGGGAGGGGGGGGGAGGCCTTATCGTGCCGCTGTGATGACCTCATCTGGCCTTATCCGGCCCGACCCACCCGCCCAGGTTATTGCAGGTCAAGATTTCAATTTGGTGTTATCACTGGAGGACCAGACGGGCCAGAAATGACCCCTGGGGGAGAAGAGGAGGAGGGGGGTTGTGGTGGTGGGTGGGGGGTTGTGGTGGTGGTGGAAGGGGTTGGTCAAAGGGGAGGGGGAGGGGGGTGACTCCTGGGTGACAATGGAGAAGCTACCGGTCACCACTCCCCTTCCCCTCCCCCCCCCTCTTGCCCTGGGGGAAGGGTGGGGGAGGGGAGGGCTAACCTCTTTGGGCAGGGGGAGGGGGAGGGAGGGAGGGAGGGGGGATGAGTTCGAACACAGACCCGCGTAACACCACCTCACTTCCCCCTCCAACTCAATCTTAACACTGACCTCCACATCGCCTTTGAATCCCTTCCTCCTCCCTCCTCCCCAAGGTCAGGGGAGGGTCAGGTCACAGGCCCAGCATTTCCCCCAGGGGGAGGTCATACTGCGGCGCCGTGTGCTAGGAGGTCGTGTGGTCGTTGTGGCTGGTAATTGGTGTGGAATGGGTAGTTAAGGCACGTAATAAGGGCTAGGCCTGACCTGACCTGACATCAGCTGGTGACCTGGAGTACACACAGCGTGGTACAACAGGTCACTTGATCAAGGGGTTAATCTTCGTCGAACACAGTGTTCCAATAACACAGAATCGCCTCAAAATCAAAATGAGGTTAAGTTCTTGTGAAAATTCGTAAATAGATTGTATGGTTTTCTATAAAATAACTACAATAATAATGATAATAATAATAACAATAATAATGAAAATAATAATAATAGTATTAATAATAATAATAATAATAATAATAATAATAATAATAATAATAATAATAGAAATAATAATAATAATAATAATTATAATAATAATAATAATAATAATAATAATAATAATAATAATAATAATAATAATACTAAAACTAAGGCAAAAAACAATAACTAATAAACAAAATTATCGATAACTAATCGATTCCAGAAATACCTGACGGAGGCGTGAATAATACATCTTCACACGTGCCTCTGTCTATCTATCGGGGGCATCACGCAAAGTCTATCAGACTCATTTTGTCAACTGTGAGCCTCGCGTTTGACCCAGGCTCAGCCCTATGCTGACCAGGTCTTCCTCAGGCACTTATAATACAAGTAATCAAGACACTTCTACTTAAGTACAACTAATCAAGGCACTTCTACTTAAGTACAAGTAATCAAGACACTTCTACTTAAGTACAACTAATCAAGGCACTTCTACTTAAGTACAAGTAATCAAGACACTTCTACTTAAGTACAAGTAATTAAGACACTTGTACTTAAGTGTGAGGCGGAAAGCTAACGATGAGGCAGCTAAGATGAAGATCGATCGTCAAGCTATGAGCTCGGAGAGCTGAAGAAAACGGGTTGCAAGACGCGAAGAAAATGGGTTGCAAGACGGGAAGAAAACGGGTTGCAAGACGTGATTTAGAGTGAACGTCTCCGCCTCTCCATTGACAACATCCTCCCCCCCCCATTGACACCATCCCCCCACGACAGTGACAACATCCCCCACCACAGTGACAACATCACCCCCCTAACACAGTGACACCACAAAATGACATAGGGTCACTGAGGAAGACATGTTTCGAGAACTCTCTCTTAGGAACAAAAGATACTATGGTCTTTAAGTCGCAAAAAAATAGTTTACAGCGTGTGCATACTGCTGCCCCTACCAGAAGTTTACATACGTCCTTAGTTTTCCCTGAATGGCCGTGTACAACACACTAACTATCGCCATCACCATCCACCGCGTGGCTGGCGATGATGCAAACGACTCAGTCTCAGTTGGAACTACCAATTTTCTCAAGACCATCCAGAGCCATTCAGGAATGACCTCTCTGTACATAGCTGTATTGGCAATCGTATGGGCACTTTCAATCTACAATTATGAATTGTTCTTGGATGAAATGTACCTAATTTTTCTTATGATCTTATTCTATAAATGACCAAAGAAGGAAAGGAAAGGTGAATATGATGAAGTGAGAGGCAGAGTCCATAGTCTCGGCCTCCCCGGCTGACCAACCAAACGCTCGCCAAACCACAGGTGTAGGAAATCTTGAAACTCCACCCGCTGAACTAGACAGGACCCAGCTCCATAGGAGGAAGCGCTGCTCAGACATCGCTCGACACATTCAGAAGAAGAAGAGGAGGAGGAGGAGGAGGAAGAAGAAGAAATGGATAATACGGCAGGTTTGGCAAATAATGATTTGGTGCCTTTAATAAGGTTTCTAACAATACAAAAACTTTACGTTGGCGCGTATGAAGTAGACGTCTTGGCCAGCACTGTTATGTAAACAGAGTCCAACAGGCTTAGGATAAACGGGGAACAGGGAGCAGACCCGTTGTAAACAGAGACCCCACGTCAAAAAACGGGACCAGCGACAGACACACACACGTTAAGAACAGTAATGTGCAAAACGGCTGTGTCTAGGCCTATTCCAGCCAACACCCCCTCCCCCCCAATCACAAGACTTCCCCCCCCCCCATAGGTCGACGACAGACAGACAGACGGACGGAGGGGGGTGTGTGGGGGTTGGAGGAGGAGGAGGAGGGGTAGTCTCCCCTCCAATCCCCCATCCCCCCCAAACCAAGATCATCTCAACATCTTCACACTCGCGGAAATCACCCAATTTGTATGCAGTCTTCCAGCCGGACACACACACACACACACACACACACACACACACACACACACACACACACACACACACACACCGGCCAATAAACATCTGAAAAATAAATTGTTTAGAACGACACGTCCCCGTGGGGTTGTAGAAGAGATACCCTGCACGTCACACAGAGAATATATATATATATATATATATATATATATATATATATATATATATATATATATATATATATATATATATATATGGATGGATTGCTATATAATAAATAGATAGGCAAACAGATAGATAAATAGATAGAAACCTGGTCTTCCTTTTGTTTTCCGCACCAATTTCATCTTTTTGGTTTCTTTGTGGAGCGCTTTCTTCTTTCCCCTCCCACCCTCCCTTCCCCTCTCCCTCCCCCTCTACAGCCTAAGGGGACACTTCCACCTGACCACGGAGGGAGGGGGGAGGGGAGGGGAAGGAAGGGGGGGGATCCCATCTCACTCACTCACCCACATACATTTTCATACATTTTATATTCGACTTTTTGATATTCAAATGACTGTTTTGGATTTCATAAAGTCGAGGAGTTGGGGAAAACACACACACACACACACACACACACACACACACACACACACACACACACACAAGCGGTTAATGGTTTGTTTATAGGGTGAGGGGCATACGAATACAATAACAACATACAGTAGACTACAACAGGATCAATACCACGTAAAGGTGACATGAACCTTCGTCAATAACCAACATGTTTAGCAACATATTACACAAAGCAGAACGAAAATAAACAAAAATAAATAAATAAATAAATAAATAAATAACTGCGAATACAACAATTCACAACAAACTACCACACATGGACGTAAATAACAGAAATATGAGTAGTTTTCTGACGCGAAAAGATACGATTAGGAAGGAGAGTACAACATTCCAATACTGTACAGCTAAGTAGACGAGACGTCTCGAACACCATCCAGTACTCGACCAAACACGAGGAGTGGTCAGGTATTTTTGAAGCCAGAATCTTGACAAGACAATATGACGTGTCTACTGCAGTCTGTCGAGGATACAGTACTGTATACCTGTTGTATGATACATCATTACAACGTCTTCGTATCACACCACTGGCGATGATGCTGGTCCATTCTCATGCCGTCGGAATCGAGAGAACCACCCTGAGGCAGGATTCACAGCAGCTTTTACCTCCAGTTCGACAGGTGTTCACAACCCTCACGTCTGTGAACACCCATGCATACACAGAAATACTCTTGAGGCTCCAACGCGGCGGGGACAAGTCTTGGGAACTCCGTTATTATAACGCTCAGCGAACTAAAACTTCAAACGAAACACTGGGGAAAAAAAGAGATCGGAACCGGTCGAAACAAAAGAGAGAAACATCAAAGTTACAGACGTGATGGCGAAGGTTGACCTCAACTTGGGGGAAACAACGAAAGAAAAAAACAAATAATCTGGAAAAAAAAAAATGATGGGCAAGGTTGGCCAGTGAGAACTCTCAAAACAAGAGAAGAAAAAAGACTTGTATTCCCGGATTCAGATCGCTTGTTCTCCCCCGACTGGAAAGGTGCTCTGTGGTGACCTTACCAGGAGACGCTGCTGGGGTAAAGATTGATCAAAGGTCTTCTACCTCCACAACGACTCGACAAAACACTTCAGATCACCGGGTCAGGGTCGATGTCTTCAGTGTGTACTTAGTACCTAAAGCAGCAAATACTGGAAAGCCAGGTATCTAACCTGCATATCCTGGAAGGCCAGATATATGGCTTATAAAGACTGGAAGGTACCAAACCTGCAAATACTGGACAGTACAGATACCTAAGCTGCAAATACTGGAAGGCCAGGTATATAACCTGCATATACTGGAAGGTCAGGTATATAACCTGCATATACTGGAAGGTCAGGTATCTGACTTATAAATACTGAAAGGTAACTAATCTGTGAATACTGGAAGGACAGATACCTAACTTGTAAATACGTGAAGGCCAGGTACCTAACCTTCAAATACTGGAAGGCCAGATACCTTACATGTAAATACTGGAGGGCCAGGTACCTAACTTGCACATACTGGAACGCCTACTGGAAAGCTAGCAGAAGACACAGGGTGCTTCTGTTTCTCAAACGTGATGAGAAAATCAGTCTCAGGTCTCGGATGTTTACACTGACTGCTCTTATCTGTAACGTTCTGGTTCCCGGCGATGATCTACTGTCTTACAGGCCTCTCGCGCCAAGAGCAAAGGACCTTCGAATACAGGGCGGGGACCATGCTTTCCAGGACTATGCAGCTGGAAACTGTATCATGTCTGGCTTGAGTTCCCAAATCTTTCAACCCACAGACCTGGAAGGTATTTACAATACCTCATGGATCGATCTTCTAGGTCTGAAAGATACAAGTATGAAGACTTCCATAGCATCTAATAGATAGTGGGTATGCCAGCCTAAGACCCACACCCTGGAACGGTCTTGGGTATCCAGAACAGAAGGAGAGAGCATCGTCCAGGCCGCTGGGGGTTAAGACTGGAACTCGATATCTCATTTCAGGAAGGTGCAGGTGCAGACGGTGGGAGACAGATCAATGCTAAATGGCCCTTTATGATCGCTGATGGGAGGGACGTGGTTGTGGGAGCTGTCAAATCCAGTTATAGGAAATCTGACGAAGACGTCCACCTGTGGCTGGAATCCTCTTACACCGTCAGGGTACGCACGAAGCTGTTCAATCCTCCTCTGCAACTTTACGGACTGATCGCAACATCCTTCGTCCTCTTACGCCAGCTCCAACTGACGCGTGGATGGACAGTCCACCGAGGGAGGGCTACGTAATGCAGGAGGGGACGAGGTTGGGTGGTGGGTTAGGGTCAGAGGGTCAGGGTTTGACATGATGACCCCCCCCCCGCCCCCCTTTTACCCCCAACATCTATCCCCCCCTCCTTCCCCAGGAGCCCGTCTGAAGACTTTCCTCCTGCTCCTGCTCCTCTCAATATTCAGGTCTCCCCCTGGACGAAAGGTTCTGCACAGGGGGAGTTTTTGCTGTGTACAACTGAATAATGTATAATATTCCTCCTTGTGTCTACTGAGGCGATCACATCCTCCACGACCACCGCTGTTTGTGTAGGTGGATATGTAAAAAAAAAAAAAAAAAAAAAAAAAAAAGAAAACCACACACACACACTGGAAAGAAGAGTGAGGGGTGACCTGATCACATACTTTTAAGTTAGCTGAACTGGACTGAAGATGTTGACAGTGAACAGTCTTTCGAAAGATATCAGGATAAGCAAGAAACATATCAAAAGAGGATACAAAGATGTAGCTTTACAGTATACAAGTTGTTGATAAATGGAATACACTGTAAACTAAATGTATCTAGCATACATAAGTTGACAAGTTGTATCTCTACCTCCCAGGCGTATACAGGGGAGACGGAGGACAGGGGGGAAGGAGCTGCTGCTGCTGCACGCCCCCTTACCCCAGAGCAACCCCCCCCCCACTAGCTAAAGACCAGCTGCAAACCCCTGGAAACGCCACTGTCTCTTGTTAAGGTGTGGTGGTGTTCCAGTGGCACACCAAGACAAGTCAAAGCCAGTGCACTAACAAGCACAATCAACCAACCCCCGGGATCCTCCTCCTCTTTCTTTCCAGGTTCCAGGAGAGAAAGAAAGAAAGAAGAGGGAGGGAGAAAACGGAGGGAGGGACACCAACTGGAAAATATTCCCGACCAACTTGTTTCCCTTTCATAATGCCAGCGGCCGCAGCCTGGAAGCCTCAAGGCTGGAAAAACCCGCCCGGGAGGCTTTCCAGGGGACGGGGCGCCCCCGAGGGTGGTGGACCAACTCTGGCCTCCCCTGAGGCTCGAGTGCCTGGAGTCGTTGACCGCCCACCCGCCTCCTCCTCCTCATCCTCCTCCCACCCTCATCATACACTGGAAGACGTCAGTATGACTACCATCTGTCCAGCATCACCACGTCCTTCCAGGCTTTTCAAAGACGCCTCGTCGGCTCCACAGGCCTCATCCAGGTATTGGACATGGCCGCAATGGCACACACACACACACACACACACACACACACACACACACACACACTCAAGAATCCATTCGAGTCATGAGTACGGTCAAGGAAGGTTCATGACACGAAATGTGAACATCTGCTGAACTGGAGGTTTCGTGGCGAATTACGTCTGTGGGTCTGGACTTCTGAGACGAGGTCTATGTAACAGATTACAACAGATTATATATATATATATATATATATATATATATATATATATATATATATGTTAAAAAAGTAAATGTTCAGCAGTGGTTTACCATAAGGAACCAGATGAAATTACTGAGGCAAACGTGTGTGTGTGTGTGTGTGTGGAGAGAGAGAGAGAGAGAGAGAGAGAGAGAGAGAGAGAGAGAGAGAGAGAGAGAGAGAGCTCCCCCCCAGGTTTGGGCGGTTGTCAACAACGAATCAATCTGTTGGCGGCCAGTGTCCACCACCACCACCACCGTCGGGGGGGGGGGGGGGGGGGGCTATGGGGGTAAAAAGGGTATGGGGGGAGGGGAGGGAAGGACGGAGGGAGGGAGGGAGGAGGCGGGGGGAGGAAGGACGGAGGGAGGGAGGAGGGGGGGAGAGGGAGGGGGGTTTCGAAGGAAATGTGATGGAAAAAGTTTTATATTCGTTACGCGAGTCGTCCTCGTCCCCCCCCCCCCCCAGTACTGTGTATACGCTTGTGTCGTCGTTCGCGGGCCCATTCACCTCCTCCTCCCTCCCTCCCCCCTTGTGTCGTGTGGACGACTGCTGTGGTGTTGCCGTGCTGCCATAACTGCCCGGGCCCCTGGGCTGCCGTGTTGCCGTGCTGCCATAACTGCCCGGGCCCCTGGGCAGCCGTGTTGCCGTGCTGCCATAACTGCCCGGGCCCCTGGGCAGCCGTGTTGCCGTGCTGCCATAACTGCACGGGCCCCTGGGCTGCCGTGTTGCCATAACTGCTATGTTGTAATCTCTGAAATCACGTATTTGTTTTTCTGCAGTTAGACAGTGCTACACTCGTATATATGAGGCGATAGGGCTGTTAGATGCCTGGGTAAGCAAGCCAACGGCGTGCCCCTTAAAAGCAACACACACACACACACACACACACATATATATATATATATATATATATATATATATATATATATATATATATATATATATATATATATATATATATATATATATATATATATATATATTTACTCGTGTGTATGTATGCACACATACCCTAGCCTAAGCCAGGTACCCATTTCTCGACCAGTTCAACTGGATGAACACCTGGGTTGGGTGAGGGCCAAGTGCCTCGCCAAGGATTCGAACCCATGCGGGTCCGGGCTCAGGCCCGGGCCCCTTGCTGGCTTATGGTCAGTAACGCTACTACACCAAAGGGGGCAACACCACAACACAGCCGAATTACACACACACACACACACACACACACACACACACACACACACACACACATGCACGTGACCATCACTTCTCGGCCGTGACGTCACAGTTCCCCCCCCGACTCACTTGTGACGTCACAGTTCACAATACCACCGCTCATGTCACGTGTGACCCACACAACTCCCCACACTCACGTGACCCCACACCCCCACCGTGGAGTCACGTGACCCCCCCACACCTCCCCGTACAGTCACAAGTGACCACGTCACATAACCACTACCTTCCCTTAACAGTCCGCTTGACAGATAACTGCCAAGATATCTATGGCGATCCGCGTCGGGCTATAGAAAACGTGATGTACGTCAAAACCCCCCCCGGGTAAACGCTACGGAAAATGGGAAATAAACACCAGTGGCAAACCAAAGAGAAAATGGTGCGCCGAAACACGGAATGGCTGTCATAACGTTGGAGTAACTCCAGAAAACCTAATGATGGTTGGGCACTTTAACAGTCACGTGAAGACAAAGGGACCACGTGCAGCACACGTGCTCCCGAGAGTACGCGAGATAAACACGTGTATCTGATAATGTGGTGTGGACGCATGACATTCTTTTGTCTTTCTCCCAAGGGCAGCGTCGACAGAAGGCGCCCTCCACTCTCACACACCCGTCCTTGGAATACATAGACCAGTAAATATCTATCTACCTATCTATCAACCTATTTCTCTATCTATCTATCCATAGTAATGCATGTGACACTTCGCATCGTAAGCTGTATGACGAAGCGCAAAGCATCGCTTCGTCCGGTTGGCGAGCGGCGCACGATCCATACCATACCCACCGGCGCATACGCCTCTGATATACTCTTAAATAATATATCCCCGGTAGAGTCACGGGAGGAGGGTGTTACGCGGATGGACGAGAGGGACCTAATATACCCGGGAGGAGGCGAGTCCTGAGCCATGCAGGGCGGGAGGAGCCCGGGGGCGGTCGGAGAGGGCCGGGGCTGTCGCAAAAGGGGCGCCCCGACCAGACGGCTTCGCGGCCCCCTTCTCTCTCTCTCTCCTCCTCTCCGCCGGCCCCGCCCGCCCGCTGCCCACTGATTACGTCGCCAGTCTTATTGATAATATATTGATTGCTCGCTAATTTCCTCCGGCGACCACAGATGGCAGCAGCAGCGCCACCTCCCCCCGCCACACAAAGACCCCGAGAGAGTTAAAAGCGAGGTTAATGGCGGGTGCAGATACGGGAGGAGGAGGAGGAGGAGGCCACCCCCTCTGCTTTTCTCACACCCACCACCAGCCTCTGTGGCTTGACACTGCCTCCTCATACCTCACACTGCCTCCTCACACCCCACACTGCCTCCTCACACCCCACACTGCCTCCTCACACCTCACACTACTTCCTCACACCTCACACTACTTCCTCACACCTCACCCTACTTCCTCACACCTCACACTACTTCCTCACACCTCACACTACTTCCTCACACCTCTCACTAGACGCTTCAAAGCCGCCACAAGGTTCCTTTCCATACCTTGTGGTAATTGTGATTCATCATCCCTTTTTACAGCTTCCTCGCCTTTCCCGCTGCCTCTCACCCTTCACACTGGTCCCCTCGCATCTCACACTTGCCTCCCACACTTCGCACTCCTTCCCACACGTCCACACGCGAGGGACGAGTCTCTGTACCACGAAATGATTCGGGGTCCACTGGCTCAGTCGACCTCACCAGCATACCCTCCCTACGTATCATGCTGCATGACCGCCACAGAAGCATCATGCATGTACGTCCGGACGCCCTCGCGTGCACGTCACGCCGTCCCCACGCACTTTAAAGGGGGAGGTCAACACACCCATTCACGTGACCCATGGTTATGACCACAGACCACAACACACTCTGATAACAATAACGAATGGTTATCGCCACAGACCACAACACACTCTGATAACAATAACGAATGGTTATCGCCACAGACCACAACACACTCATTCACAACACAAACATATCGATCAATCCGAATATCAAAGAAGAGTATGAAAAACACTGATATTCGTTGATGAGAGTGTTTAAACTGCCGAGGTAGACTGCGATGTGGAAGAGCGAAAAGGGAAAGGAGCGAAATGTCGCGGAGGAACGGGAGATGAGAAACAAGGTAATAAGTAGACCAACTAACAAGCGCTCTGGCCACAACAACATATATATAATATAGTCACACGGCCCCCTGGTGGCCGCCCCAGGAACCTTATTTGTCCCTTCTGCCTCCTGCTGTCTTCCTGGCTGTGTCCTGCCCCTGTCCCCTCCCCTGTCACCCTACCTCAGGGGCTGGTCGTACACCAGTCTTCCCCCTTATCTCAGGGGCTGGTCGTACCCCTGTCACCCTACCTCAGGGGCTGGTCGCACACCAGTCTCCCCCTTACCTCAGGGGCTGGTCGAACACTAGTCTCCCCCTTACCTCAGGGGTTGGTCGTACACCAGTCCCCCTTACCTCAGGGGCTGGTCGAAACGTGTCCTCTCCCCTTGGCTGGTCGTACGGCGTGTGTGTGTGTGTGTGTGTGTGTGTGTGTGTGTGTGTGTGTGTGGTCAAGAAGCCCCGGACGCGCTGTATAACCACGTGGGACGACCCTGCTCTCCCCCTCTTCCCTCCCCCACCGCACGAGACGACCCTCCCCTTCCCCCTCCCCTCACCCATCACAACCACAAAGGTCACGTTTGACCTTCCACACAACACCTGCGGTGAGGGAGTGAGGGAGTGAGGGAGAGGGGTGTTAGAAGATGACGCGGTTGTGGTGGAGAAGGGAGGGAGGGAGGCGATGAGAGGGGTGGGGCGTTATGTTGGAGCATGGGGTGGGTGGGTGAGGGGGGCGGTGAAGTGAGGGTGGAGGAAAAGAGGGGGGGGGAGGAAAAATCAATAAAAAGGTTTTCGTAGAGAGAGAGAGAGAGAGAGAGAGAGAGAGAGAGAGAGAGAGAGAGAGAGAGAGAGAGAGAGAGAGAGAGAGAGAGAGAGAGAGAGAGAGGCCCAGTGTTGTTCCCCCACCCCCCCATACCCCTACCCTATCCAGGATAATAATTACTTAACGTGAAATGACCCTACCCCCACCCCCCCCCCTCTCGCGTTCAGAAGGGTCAAAGGTCAGGTCATCATACCCCCCTTGAGGATAGTAGCAGCGCTGTGCTCAAGGGTCGTACCGTCGTGCTCAAGGGTCGTACCGTCGTGCTCAAGGGTCGTACCGTCGTGCTCAAAGGGTAGTACCGTCGTGTTCAAGGGTCGTACCGTCGTGTTCAAGGGTCGTAACGTCGTGTCCAAGGGTCGTACCGTCGTGTCCAAGGGTCGTACCCCCGTGCTGGTGGGCTTGTATAACGTCGTACTCAATGGTCGTAAAGTCGTGCTCTGGGTCGTACAGTCGTACTCTCAATGTTCACAGAGTCATGCTCTGAATCGTACGGTCGTGTTCAATGGTCGTGCTCGAGGGTGGTACCATCGTTTTCGAGGACGACAACGTCTTGCCCAATTGGGTCGTTCCGTCATGTTCCCCCTTCCCCCTTAAAAGCGACGGAACAGATAACAGATAACCTCTTCCACATCTGTTCCACGATGGGACGGGCCAACCCTGGTCGATGGATGTACAATCCACAGTGTACACCTTTCCTGTACACCCCCCCATACGACGGACACTTCCCATGTACTACCCATTACATACCAATTACCTACCCCCATTACACAGCAACAAATTGGACCGCGGACATTTCTTAAGATCAGTGGAGCAATTTGAAAATTGGGCATCGAACCCCGTGACTCAAGCAGCTAAAACCTGTGTACCAAACTAATACAGGAGGAGGCAGCTATGCAGGCCTGCAGTACGCGGCTTCGAACAGTCTGATTGGCCAAAGAAGTAATATATATATATATATATATATATATATATATATATATATATATATATATATATATATATATATATATATATATATAAAACGGCCGAGATGGACAGGCCGTCAGCTATACCGTGAGTACAGCGCTATACGTATAGCACTTATAGCGTCGCTACCAGCATAGCGTCGTGTGTATATAACACAGCTATGATGAGGCATGTGCATAGCAGCGCTACGACGATAACATAGGAGTATAGCACGTGAGGTAACAGCTGTGTCGGGTGTAGAGCTCCGTCGAAGGCATAGCAAAGGGCACTAGCTCCTCCGTAACGTAGCGCAGATCAGAATATAGCTATGTAGCGCTCTTTTGTAACATAGCGTTGTCAGATTATGGCTAAGTATAGCAACAGAGATATATTCCATAAAGGGGACATAGAGGCTATGGCTATAGTGTTGCTATGTACGTACATAGCGCCGTAAGTGTATCGCACTTGTGAGCGATACGAATTACATTACTCTTACGTCATGGAGACCGGATAATAGCATAGGCGATAGATGCCACGGCTGAAGAATCGTTAAGGTCGATTCACGAGCGTGTAGGAGTAACAACCTCGCCTTCTTCGACATAGCGCGTTGCATAGCACCGCTATAAGCATAGCGTGTGCTCAGAAGGGTGAGTAATACCTTGAATATAACGCTAATATGAGCACAGAGCGTCCTGCATAGCACTGTGGTATTTGCGTGGCGTGTTGCATAGCGCTCTGTGCCAATTCCGTCAAGCAATCTCCTTGCAGAGCAACGTGACGTCATCACCAATAGCAAGGCGTCTTCAGCATAGCGTTCCGGGTATAGCACTGTATAGCACTACAGGTCATTCCATATAGATCTGGGTGAACTCTAATCCATTACGAAAATACATAGAAGACTTCTATACCACACGCTTATAGCGAGCTACACCCCCTAAAAGCTATGCTCTGTAAGCTATATTTTCCAACGCCGTCGAGTGCTTAAAGCTATACACTCAAAGCTAAAAAAAAAATATTACAGCGTAACCCTAAAGCTATACCGTGAAGCTAAGTTCTCAATGTCCTCGAAAGCTATACGCACAAAGATATACTCTGAGCTATAGTAAGTTATAGCGCTATACACCCGACGCTATGCAGACGAAGCGATACACACAAGCGCACGACGGTACGACCACCGTGTAGGACGATACGATCCATGTGGACGTCGGTACGACCCCGCGTAAAGCGCGACCCTCGTGTGCGACGGTACGACCCCTGTGTAGGACAGTACGACCCTTGTGTACGCCGGTACGACCCTTCTGTACGCCGGTACGACCCTTGGGCACGACTGTACGACCCCTGTACTAGATGGGCCTGACCTTTGACCATCACACCCAAAGGTCGTGCTGAAGGGTTATCCCGTCGTGGACAAGGGGTCGTACCGACGTGCTCTAGGGTCGTCGTGCACGTACTCAACCCTGCTAATTACTCAACGATAGATCACCAACCCACCCTTTTTTTTTAAACCTTTTTGTATGAGAGTTTAACCCCTTCACGGCACAAGTCAACCCACCCCCTTCCCCCCTTTTAAAACAACGACTTAACCCTTTCCATACATCTACTGAGCCCTTTCCACACGGCAAATTACCCCACCGGATTATAACCCAACCCTTTTAATCCGGTTAATCCAACCTCCAAGCCATTCATCACACCCCGTTTTCAAAACAGACGCACTTTTTAAAACAGCTGACGTAGTAACCCTTTTCGTAAACCATCCAATTATGTAATACGTCATATAACGTTGTCTTTCAAACCCCCTTTAAGCCCTTTGAATACATTAATTCCGACCATTTAATGATGGTAAGATACTCCCAAAACCCCGCCCGCGTCCATAACACACACACACACACACACACACACACACACACACACCGTAAGTCGCCATTACGCGCCTAATAATTCATTTAATTACCCTATCGTTTTACAGCGCGCCTCCTAGGCCTATGGAGACGATGCGGTTCCCGCTCGGTCCGTAATTTCACAGACCGTCGGCTTAACAAGCGGCGGAACACGGTAGTCACTTTGTGATCCCGTGATATAAAAAAAAAAAAGAGGAAAAAAAAATATGGTAAAAAAATTGTCAGTTGATATTGAACTGATCAGGACTCGCGATGTCACGATGGTTTATCTCATATTTTCGCCCCCGGTTCTCTCTACCTTCCACCTTCATCTCAACGACAAATTTACATAATTACGATGTTTGATAATCATCTGCAAACAACGAACGCTTAACGACAACGCGGTGTAAACGATAAGGGCGAAGCATCATTCGCCTGGCAGCAGGAGGAGGGGATGGTGCGCGCGTGTCTCCAGGCGCCGGTGTAGAGGTTATCGCGCCGGAGGGGGGAAAAAGGGTAGTAGCCATACTTGCCAACCCTTTTTTTATATATATCATTTTCATTTTTTTTTTTTTTTATCCTTCGCCGCGTGTAATGGGAGACTCACGATCGTGGCTTTTGTCGCGCTAATAGGCCGGGGTGGCGCGGCGCCACGGCTCCCGAGCATATTGTACGCGTCGACACCCTCCCGAGGAAGGTATAATAAAGTGCATTAATATAATAGCAGATTAAAACTCTCCTTTGTCTGTTTAGGGCACCCGCGCGCGCACGCGCCAGCCATCCCATACTATTAAGTCCCTGAGTGCGGACGGCGTGACGGCCCTTGAGCGCGACGTGACGATTCTTGAGTGCGACGTGACGATTCTTGAGTGCGACGTGACGATTCTTGAGTGCGACGTGACGGCCCTTGAGTGCGTCGTGACGATTCTTGAGTGCGACATGACGGCCCTTGAGTGCGTCGTGACGATTCTTGAGTGCGACGTAACGATTCTTGAGTGCGACGTGACGATTCTTGAGTGCGACGTGACGGCCCTTGAGTACGACGTGACGATTCTTGAGTGCGACGTTATATATCTTGAGTACGACCTTACGACCCTTGAGTACGACGTTGCGACCCTTGAGTATGACGATAAGAGCCTCGTGTACGACATAACCTTTTTTTTAATCACGACCCCTCTGGGCACGACGGTACGGGCCCTTGAGCACGACACGACCATATAACACGACGTTACGACCCTCAAGGACAACACGACCCTTGGGTGACCTATGCACCCGGATGCGTTCTAGGGAAATACCGCCTCAGTGACTTCAGCCGCTCCCAATTGGTCCAATTCCTTCATCGGGTCAGTCTAGGCTCACGAAAGATGTCTGAACTACCTAATCTAGCAATTTCGCCTGCCGCTTTAGGGTGATGTTACCACACACCGATGCTCTACTCGTGAGAGCATCATGTCGCACCGAAAAGTATCACTGGGTTTTGACGGCCTTGTCTTGAAAGTCCGCAAGACCCACCCCATCGTCTTCCCCCCGGATGAAGCAACTGTTGTTGCCTTGCTCAAATATCACTAAGAAGAGGTGTTAAAGAGAGAGAGAGAGAGAGAGAGAGAGAGAGAGAGAGAGAGAGAGAGAGAGAGAGAGAGAGAGAGAGAGAGAGAGAGAGAAGGAACTGGGGAAAAATCATAGCATGGAACCACACAGACGCCGAGCTGGAAGCCACAAAGAAGAGACAGCAGGAAAATACATAGACAGACAGACAAAAAAACAGGACGGAGGCACAGACAGACAGTAGGGGGCCACATACAGACAAAAGGGGGTCACAGACAGACAACAGAAGACCACAAACAGACAGCCGGACAGACAGAGAACAGGGAGCCACAGACAGTATATAAAACGACATAGTCACACAACACGAAACCAGACAGACAGACAGTAGTGCCCAAGTGGCGAACAGACCGCAGCGAGCTATAGAGACACTGCACAGACAACCTACACAGACATGTCACACAACACGCGGCAGGGGAGCCGGGATACAAAATGAACCAACTCAAGGCAAAAGTAACAGACTTGCAACAAGAAACCTTGCAAACGACAGACACCAACAGGAGGTCGGGGAGCGAAAGCAACAGACACCCACATTGTTGACAACAGACAACAGACACCACCCCGAGGTACATATATGAAAAAAAAATGAACCAAAAAAAAAAAAAGACAGGAGGTTGCCGCGTTTAAATCGACCACGCGATTCAACTGACCCAACCTGAGAATCAGACGAGGGTCAGATGTAGCAGTAGCAGATGCAATCGTCGTAGCGCAACCTGGAAACAAGGGATCGTGAACTATGGGAGGAAGGTGGCAACAAGCCATATATATCAACATCAAAAGGACGCGCCACTCGCCTAACATCCCCCCCCCCTCCCCTCTTTACCACTATGGTTTCTGTGCCTTCCCTTCCCCTCCTCCCCACTAACTCCCTCTCCGACTTTAACTCCCCGTAAGGAGTCTTTATCTCCCCTTATGGGGAGCTAAGGGGCGTGCGTAGTGGCCACACGCGTTGGCATTGCCTTTAAGGAGTACCTGGGTTAGGTACGCGTGTCAGATATACACGTACACAGCGCCAAGTAATATTTGGTGAAGATCGGATGATTTGTACCGTCGTGCTCAACAGGTCGTACCGTCGTGCTTAAAAGGTCGTACCGTCGTGTTCAGCAAGTTGTACCGTCGTGCTCAAAAAGGTCGTACCGTCGTGCTCGACAGGTCGTATCGTCGCGCTCAACAGGTCGTACCGTCGTTCTCAAAAGGCCGTAACGTCGTGCTCAAAAGGTCGTACCGTCGTGCTTAACAGATCGCACCGTCGAGTTCCACGGGTCGTACCGTCGTGCTCAAGGGGGAAGGGGGTGGTAATGCTTCCCAATACCATTACTGTTTACCTGAAGGTGTTGTATGGGGGTTAATCCAATATTTTCACCTTTGATACCAGGAGAAGTTTATCATCACACTTAAATCAAACTTGCACAACGAAACGGAGTGAACTTTCAATAAAAACCCCCTTCCTCAACACACTCGCTACCCAGTGCTCCAACCAGACCAGTGCCATCCAAAAAACCGCCTTCGTAAATAACCGACAAACCCCCACCCGAAAACCAATTCACAAAAGCTTGCCCACGCCTCATGTTACTTGGGTTCGAGCGTACTCAAAGACCCCCCCCCCCCCTCATCCCTCACAAACACGACTTCCGCCAAGGTCATTCACACAGTAATGATCCGACACACGTTAAACAACCGTCCCCTCACACACCCCTTCCCGCATCTCTGACTCCACTTCATTGGCCACACAAAACCCATCTGAAACCACGCGCCCCCAGTCATACACGTGCTACGCAATGGACACCATTCTTCCCCCCCACCCACCTAAATCTCTCCAACATTAGAAATAGCGACTCCACATGACCAAAACCACTTAAATACCTCAGTTCTCCTGCACACACACACACACACACACACACACACACAACCACACACACACACACACACACACACACACACACACACATATATATATATATATATATATATATATATATATATATATATATATATATATATATATATATAAAACAAAATTATGTATGGATATGTTTAGCCAAATGTAAATTTCCACTGTGAAAAAACATCGAAAAACTCCTACGCAAAAAATTTACCTTTACAAATATCTATCGCAATAAAACCCGTTGCCAGAACGTTTAAAAAAATTTTCCTTCTAAGAATCTACAATATATATACAAAAATTTGGATTTATAACACGCCAATATATCCCTCCAAATCAAACAACAAAAATCTACCCCTCCCCCCTTGATTGGCGCCATCATTGCACCTACAAGGCAACAAATTTCACAAATAATGCCAAAAGCCTAATTTCCACACCAGCGCTCACCCACCCCCCTCGCTCGACGTTATAACAAGCATAAAAAAAAAATAAGCTAATATTGTGACATCGCGATAAAAGGACTGCCTACCATTTTTATCAATTGGAAAGCTGTTAGCGGCTTGTTTTGGACGGATCAAATGACACACATTCGATACCCGACCGCGCCCGTGTGTGTGTGTGTGTGTGTCCCTCTCCCGCATCCATATTTTCGCTTATTCCATTTCGTGTCGCCGCCTCTCCCTCAGTCTCTCCACGCGACCCGGAGATAAAACGTTTCGTATGGGAACTCCATTCCCGTCCCGATTACCCATTAATGGGCCGATTAAAGAAAGAAATGGGGGTTAAAAATGGTGATGAGAGAGAGAGAGAGAGAGAGAGAGAGAGAGAGAGAGAGAGAGAGAGAGAGAGAGAGAGAGAGAGAGAGAGAGGTTACGGGGTGTCTGTGTTTTGGCATCTGTGAACATGGGATCGATGCTGTAAGACAAAGGCAATGTGTGTGTGTGGGGGGGGGGGGGGGTCGGTGTGTGTGTGTGTGTGTGTGTGTGTGTGTGTGTGTGTGTTGGGATGGGGGCAACAGAGAGATGGACCCTACAATCATCGCTCTCTCTAAACACATGTTATATGTATATACATACATACATGAGCTCTCTTTCGCGCCCTCTCTGAACTACTACTACTACGCAAACCCTCATTTATCAGTTATTATACCTCCAGCGTAGCCTAACTAAATGCTGGTAACAGACCATTACAGTCGTTTACCACAATTCCGGCCATTACGCGGACACCACACGATCGATTAACTGATTGAAATTCATATTTACGAGATCTGATTCCCACCCCCGTAATAATAATAATAATGATAAAAAAAGAGATAACACAATCCGAACGTAATCAATAATTATACTTCACCCACTGTGTTTATCATAATTAATCCACTTCCCCTAGCGATCTGACTTACGGCGTATTTATAATCTACTTAAAACGAAAAAGACACATTACGAGGTAGCTCGGTCGTATAAAACACCCAGGGCGTGCCGGGGAGAGCAAGAAATATATTCCAAGAGACGAGAGGCAGATGAATTGTGGGGGCAAGGGAGCCAGGCGAGACCCGCTTCTCTTCCCAAGATGGACGAAGATATGCACATAAATGATCCTATCCTGAACACTTGCACGACTAACCCAACCAGATTTTATTCATTATATCCTATATTACGCTCATTAAGATTCTATCGGGTTGAATGGCACTAAATAATTCAGCTGTCGGAGGTTATAAGATATTCTCGTTGCTCATGGGAAAAAAAATGGTATATCCAAGGTCCTCCGCGCCATCCCGCCCGGCCTGTGCTGCCATCTGTGGCCGCCATGCAGAACCTCCCTCCTCCTCCTCCCGGAGATCTTGAAGGACAACTCCACCGATCCTCCCGCAGGTCATCTTCGCCCCTCGGCCTTCCTGAAGGAGGTGTGGAGGGATGATACGACCTCAGGGGTCGAGGGGAGGAGGGGAAACAAGGCCAGCTACGAAAACCCTTCGACGCGGAAGCTGTATGGGGGAGGAGTCGAGATGATCACTCCTGCCCTGACGCGAAAGGCAAGAATTTCTCCCACAAAACACGTTGATTACTAAAAAAAAAAAAGAAAAAAATACCCTTGAAATGTGCGTAAAGACGCCATGTAAGCAACTAAAGGGCTTGGATCTACAAGAAATACATGTATTTGACTGAAATTTTAAGGTAATTGTCGTAGATTTTGACTTTATTTAGCAGGAGCGGCCGTTAGCAGTGGATGCGTTGACAAGTTTGGTCAAATGGCCATCTTCCCCGCCCCAGGGCGACGACCCCGTCACCCTTGACCACAAAACCTGGCCACACCCACACCCGTGCGGCCCACGGGAAGGTGTGGCCCGCTGCTGCGGCCTCGCCAGTGTCCCAGGAGATGGGAGGTGGGCCACTGGACCGGCCCTGGTCAGCGGCAGTGGCCCACAATGAGCGGGTTGCCGCTGATATACAACAAGTGATAACAGGTATTACCTGCCCCAACACCTGAGCTGCGCCGCCACCAGGGGACATGTCTACCCGCGGACACCACCAGTAGCACCAACAGTAGCAGGAACAGTAGCAGTACACCACTACCCGCGGACGGCAAGGAGCACTAGTAGCAGCTACCTATGCCACATACTAACCCGCACCGATCAGTGGCGGTTGGCCGGTACCACCACTACCCACGGACCAGTAGCAGTACACCACTACCCACTAACAGTACACCCCTACCCACGGACTAGTAGCAGTACACCACTACACACGGACCAGCAGCAGTACACCACTACCCAAGGACCAGTAGCAGTATACCACTACCCACGGACCAGTAACAGTACACCACTACCCACGGACTAGTAGCAGTACACCACTACCCAAGGACCAGTAGCAGTATACCACTACCCACGGACCAGTAGCAGTACACCACTACCCACGGACTAGTAGCAGTACACCACTACCCACGGACCAGTAGCAGTATACCACTACCCACGGACCAGTAGCAGTACACCACTACCCACGGACCAGTAACAGTATACCACTACCCACGGACCAGTAGCAGTACACCACTACCCACGGACCAGTAGCAGTACACCACTACCCACGGACCAGTAACAGTATACCACTACCCACGGACCAGTAGCAGTACACCACTACCCACGGACCAGTAACAGTACACCACTACCCACGGACCAGTAACAGTACACCACTACCCAATAACAGTACACCCCTACCCACGGACTAGTAGCAGTACACCACTACCCACGGACCAGTAACAGTATGCCACTACCCACGGACCAGTAACAGTACACCACTACCCACGGACCAGTAACAGTACACCACTACCCACTAACAGTACACCCCTACCCACGGACCAGTAGCAGTACACCACTACCCACGGACCAGTAACAGTATGCCACTACCCACGGACCAGTAACAGTACACCACTACCCACGGACCAGTAACAGTACACCACTACCCACTAACAGTACACCCCTACCCACGGACTAGTAGCAGTACACCACTAGCCACGGACTAGTAGCAGTACACCACTACCCACGGACCAGTAGCAGTACACCACTACCCACGGACCAGTAACAGTTCACCATTACCCAAGGACCAGTACCAGTACACCACTACCCATGGACCAGTAACAGTACCAGTAAACCACTACCCGCGGACTTAGTAGCAGTAGGCCACTACCCGTGGACCAGTAGCAGGAACAGTAGCGCCAGCTGGAGCGCATGAAGCTATACAACACCTGTGTACAAGGATCTTACTTAATCCCACTGATCATGCCGCTCCACCTCTGGACACTCCAACTGTTCCTTAGTGCTACTGTTTCTGGTGGCGGCGGAGTTACTGTTGCTGGTGGAGATGGTGGGGGGGCTACTGGTGGCGATGGTGGGGGGCTACTGGTGGAGATGGTGGGGGCCACTGGTGGCGATGGTGGGGGGCTACTGGTGGCGATGGTGGGGGGCTACTGGTGGCGATGGTGGGGGGCTACTGGTGGCGATGGTGGGGGGGCTACTGGTGGCGATGGTGGGGGGCGACTGGTGGCGATGGTGGGGGGGCTACTGGTGGAGATGGTGGGGGGCGACTGGTGGCGATGGTGGGGGGGCTACTGGTGGAGATGGTGGGGGGCTACTGGTGGCGATGGTGGGGTGGCTACTGGTGGCGATGGTGGGGGGCTACTGGTGGCGATGGTGGGGGGCTACTGGTGGCGATGGTGGGTGGCTACTGGTGGAGATGGTGGGGGGCTACTGGTGGCGATGGTGGGGTGGCTACTGGTGGCGATGGTGGGGGGTACTGGTGGCGATGGTGGGAGGGGCTACTGGTGGCGATGGTGGGGGGGCTACTGGTGGCGATGGTGGGGCGCTACTTGTTACTGCTGCTTACCGTAGCTACTGGCACAGTGCTACTGTTCATAGCGAGCATGCTACCTGTGGTGCAGGCGTGTACCTGACGTGGAGGCGTTACTGCTGCTGCTGCTACTTGCCTCTGTGGGGTGTTACTTGCGCAGCTCCCGTGGAAAGGAGCAGGAGCGAGGTGATCGCCCCCCCCCCCAAGACGCAACAACCGGGTTAAGGAGCCCCACCTTGTCCACCTGTGACTCACCCTTAACTAAGGGGGGGAAGGAAAGGGGGGGGGGAAGAGACCAAGGCTGGCGTGGAAGGAGGGGGGGGTGAAGATCCAGGTTGGCGTGGGAGGAGGGATGAAGACCCAGGTTGGCGTGGGAGGAGGGGTGAAGACCCAGGTTGGCGTGGAAGGGGGGGGGGGTGAGAGACCTAGGCTGGCGTGGGAGGGGGAGAGACCTATCCTGGCGTGGGAGGGGGGGAAAGACCCAAGTTGGCGTGGGAGGAGGAGGGAGGAAGACCCAGGCTGGCGTGGGAGGGGGGGGGGGAAGAGACCAGGATAGCGTGGGAGGAGGGAGATCCAGGATGGCCTGGGAGGGGGGGGGGAAGACCCAGGCTGGCGTGGGAGGGGGGAGAGACCAGGATGGCGTGGAAGGGGAAAGGGGGAGAGACCAAGGCTGGCGTGGGAGGGGGGAGAGACCAGGATGGCGTGGAAGGGGAAAGGGGGAGAGACCAAGGCTGGCGTGGGAGGGGGGAGGATGAGAGACCCAGGCTGGCGTGGGAGGGGGGAGGAAGAGAGACCCAGGCTGGCGTGGGTGCCGGCTGGCCACGCCCACACCATCAGGTCTCTGTCATCAAGAGCAGCGCCCGCGGCCTGTACCGCACCCGCGCACCGCACATACCGCGCCTCCCGACCTAACTCCACGCCCACAGGCTGACTGTACACACACACACACACACACACACAAGTGTACAACATCCTCGCCACATTGTACACCAAAACCCTGGAACATGTACACACCCTCATTCCTTCCAGATTCACCCATGCCTCCCCCCCACGCCTGGAACTCCCCCTATCCACCACACCAAAGGAGCTACTGGAATTGGTGCAGAGAAGGGTACAAAAGATCATTCTGCCGGGCCTCATCTTATTACACCCAGAGATCAAAGGGGCGCTCAACACACACACACACACTGCTCCCCCCCCAAAAAAAAAACCATCACCTGGACTTCGTCTGAGCTCGGGAAGAAGCTACTGCACCATCAACCCCGCCACCGTCAAATCTTTGTCTCCAGGAGATCCCCCGTCCCCAGGTAGCAGGTCGACACCAGCGTCGAGGGTCCTCCCCAGGCTCGTCCAGACCATTATGAAATCAGCCTTCATCCCAACTACTGTGAACATCGTTAACAATACAACGTATTTTTTCTGATGGCTTCATAACTATGTGTGTGTGTGTAACACTATCCCCCCCCCCTTTTACCCTACCCCACCCTACATCATCCTTCTCTGACAGGGGGGGAGGGGAGGACCTCCATTTCCCACCTGACCCTCCCATAGCCATTAATCCCTCAATTATCTCAACCATTAATACCTTAATTATCTCTCTAATTGCTATCGAGGAGAAAAGGATCGGGAAGGGTTCTCAGACTATCATAATAATAATACTAATTACTAATAATAATAATAATAAAAATATAATAATGATAATAATACTAATAATAATAATAATAATAATAATAATAATAATAATAATAATAATAACTATAACAACAACAACAACAACAATAATAATAATAATAATAATAATAATAATAATGATAATAATAATAATAATAACATATTCAAAACAGCAGTAATAACTATAATGATAATAATAACAACAATAATAATAATAGTAATGACAATAATAATAACAATAATAATAATATTAATAATAATAATGACAATAATAATAATAATAATAATAATAATAATAATAATAATAATAATAATAATAATAACAACAACAGCAAAAAAAAAAAAAAACAATGGGTAGAAACTGAAAACGTAAATTTCAAAGTAAAAAAAAATACGGCCCTATTACTATTGTCCATCTGCCAACACTACCCGGCGTAGGTGTGGGAGGGCTTCTACCCCCGTAGCACGGACTTGGGGGGAGGGGGGGGGGGTTCGTCCCAGGCTGCTGAGTTGGAACATGAAGGTCTACCAGGCTGTTGAATGCCGTGGTTTGCATGACCCCCACATAGCCACCACACACACCACCGTCTCCAATATCTCCCATTTTTGCGCATCCCACAGAGCGCTCGCCGCCGCCCGCCTTCCAGTAAGGCAAAAGGCTTTGCCTTCGCATGAGGTTCCCCATTACGACGGCGTCATCTGCAAACAATGGGCGGGGCTCTGTCCACAGCAGGTAGGGAGGGAACTGGAGGAAGAAAAGGGGTTGAGGGTACAGCTCCTTGTGTCAGACTGAGCTCTATACCGTGAGGAGTGGCTGATTGTACAATAAGTTGTGATCTGTTGTTTAAGGAGGTGTCCTTCCATTTTCCAAATCCATTTCGCCGATGACTCAGATCTCCCTGGACTTTTTGCGTCATGATGCCGTTAGTCCTGGCGTGCGCAACGCCCGTGCAACGTCGGGTTCACTTCACATGCAAGCTTAGTCTTCGTTCTCGCGAGCGAACTGCCATCTTATCGTTGTGGTCAAGCAGGAGAGGGAGAGAGAGAGAGAGAGAGAGAGAGAGAGAGAGAGAGAGAGAGAGAGAGAGAGAGAGAGAGAGAGAGAGAGAGAGACGAATTAAGATGATCATTTTCGCTTTTACATCACAGTTCCCCCTCAAATATTTTCCATAAATGTGTGAATATCAGTCCTAAATAATATTCATCACTAGTACAAAAGCAATTATTTTTTCATTTCTATTATATATATATATTAAAAAAAGTTACAGAATTTCTGGTCCGGGGCATTAATGTCCTCAATGGCCCCTTTCACGCTGCCTTGTTATGGGTCGTTCGTCACTAAAGTCTTTTTTTCTTTTCGTTCAATGATCACAAGGTTCTTGGAACATGCCTCATCCGGGTATGGTCTATGCACTGGTCCACGTGAGGTCTATGAGGACGAATGAAATGAGTCTCTCTTCTTCATCTTCCTCTTCCTGTGTTCTCTCTTCTGTGATGTTTATGAACTGACGAACACGTGACCTGTTCTCTCTGCTGGGAGAACAGTGTTCTTCTAAAGGCCTGCAACACGTTTTCGTCTCCCTCTCCTTCTAAACACTACATATTTACCTGCCACTGACACTTGTACATATTCGCAGGCTCTCTCTCTCTCTCTCTCTCTCTCTCTCTCTCTCTCTCTCTCTCTCTCTCTATATATATATATATATATATATATATATATATATATATATATATATATACATACATATATATATATAGTCCGCGGGAGACATGGGTATAATTAGGATCAAAAATTATAGCTTCTAATTCGTAGAGCATTTAAGAAGTTGGCGGGGGGTCTTAAAGCATGGTTAGGGGGGGAGGGGTAAAGGGGGAAAGGGTAGAGGAGAAGGGGTGGGTGGGAGATATACCCATCCATAAGGGTGAAGATGAGGCTGAACGGCCTATTCAATTCAACCTTACTCTACTAACTCAATTGGCAGTTTAATTTGACTGATGATATAACACGGAGAGGTTTATTGAGGCCACAGTGGGATCAGCCACATGCTAGCTGGGTTCCATCCACTCGTACGCTGTTAAATATACGAGAAGGTAATTACATGCATGACTACACTGGGACACTAAAAAAACGGGAAGAGGATGCGCACTGCGTGCTTGGTTTCGCAGTCTACGCGCAGGTTGTTTACATACGAGGGTTGTACGGGATGACAATACACTAATTCGTCTTCTCCAGTGTGGGTCAGCACTTGACTGGCTGTCAAGTACCACTCCTTAGCCCCACCCCCAGACAGCTGTCTTTTCTTCCCAGCTCAGCCACGCGTGCACTTAAGTGGCCTTAAGTTCACTTATAAACTCCCCCCCTTGACCACACGTGACTCACACACCACCTTCGTAACTAGGCGTTAAGTAACTGTTAAGTATTAAGTAAGCACTTTAATACAGTAGTTATAACTTGACCGCTAACAGCCTTATGACGATCCTTGGCTAACGAGAGGACTAAACATCAAATAATGAGCCAGCCAAATTGCTCAATTGGGGTCAGAGGTCAGGCCCATCACTACCCAGGGGTCGTACCGTCGTGGCTAAGGGTCGTACCGTCGTGGCTAAGGGTCGTACCACCGTGTTCAAGGGTCGTACCGTCGTGGACAAGGGTCGTACCGTTGTGGTCAAGGGTCGTACCGTCGTGGTCAAGGGTCGTACCGTCGTGGCCAAGGGTCGTACCGTCGTGGCCAAGGGTCGTACCGTCGTGTTCATGGCGTTTAAAGGTGTGGCAGATACGAATATATATATATATATATATATCTGGGAGATAGCTACATACGATCTCATCTCCCTACATGTGGGTAGATGTAGCTATTGTAGTTGAAGTTACTGTTGTTGTTGTTGTATCTAGAGCGAGGGGTGTGCTGGAAGGGTTAATTCACACCGCTGGCAACACTGCATCACACACACACACGTACGTCCTTCCCCCCCTTATCAAACACATTAATTAATCATTTATCGCTCTATCATCAAGCAGACGGGGAATAACCAAGAAGTTATCGATAAAAATACAAACTCTATCATCAATTATCCGGATAAAGTAATGAAAATAACCGGGGAATAAAAATATAAAGTGGTTGGAGAATTTGAACAAAGACGTTTGATAAGCAACCTCGCGGCGCGGGGTCTATATGGCACCGCTGCCCCCCTCCCGCCGCCCACGCCCGATGCAACGCTCCCCCTGATTGGTTCGCGCCCGGGAGAAGTTAGTAAGATGAGATGAGATTGGCTAAAGCGCTTCATTAACGCTGATACGCCTTTGGGAGGCTGGCAGATAAATAGCCACCGGTCAATATAACCAACCAACCCCCAACTCACCCCCTCCGATCCCCCCTTTTTACCCCCCCCCCGACACACTTCCCCTACCACACCACCACCTAAGACCGAAGCTCCCTCCCTCGCTTACTCTCCCCTAACTCCTCCTTCTTACCACGAACATCATCTTGCCAAACTCTTTAAGACATATATATATATATATATATATATATATATATATATATATATATATATATATATATATACCTCATTCTTCCATTATCTTTCTATTCTATTCTTTCTTCTTTCCTTCCTTCCTTACATTTATTTCCTTCATTCAATTTCGCTTCACGTATCTTTCCTTAAGCTTCTCTTCATTCCATCTATCTATCTTAGCCTTCTCTTTATTCCATCTATGTTAACCTTTTCTTTATTCCATTTATCTATCAAACCTTCTCTTCATTCTACTTCAATCTTCTCTCTTTATCTTCATTCCCTTGAATTCATCTTATTCTGTCTCTCTCTCTCTCTCTCTCTCTCTCTCTCTCTCTCTCTCTCTCTCTCTCTCTCTCTCTCTCTCTCTCTCTCTCTCTCCTTGCCTTCCTCATCTTTCCATCTTTCTCATCCAATCTTATCTTTTTCAGTCTATCTCTTCCTTCTCCTTCCTTCTTGACCTATCTATCGAGCCTTCATCCAGGACTTCTCGTCGCTATCTTAAGCCATCTATCTTAACCATCCCGTATTTGCTATCTTTATGACGAATATCTTACGAATCTTCCTCTCTTTTCTAAATCTAAATCTAAGATAAAAAAAAAGGCGACTTTAAATCTATTTCGTCTCTTCGTCTGTATGTTGTATTTTGTGATTCATTATCTTAGTTACTTATTTAGTCCTATCTTTATCAAGTTTACACATATTTCAAAATATACATACCCAGGTATACTGAAGTAAACCGGAGGGCAGGATATACCCGGGTATACTGCAGTCTACCAGAGGGTTGGACATACTCGGGTATACTGAAGTACACCAAAGTGTAAGACATACCCGGGTATAACGAAGTAAACCTGAGGACAGGATATAACCGGTATACCATGGTAAACCAGAGCGTGCGACATACCCGGGTACACCACAGTATACCAAAGAGCGCGACATACCCGGGTATACCACAGTAAACGAGAGCGCGACATATTCGGGTATACCGCAGAGAGCGCGACATACCCGGGTATACCGCAGAGAGCGCGACATACCCGGGTATACCGCAGAGAGCGCAACATACTCGGGTATGTCAACGACATATAGCCAAGGTTTACCTGTTCGGGTCGTCCACTTGGCCAGGGCTTCGGCGGACGTCCCTACGAGGAAGAGAGACATAGAGAGCAAATCCGAACGGTTGAACGCAATATAAACTTGAAACATCACCACACGAATTCAAACCCAGGCGTTTAAAACAATATAAATGCCTTAGAAAACGTCTTTAGGGGAGTTCAAACTCAAGACCCAGGCATTTAAAACGATATTAATGCCTTACACAACATCTTTAGGGAGTGCAAACTCGGACGATCATAGCCAGTCAAAGAGAGAGAGAGAGAGAGAGAGAGAGAGAGAGAGAGAGAGAGAGAGAGAGAGAGAGAGAGAGAGAGAGAGAGAGAGAGCTATGTCTTTCTCTACATGTGGGGAAAACGGGATGCCAGACTCTCCGGCAACACCGCACATTTTCTTTCACCCAAAAACGGAGACAAACACACACACACACACCACAGACAGACAGACAGACCCCAAGATGTTGCATGGGACCCCACCGGCTCAAAACACCCCTAACTCATCGTTACTCACACAGTGCAAAAGCGGGCGACCGCAAGGCTCCCAGTGCTCCACTGAAGACAGAAAACGGGTTGTGCACAATGCAGTCGACTGCCCTGGCGGTGGATTGAGGTACTACACCAGTGTTTACAAAGTTAACAAGCGTTAGAGAGCTTTGGAGTCAGCCCGGGCAGCGGGGTTAGAAGACCTCCAAAGACAAGGTAACCCCCCCCCCCCACCTTCCTTCTCTTCCCCATCCAACCATCACATCCTCCCCCCCCCACAACACGCATTACCCCCCCCCCCCCCCCAAGTCTTCCTTTATATAAACAACATGCCATTTTCTATAATCCGCCGCAGCCCTTCGGAATAAACCGAACAAACTCGTCGCCCTCCCAGCACTTCCCTGGAAAACATTAAATGTATTTGAATAAATCCCTTATAGATTCTTTCCCCCACCCCCCCAAACACACTCCACAACACAAGCATTTTCAAAGCAACACCACTACGTATGAATCGGCCATTTAATGATGCACCAAGTACGGAGTGAAATGGCCAGTGTCTAAATGGGAAGAGCAATTCAAATATAGCATTATATGTGGCAGTAAAATGGCCAGGGTGTGCAAATTGGAGAGGCCTTTTCAATAAAGTACTATAAATGTGTCAGTAAAATGGCCAGGGTATGCAAATGGAGCGGGAAGCCATTTAAATATAGCACTATATATGTGTGTCAGTCAAATGGCCAGTGTGTGCAAATGGGAGGAGCCATTTAAATATAGCACTATATATGTGTGTCAGTCAAATGGCCAGGGTGTGTACATGGGAGGAGCCTTTTCAATATAGCATTTTATGTGGCAGCAAAATGGCCATCGAAATGTGATGTATTACATTGTCTGCACTGTTCTATTTAGTGTGTGTGTGTGTGTGTGTGTGTGTGTGTGTGTGTGTGTGTGTGTGTGTGGAAGGGGGGCGAGGAGGGCACTGCTGGAACAGGGGAACAGAGAACACGAGAAGGTAAGATAAGGAATGTTGGAATGGAATGTTGTGCGTATAGGTACGATGGAACGAATCAGGGAGAGGTGAAGTGACAAACAAACAAGCAAACAAACACACAAACAATCACTTAATGGAATTCGATAATCACTGTTTGAACGCAGTGATAACCTGCTGGAACGCAATAACCGCGGCGCTCGAACGCCACAGTCACTGCTGGAACATACGCATCAATCACTGCTGGAACATACGCAATATTCTGCTGGAACATACGCCTCAATCACTGCTGGAACATACGCATCAATCACTGCTGGAACATACGCATCAATCACTGCTGGATATACGCAACATTCACTGCTAAAACATATGCCCCAATCACTGCTGGAGCATACGCAATATTCTGCTGGAAATACGCAACATTCACTGCTGGAACATATGCCTCAATCACTGCTGAAACATACGCAATATTCTGCTGGAAATACGCAACATTCACTGCTGGAACATATGCCTCAATCACTGCTGGAACATACGCAATATTCTGCTGGAAATACGCAACATTCACTGCTGGAACATATGCCCCAATCACTGCTGGAACATACGCAATATTCTGCTGGAAATACGCAACATTCACTGCTGGAACATATGCCTCAATCACTGCTGGAACATACGCAATATTCTGCTGGAAATACGCAACATTCACTGCTGGAACATATGCCTCAATCACTGCTGGAACATACGCAACATTCACTGCTGGAACATACGCCTCAATCACTGCTGGAACATACGCAACATTCACTGCTGAAACATACGCAACATTCACTGCTGAAACATACGCAACAGTCACTGCTGAAAATTACGCAACAGTCACTGCTGAAAATTACGCAACATTCACTGCCGAAACACGACAGTCACTGCTGGAACACGAAAACTCACTGCAGGAATGCAACGGCCCGCTGCTGGAACAAAACGTTCAAACGTGTTCATGGCTGTTCATAAACGTGGGTTTAACGAAGGTCTTTATCATGCTCTGTTAGTGGGTTTAACGAAGGCCTTTTATCATGCTCTCTTGGTGGGTTTAACCAAGGCCTTTTATCATGCTCTCTCAGTGGGTTTAACGGAGGCATTGATCATGCTCTGCTAGCTATGCTAATGGGCTGGGTTACGCTAATGGGCAGGGTTACGCTAACGGGTAGGGCTACGCTAATGGGTAGGGCTACGCTAATGGGTAGGGTCCACACTTAGCCTTTCTTTCTGGGTGACGTCAATTATCAAAGCTATGGTACAGCGCAAACACGAACTTTGGTTCAGCTATGTTGGTTGTGCTGCTGTCAGTGTGCAGCAAGGCACGTACCATCATGCTATGTTAATGGGGCATACGACGTAATATATTCCACTATGTTATGGTAATGTGGGGGGGAAGGCTATGTTAATCTCCCCATTAATCCTTCACCCCCAGACAACCCAACCCACTACTACCCACCCACCCCACTGTAACTCTCCCCACCCCCGTAGACTCCTATTCATACTACTTCTCCTTAACCCCGTACATTCTCCTCACCCCCGTAGATTCCTACTGTAACTACTACTACCCACCCCCGTAGATTTCTACTGTATCTACTACTACTACTCACCCCCGTAGATTTCTACTGTATCTACTACTACTACTCACCCCCAGAGACTTCTATTCAAACTACTCCCTGACCCCGTAAATTCTCCTCACCTCCGTAGATTCCTACTACAACCACTACTCCATACCCCCGTAAAGTCTGCCTACTATTCCACCTCCCCGCCCCCGTACATTCCTCCTCCCAACCCCAGAGACTCCCCCCCCACCCCTCTAAGATGGTAAAACCCTGAACTAAAACAACATGGGAGGGGGACCTCACCCCCCACACCACCCCCCTCCCTTCCCCACTAACCCCCCCTCCCCACCTTAACCCAAGAATTACGTACAAACCTTTTTAGCTTTTATCTCTCTCTCTCTCTCTCTCTCTCTCTCTCTCTCTCTCTCTCTCTCTCTCTCTCTCTCTCTCTCACCGAGCCGAACCTCCAAAATTCTCACTCCAAAACACCCTTGCTTCACCTCCACTCTCTCTCTCTCTCTCTCTCTCTCTCTCTCTCTCTCTCTCAGTCATCCGACTTTCCCTGACTTGCCAAGACTAACTCTTCATATCACACGGACTCTCCACAAGACTGAGGGCAAAGTTCGGTCAACTGTGCCAACGAAAAAAAAAAAAAATCTTTTGTCTTTGACCCTTAAGGGAAACAAATCTTGCTCTCCGTTGTGACTTTAAAATCCGTAAGGTCGTCGTATCCGAAGCCTTACATGGGATCTTCCTCTTTTCTCTACATAAATCTTCCTCTTACTGATCTTACTCTATGAAAATCTTGCTCTTTCACATCTGTCTTCCCCTCGAAAATCTTGCTCTCAAGCACATTCATTTTTGAATTGAAAATCTTGATTTTACGTATCTTAATCCTCCTTGAAAATCTTGCTCTTACTTTAATCTTGCTCGTATCTTGATATAAATCTTGCTCTTAGTTTAATCTTGCTCGTACCTTGATGTGAATCTTGCCTCTGCTTCACATCATCAATTCAATGAAGCATTTCTCCGATATTTCTCATTTCAAATCTGAACAACCACAATCTTGCTCTGTCTTACTCAAAACACACACACATACATACATATATACATACATACCTACATCCACACATACCTACTTACCTACGTACATAAATACCTGCATACATCCATACACAACAGACAGACGGACAGACGAACGAACAGACAGACGGAACTCCCCGCTCTTCTCCCCCCCCCCACGTCAAGTAACATAATCTCCCCCCAGAGCGATTAGTATACAGTGACTAATTAATCTCATCCCCCTCCCCCCATACAACGCCAAAAACAGTACCTTCCCCCCAGTAAATAAACTAATTTTTTTTTTTGACTAATTGGGATTTTTGAACTTCTAAAACACAATGGAGGACAGGACGGTAATAAGTACACGACAATGCATTATAATCAGGCGGAAGGAAAGAGGGAGAAAATGGGGGGAGGGAGAGAAAACGTGATTGTAGGGGGAGAACATGATACATGACAGAAAACGAAGTTGACGGGTAAACGATACAGGAAAGAGAACGAAAAAGAAAACGCCACACAGGAGGATAAGATATAGAAACCAATGCAATGAAAACGACGTAGAGAACACTATACAGGAGAGAAAAAAAGATACCGATAGAAAACGAGGTGAGGGAAGCATATGATGGCCACACAATCGCAAAGAGGTGCGTTCACTGCTTTCCGATTCTAAACTAGGTGCCAAACGTAGTTTATCGCCTGTATAAGGTGTCAAACGTAGATTATCGGCTGTATAAGGTGTCAAACGTGGTTTATCGGCTGTATAAGGTGTCAAACGTGGTTTATCGGCTGTATAAGGTGTCAAACGTGGTTTATCGGCTGAATAACATGTCAAATGTGGTTTATCGGCTGTATAAGGTGTCAAATGTGGTTTATCGGCTGTATAAGGTGTCAAACGTAGTTTATCGGCTGTATAAGGTGTCACACATAGTTTATCGGTTGTGTAGGTCACGTGTAGTTTACAGGTTGTATACTGATGTGGCGGTGTGTGTGTGTGTGTGTGTGTGTGTGTGTGTGTGTGTGTGTGTGTTGTGTGTGTGTGTGTGGGGTAGACTTAGTGGGTACTAACACTGCTGTGCACTATCACACAGCGGCGGCTGGAAACAACAAAAAACAAAAAAACAAAACAAAAACAAAAAAGAAAGAATCGCAGTCACCGAAAACATAATCCTATCTACACGGTGAGTCTTTGAATATATATATATATATATATATATATATATATATATATATATATATATATATATATATATATATATATATATATATATATATAAGAACAAGGTGTTTCTGTAGAGGACCCGCACTGAACGCGGTAACGTAAACACGAGCAGAGACGGAAATCACACAGGCCCTGGGCGGCCCAGCCCATGAGAAGCTGCGGGTGTCGGAGGCGTGGGAGAGGCAGGTGAACATACAGGTGAGGGGGCGAGGGGTCGGTCGAAGCGAGGTCAGGAAGGGTGAGGAGGAAGAGGAGGAGGAGGAGGAGGAGGAGGAGGAGGAGGAGGAGAGGAGGAGGAAGGAGGAGGACGAGGAGGAGGAAGAGGAAGGAGGAGGAGGAGGAGGAGGAGGAGGAGGAGGAGGAGGAGGAAGGGGCAGCAGCGCAGCGCACGGCAGGGAAGTGGCTAACTTGAGAGGCGTCGGCCAGTGCACAGGACAGGATGCGACTGTCCATTGAGGCCGCAAGAGCGGTGGTTGAGAGAGAGAGAGAGAGAGAGAGAGAGAGAGAGAGAGAGAGAGAGAGAGAGAGAGAGAGAGAGAGAGAGAGAGGACAAATCGTAATAATTAAGTTATAGTTTTACGACCAATGAGACGCCACGCCTTCAGTTATCGAACCACTCCAGCCGTCGCATTGAGCGGTGCTGTTCCCAAAAGAGCGGTGGGAAAACGGGGTCTGGGTTCGAATCCCTCGCTACAACAGATCGTAATCGCACAGCAATTTTGACCAGTGTTTTACGACATGCGACACCTGAACGACACACACAGGCCGCGTTGCGACGATCGCGTTGGTATAAAACATTCTGTCGCAAGGTTTGAGCGGACGTATACTTCGGTCCTCCCTTCAATCTCGCGTTTTCATTGGATGGTTTTTTTTCTCTCTCGTTTCTGCTGACTTCCCGTTTTCTTTGTAACTGTGTGATGTGTTATAGGTGGTTGCCTTCTGTGATGTATCAATCGCACTTCTGGAATGTATCATATGAAAAAGGAAAAGAAAATGGTAAAGCGGGAAAAAACGGTGTAAGGACAGAAAATGGGGGACTGGTAGAAGAACGAAGGGGGGATAGAAAACGAGGTTAGGGTAGAAGAACGAAAGAGACAGAAAACGAGGTTAGGGGTAGAAGACCGAAAGGGACTGAAAACGTGGTTAGGGGTAGAAGAACGAAAGAGACAGAAAACGAGGTTAGGGTAGAAGAACGAAAGAGACAGAAAACGTGGTTAGGGGTAGAAGAACGAAAGGGACAGAAAACGAGCATGGGGAGGGCGTTAAATGATGACGACAGAAAACGAGGTAGGGTAGAAAATGATACAGGGAGGAGGGCGGGAATACTAAGTAAGGTGGGGGGGAAGGCAGCCAAATGAGCAGATGCCGTGCAGGGCACGAAATGGAAATAAGCAAATGTTTAGCTTAGGCTACATTACCTACACACACACACACACACACACACACATGCACACGCAAGCAATTACACCTATCAGTGATTACATACGAATTTGAATTTTGAGACACTATATCATCTCGATTGCATATGTCTAAATTCACATTCATAATCTACATTACATATGTCTAATATACATCAAGTCTAATTTACATTATATATGTCTAATTTACATTCATAATTAACATTACATATGTTTAATTTGAATTCATAATTCACATTACATCTAATTTACATTCATAATTAACATTACAAATGTCTAATTCACATTCAAAATTCACATTATATGTCTAATCTACATTCATAATTTACATTACATATGCCTAAATTACATTACATATGTCTGATTTACATTCATAATTTACATGTGTGGACATAGCTGCCCTGACCTTTTTTTTTCTTTTACGAGAGTGTGTTTTACGGATGCTATGTGAGTTCCATTATTTTTCTCTTTTTTTTTACGTCATTCATGAATAAATGATTCACTGGAAGCGGGGAACTTCCAAAATAGGCCGGGTAGGATGACTTAGATGGAGAGAGAGAGAGAGAGAGAGAGAGAGAGAGAGAGAGAGAGAGAGAGAGAGAGAGAGAGAGTAAAGAGAGAGTAAAGAGAGAGAGATAGAGAGAGAGAGAGAGAGTATCATCTGGGTCCCTCCTGACTCACTCCCACTCTCCCATAATCCTCATTCCTCCTTCCGACTCTCCCTCCCCCTCTCTCCCCTCCTTGCCTCTCCCCCCTCACTCTCACTCACTCTCCCTCTCTCCCCTCACATATGTACATGCGACTGGAGGACCAGATTAAGGGCGGGTGTCATCCTGCGGCCACACATCTGCAGTACATATTCTAATCTTCCAGGTCCGACCTTCATTACCCTGGCCTGGAAGTGGCCTGGAAGGCCATGCCCTTGGACTCCCAGCCTTCCGACGCCCCTCCGCAGGGGCGCTTACCCTGCGCCCTCCCTTTGCGCTAATAGAAAAAATGAGAGGCTTATTGGAGATTTCATATCCGGAGTCCTGGAGTCTGCTGGAAAGACTTTCCGCCGCTCACTTCCAGCGCGGGACTCCTGCTACACCACCCTCCTCCTCCTCCCCTTTCCCCTCCCTAAGGAAAGACCCTTCCCCCGGGGGGTAGACTGGAATTTGATTCGACTGGACTTTCCCGGGATGGACCGGAGCTGAATGGGTAAGACATTCCAAGAATGGACTGGAACCTGAATGTGCAACCTTTCCAGGAATGGACTGGAACCAGACTGCTGAAGACTTTCCAGGAATGGACTGGAACCTGACTGTACAAGACTTTCCTGGAATGGACTGGAACCTGACTGTACAAGACTTTCCAGGAATGGACTGGAACCTGACTGTACAAGACTTTCCTGGAATGGACTGGAACCTGACTGTACAAGACTTTCCAGGAATGGACTGGAACCTGACTGTACAAGACTTTCCAGGAATGGACTGGAACCAGACTGTACAAGACTTTCCAGGAATGGACTGGAACCAGACTGCAGAAGACTTTCCAGAATGGACTGGAACCAGACTGCTGAAGACTTTCCAGGAATGGACTGGAACCAGACTGCTGAAGACTTTCCAGGAATGGACTGGAACCTGACTGTACAAGACTTTCCAGGAATGGACTGGAACTTGATTGTTCAAAAGTTTCCAGGAATGACTGGAACTTAATTCCACTCTCCAAGAATGGTTTTTCGAAGCACGAATTCAAGGGAACTTTATGACCTTTTTGGGAGGAGGGGAGAAAAAAAAGGGGACTTTCCAGTTGGTCTTCGAAGAAACTTCCGGCTTAAAAAACTTCCCTAAAAATACGCCCAGGAGCCTTGAAGGACCTTCCAGTTGTCCAAGAGAAAACAGCTCACTAATCTCTCCAATTTTCCAGAATCTCTTGAAAAGACTTCGACAAATATTCCACCCCCCAAAAAAAACCCACATAGATTAATACGACTCCCCTGGAGGCAAATGTTCTAGACGATGTCTCAAAGTACTTCCACGCAACTTTACGAAGAGATTCCAGCCCTGTGTTCCTTAAGAGCCTTGCATGAGTAACCATAAAAGAGGGACCGAGCCGAGCCCAGCCTTCCAGGATAAGAATGAGACCAGTGGTTCTAAGGCGGCGTTCCAGGTGGGGAAGATTCCGCAGCGCGAGCTGTCCACGTTCCCACACGTCATTAGCGCGTCCGTGTGTGTGTGTGTGTGTGTGTGTGTGTGTGTGTGTGTGTGTGTGTGTGTGTGTGTGTGTGCACCGTAGGAAGATAATTTCACAATTGTCTTCCCTCGTTTTTTAACCTTCTGTATACATTTATATATAGACCTTGTCAAATGTACATATCTGCAAATGCACACCCATCTCTCCCTCGGGAGCCATTCATCAACCAGTCCTAACGGAGAGGATGAACGGCTGGGTTGCCTGTGAGCTGCCTGCCCTGTCCAGGATTCGAAACCTCTTTTCTTCCAGGACCACTTTCCAGCCGGCCCCGGCCCCACCAAGCAACACGCATCTAACCTACAACACTCGGCACATCATCACTATCCCCATCTCTCCCTCCCTCTCCCACAAACGACCTATCCTTCCTCACTCTGCATTTTCCTTGTGTACAAATCCCATCTCTCTGTATATCTCTTTTTCTACCTCTTGTCTACACTCTACCTCTTGTCTACACTCTACCTCTTGTCTACACTCTACCTTCTACTGTCCTTCCAGCACGACTGATATGAACATATGTAAACAACTGACCCTTGAACACCCCCCGATACAATTCTCATTCACCCCCCACCCCCCTTAACCTACCCCCTCTGTGGCTACTACTGACCCCTGACCCCAACCCCTAGCCCAAGGCTGGCCCTGAAACTGCCCTTAGACGCCCCTGGCCTGGCCCTAAACCTACACACAGCCCAGACCACACCTCCCCTCCCCTCAACCTCCCCCTCCTCCCCCTTTCGCCGTGTGTGTGTCGCCGAGGCAAAATGGGACTAAGGTCTGGGCGCCAGAGGGACGCGAGTCGCGTGGCAGGCAGGGCAGCACGTGCGGGGGCGCGTGCGGTCCAGGTTTACCAGGGGTCAGGGGGAGATGTGGGAGCTACACAAACATTGTCTCCCCATCTCCCAACCCCCCTAACCTCCCCACTAACGCCAATCGCTTCCTTCCCTCGACCGTAATACCACCTTCCCTTCCCCCTCCCCACAAACACCGCCCCTTCCCCTCTCCCCTCCCCTCTGACATCGACCGTTCCCCCTCCCCTCTAACACCGCCCCTTCCCTCCCCCCCTCGTAAGACACCAACACCTGTGACGTCACCGACCTCACTAAACCGTTCAACTCGATACAGCGGCCAATACAACACCCCCCACCGCCTAAGCCGACCACTGACGGCACAGCGACACTGGCCATAACGACCACCCCTAGAGAGTGAGCACCTCACTACAACGACCACCCCTATACAGTGAACACCTCACTGCAACGACCACCCCTATACAGTGACCACCTCACTGCAACGACCACCCCTATACAGTGAACACCTCACTGCAACGACCACCCCTATACAGTGAACACCTCACTGCAACGACCACCCCTATACAGTGAACACCTCACTGCAACGACCACCCCTATACAGTGAACACCTCACTGCAACGACCACCCCTATACAGTGAACACCTCACTGCAACGACCACCCCTATACAGTGAACACCTCACTGCAACGACCACCCCTATACAGTGAACACCTCACTGCAACGACCACCCCTATACAGTGAACACCTCACTGCAACGACCACCCCTATACAGTGAACACCTCACTGCAACGACCACCCCTATACAGTGAACACCTCACTGCAACGACCACCCCTATACAGTGAACACCTCACTGCAACGACCACCCCTATACAGTGAACACCTCACTGCAACGACCACCCCTATACAGTGAACACCTCACTGCAACGACCACCCCTATACAGTGAACACCTCACTGCAACGACCACCCCTATACAGTGAACACCTCACTGCAACGACCACCCCTATACAGTGAACACCTCACTGCAACGACCACCCCTATACAGTGAACACCTCACTGCAACGACCACCCCTATACAGTGAACACCTCACTGCAACGACCACCCCTATACAGTGAACACCTCACTGCAACGACCACCCCTATACAGTGAACACCTCACTGCAACGACCACCCCTATACAGTGAACACCTCACTGCAACGACCACCCCTATACAGTGAACACCTCACTGCAACGACCACCCCTATACAGTGAACACCTCACTGCAACGACCACCCCTATACAGTGAACACCTCACTGCAACGACCACCCCTATACAGTGAACACCTCACTGCAACGACCACCCCTATACAGTGAACACCTCACTGCAACGACCACCCCTATACAGTGAACACCTCACTGCAACGACCACCCCTATACAGTGAACACCTCACTGCAACGACCACCCCTATACAGTGAACACCTCACTGCAACGACCACCCCTATACAGTGAACACCTCACTGCAACGACCACCCCTATACAGTGAACACCTCACTGCAACGACCACCCCTATACAGTGAACACCTCACTGCAACGACCACCCCTATACAGTGAACACCTCACTGCAACGACCACCCCTATACAGTGAACACCTCACTGCAACGACCACCCCTATACAGTGAACACCTCACTGCAACGACCACCCCTATACAGTGAACACCTCACTGCAACGACCACCCCTATACAGTGAACACCTCACTGCAACGACCACCCCTATACAGTGAACACCTCACTGCAACGACCACCCCTATACAGTGAACACCTCACTGCAACGACCACCCCTATACAGTGAACACCTCACTGCAACGACCACCCCTATACAGTGAACACCTCACTGCAACGACCACCCCTATACAGTGAACACCTCACTGCAACGACCACCCCTATACAGTGAACACCTCACTGCAACGACCACCCCTATACAGTGAACACCTCACTGCAACGACCACCCCTATACAGTGAACACCTCACTGCAACGACCACCCCTATACAGTGAACACCTCACTGCAACGACCACCCCTATACAGTGAACACCTCACTGCAACGACCACCCCTATACAGTGAACACCTCACTGCAACGACCACCCCTATACAGTGAACACCTCACTGCAACGACCACCCCTATACAGTGAACACCTCACTGCAACGACCACCCCTATACAGTGAACACCTCACTGCAACGACCACCCCTATACAGTGAACACCTCACTGCAACGACCACCCCTATACAGTGAACACCTCACTGCAACGACCACCCCTATACAGTGAACACCTCACTGCAACGACCACCCCTATACAGTGAACACCTCACTGCAACGACCACCCCTATACAGTGAACACCTCACTGCAACGACCACCCCTATACAGTGAACACCTCACTGCAACGACCACCCCTATACAGTGAACACCTCACTGCAACGACCACCCCTATACAGTGAACACCTCACTGCAACGACCACCCCTATACAGTGAACACCTCACTGCAACGACCACCCCTATACAGTGAACACCTCACTGCAACGACCACCCCTATACAGTGAACACCTCACTGCAACGACCACCCCTATACAGTGAACACCTCACTGCAACGACCACCCCTATACAGTGAACACCTCACTGCAACGACCACCCCTATACAGTGAACACCTCACTGCAACGACCACCCCTATACAGTGAACACCTCACTGCAACGACCACCCCTATACAGTGAACACCTCACTGCAACGACCACCCCTATACAGTGAACACCTCACTGCAACGACCACCCCTATACAGTGAACACCTCACTGCAACGACCACCCCTATACAGTGAACACCTCACTGCAACGACCACCCCTATACAGTGAACACCTCACTGCAACGACCACCCCTATACAGTGAACACCTCACTGCAACGACCACCCCTATACAGTGAACACCTCACTGCAACGACCACCCCTATACAGTGAACACCTCACTGCAACGACCACCCCTATACAGTGAACACCTCACTGCAACGACCACCCCTATACAGTGAACACCTCACTGCAACGACCACCCCTATACAGTGAACACCTCACTGCAACGACCACCCCTATACAGTGAACACCTCACTGCAACGACCACCCCTATACAGTGAACACCTCACTGCAACGACCACCCCTATACAGTGAACACCTCACTGCAACGACCACCCCTATACAGTGAACACCTCACTGCAACGACCACCCCTATACAGTGAACACCTCACTGCAACGACCACCCCTATACAGTGAACACCTCACTGCAACGACCACCCCTATACAGTGAACACCTCACTGCAACGACCACCCCTATACAGTGAACACCTCACTGCAACGACCACCCCTATACAGTGAACACCTCACTGCAACGACCACCCCTATACAGTGAACACCTCACTGCAACGACCACCCCTATACAGTGAACACCTCACTGCAACGACCACCCCTATACAGTGAACACCTCACTGCAACGACCACCCCTATACAGTGAACACCTCACTGCAACGACCACCCCTATACAGTGAACACCTCACTGCAACGACCACCCCTATACAGTGAACACCTCACTGCAACGACCACCCCTATACAGTGAACACCTCACTGCAACGACCACCCCTATACAGTGAACACCTCACTGCAACGACCACCCCTATACAGTGAACACCTCACTGCAACGACCACCCCTATACAGTGAACACCTCACTGCAACGACCACCCCTATACAGTGAACACCTCACTGCAACGACCACCCCTATACAGTGAACACCTCACTGCAACGACCACCCCTATACAGTGAACACCTCACTGCAACGACCACCCCTATACAGTGAACACCTCACTGCAACGACCACCCCTATACAGTGAACACCTCACTGCAACGACCACCCCTATACAGTGAACACCTCACTGCAACGACCACCCCTATACAGTGAACACCTCACTGCAACGACCACCCCTATACAGTGAACACCTCACTGCAACGACCACCCCTATACAGTGAACACCTCACTGCAACGACCACCCCTATACAGTGAACACCTCACTGCAACGACCACCCCTATACAGTGAACACCTCACTGCAACGACCACCCCTATACAGTGAACACCTCACTGCAACGACCACCCCTATACAGTGAACACCTCACTGCAACGACCACCCCTATACAGTGAACACCTCACTGCAACGACCACCCCTATACAGTGAACACCTCACTGCAACGACCACCCCTATACAGTGAACACCTCACTGCAACGACCACCCCTATACAGTGAACACCTCACTGCAACGACCACCCCTATACAGTGAACACCTCACTGCAACGACCACCCCTATACAGTGAACACCTCACTGCAACGACCACCCCTATACAGTGAACACCTCACTGCAACGACCACCCCTATACAGTGAACACCTCACTGCAACGACCACCCCTATACAGTGAACACCTCACTGCAACGACCACCCCTATACAGTGAACACCTCACTGCAACGACCACCCCTATACAGTGAACACCTCACTGCAACGACCACCCCTATACAGTGAACACCTCACTGCAACGACCACCCCTATACAGTGAACACCTCACTGCAACGACCACCCCTATACAGTGAACACCTCACTGCAACGACCACCCCTATACAGTGAACACCTCACTGCAACGACCACCCCTATACAGTGAACACCTCACTGCAACGACCACCCCTATACAGTGAACACCTCACTGCAACGACCACCCCTATACAGTGAACACCTCACTGCAACGACCACCCCTATACAGTGAACACCTCACTGCAACGACCACCCCTATACAGTGAACACCTCACTGCAACGACCACCCCTATACAGTGAACACCTCACTGCAACGACCACCCCTATACAGTGAACACCTCACTGCAACGACCACCCCTATACAGTGAACACCTCACTGCAACGACCACCCCTATACAGTGAACACCTCACTGCAACGACCACCCCTATACAGTGAACACCTCACTGCAACGACCACCCCTATACAGTGAACACCTCACTGCAACGACCACCCCTATACAGTGAACACCTCACTGCAACGACCACCCCTATACAGTGAACACCTCACTGCAACGACCACCCCTATACAGTGAACACCTCACTGCAACGACCACCCCTATACAGTGAACACCTCACTGCAACGACCACCCCTATACAGTGAACACCTCACTGCAACGACCACCCCTATACAGTGAACACCTCACTGCAACGACCACCCCTATACAGTGAACACCTCACTGCAACGACCACCCCTATACAGTGAACACCTCACTGCAACGACCACCCCTATACAGTGAACACCTCACTGCAACGACCACCCCTATACAGTGAACACCTCACTGCAACGACCACCCCTATACAGTGAACACCTCACTGCAACGACCACCCCTATACAGTGAACACCTCACTGCAACGACCACCCCTATACAGTGAACACCTCACTGCAACGACCACCCCTATACAGTGAACACCTCACTGCAACGACCACCCCTATACAGTGAACACCTCACTGCAACGACCACCCCTATACAGTGAACACCTCACTGCAACGACCACCCCTATACAGTGAACACCTCACTGCAACGACCACCCCTATACAGTGAACACCTCACTGCAACGACCACCCCTATACAGTGAACACCTCACTGCAACGACCACCCCTATACAGTGAACACCTCACTGCAACGACCACCCCTATACAGTGAACACCTCACTGCAACGACCACCCCTATACAGTGAACACCTCACTGCAACGACCACCCCTATACAGTGAACACCTCACTGCAACGACCACCCCTATACAGTGAACACCTCACTGCAACGACCACCCCTATACAGTGAACACCTCACTGCAACGACCACCCCTATACAGTGAACACCTCACTGCAACGACCACCCCTATACAGTGAACACCTCACTGCAACGACCACCCCTATACAGTGAACACCTCACTGCAACGACCACCCCTATACAGTGAACACCTCACTGCAACGACCACCCCTATACAGTGAACACCTCACTGCAACGACCACCCCTATACAGTGAACACCTCACTGCAACGACCACCCCTATACAGTGAACACCTCACTGCAACGACCACCCCTATACAGTGAACACCTCACTGCAACGACCACCCCTATACAGTGAACACCTCACTGCAACGACCACCCCTATACAGTGAACACCTCTCCCCCTCCCTCACACACGTGTTTCGAAATCTTTAAAAAAAAAAACACACACACATCTGGTCTCTACTTAGAGAGAGAGAGAGAGAGAGCGAGAGAGAGGGAAAACATTTATGTAAGTCCACTCAAAATTCTGTTCGAGAGCTAGACGTGGAAACTCCATTACTGGTGTCAGGGGTGGACAGCAGCCAACGCCGCCCTCACCCCCATGCAAAGCAGAGGCACAATCGCATTACTCTCCCCAAGTCCAGACGAATTCTCATTTCTGGCCCTGAGTGAAGTGCGGGTGTGGGGAGAGAGTGTACAGGGGGAGGAGGGGAGAGGAGGGAAGGGGGGGATGTTTGGAGTGGACAGCGCCGGACAACGAGGGGAGAGAGAGAGAGAGAGAGAGAGAGAGAGAGAGAGAGAGAGAGAGAGAGAGAGAGAGAGAGAGAGAGAGAGAGGGCTGGGAGTGGGAGGTTGGGAGAGTGGGGAGGGGAGGCCTTGGATAAGATGGTTGTCGACACTGCCGGACAACGAGGGGGAGGAGGTGAGGGGAGAGGGATGGGGAGGGGAGGGCAGAGTGGACAGCGGTGGGCGACAACAGTGACCGAGAGAGAGAGAGAGAGAGAGAGAGAGAGAGAGAGAGAGAGAGAGAGAGAGAGAGAGAGAGAGAGAGAGAGAGAGAGAGAGAGAGAGAGAGAGGCGTCAAAATATGCATTATCATTTCTGCTTTCACAATACGCACGGGGGCTCTACAATATACGTGACCTACACGGTGATTATAATAACAGGTCCTTATCTCCATACGTGCGCAACCACGACGCTTACCGTTTTCTTTAAGCACAACAAACACCGACAACGGGGTCTTTAGAAAATGGGAGAAACTTATCCCCTCACACTAACAGTCCCAAACTTCGAACTGGACGATAATATATTTTCTCTCCAAGGCCCAGTCCTCTGTTCTTAACGCTACCTTGCTGACGCGGGAAATGGCGAATATATATATATATATATATATATATATATATATATATATATATATATATATATATATATATATCGTTTCGCATGTGCCCTACCGAAATGCCTTTACGTTTACGTGGGGAAATAGACAATACCAGAATGATATATACCCACTAGTAGGCCTACCTAGACATCGGAGAGAGAGAGAGAGAGAGAGAGAGAGAGAGAGAGAGAGAGAGAGAGAGAGAGAGAGAGAGAGAGAGAGAGAGAGAGAGAGAGAGAGAGAGAGGAATTTAAATAATACAATAAACACAACTTAAAGAAGAAGAAAACGAACCCGCCCAGGGGATGGGTGGTCGTCTCGGTCGACCAGACCAGCTCTCGTATGACATCGTCTTGGTCGACCAGACCAGACCAGCTCTCGTGCATCGTCTTGGTCGACCAGACCAGACCAGACCAGCTCTCGTACATCGTCCTGGTCGAGATATGATAACGGGCTGGTCTGAATAAATCTCAATGGCCCGTAATTGACTTTGTGTCACCGGGTAGGCCTATGTCTCTCTCTCTCTCTCTCTCTCTCTCTCTCTCTCTCTCTCTCTCTCTCTCTCTCTCTCTGCCTAGGCTGGCGGTGTACAAAGGGTATTCACGAAGCTTCGGGCGAAACGGGGAAGAGAGACGAGTAAGGAGTGTTAAACGCGGCTAGGGCTTCGCTTCCTCATCGGTAAACAAATGACGTGTGCGATTCGACCTCTTATTTTCTTCCCTTTTTTTAAAAGTCAGGCCATCGCTCGGCGAAGATAAACAGCTCTCACCCACAGACTTGTAAAATCCTGTAAATGAGGTGGTCATGAGGGCTCTTGGGGGGGAAGGCTTATGAGGGCGCTAATAACCTACCTCAACTTAGGCTTAGGGTCCCGAACACGCCTCCTCCACCTCCTCCTCCTCCCTGCCCGCCTCCCTCACTCCCTCCCGCGCGCGCCAGCCCGCCTCACGACCCTCACATTTCAGGTGGTTTTTCCCCTCTCTTGGGCCACGGCCGGACCGAGGGGTGACAGTTAGTGGTCCCTGGGGCTCCGGCACAGCCTTCCCCTCGGCCTAGCAATGTCCACACAATGCCGGACATGCAAATTTACGCCCCCGAAATGAGACGACGGAGAGGCATTGCCAGAGAAAGACAGCCTAACCCAAGCGCTCGCTGGGGCGGGCGGGCGGGTGGGCGACGGTCACCCAACCTGAATGGCCAAAACTGCTTCCATTTGCTCGCCTCGTCATCTTGAGTGTAATTGCTCCTTGGCGCTTGTTTTCCCCCGGCTCGTACCATCCACCAGAGGCACTGCCTATCCATCCCCCATCCACTCTCTATCTCAGCCATCGTCCACGTCGAAGCTGGCGCCTTCATGAGCGCCGGGGTACTCACTGGTCAACACGAGGGACACACACACACACACACACACACACACACACACACACACACACACCCTTCTTGCCCACCACCACCACCCCACAAAACACCTCTTCCTTATCAATTACTCACAGGGTATCGACCATGGCTATCTCTCCCCAGCCGTACATACGAGCCGCTATGCAGTCCATACTACACACACACACACACACACGCGATTAATGCTTTGGGGTATAGGATACTGTTGCTGGTATGGGCTGCGTATATATATATATATATATATATATATATATATATATATATATATATATATATATATATATATATATATATATATATATATATATAATACGCTAATGCCCTCAGGACGACGGTATGACCCCTGGGCATAATGGCCCGTGACCTTTAACCTGACCCATGCGAGTCAGGTCAAATGCCAGGGCCATTAAGGCCAGGGGATAACGGAGGAGGGGCCCTAACCATAATGGATCTGTTCCCTACCTCACACACACACACACACACACACACACACACAAAGAGCAGGTGGTACTGACGCGTACCTGGTACTTACCAACCAGGGAAGTACCACTACCCTTGTCGTACCAGGCTGGGTATCGGGGGGTGGTGGGTGGCGTCAGCCAGCACTTCGGTGGTTCTCAAGTTCCCTTCCCTGGCCCACCCTGTTATGTAATTCCTCTACTTTGCGTCCCCACGTGTTGTTAACGCGCTGGTCGCGGACAGACAGACAGACACACACACACACACTCCACCTTGCACATATCTACTCGATAACATATCTCTTCACACGACTCTTTATCTATTCTTAAGACCATTGCCGCGGTGAGCACTACGCGCTAGCCCAGCCTCATGGCGAAATCTCGGTACATATACAGAAATGGGAGACGACCATAGAATTCTCACCTCCTCCCTTCACTGTAGAAATGGGTAATTACAGGGACGGGCTGCCTTCGAGAACCCAGGATGCGCGCCCTTCAGGAGAAAACACGTCCGTGAAAACCTCCTTAGAGAACAGCACGTCAGTAGCTAGAAACCTCATCAAGGCTGAAGGGGTGTTTTCCCCTCCCGAGTGCCGCCCTACAGAAGAGAGGCTAGCCTGGATAGTGGTGGGTGGGCACAGACCAACGAGCCACAGTGCCGGGAGTCCTGGATAGGAGAGGGTAGGAAGTGCCCGTAGGATGGGATAGGCAGTGGACGGGACAGGGTAGGAAGTGCCCGTAGGATGGGATAGGCAGAGGAGGGGACAGGGTAGGAAGTGCCCGTAGGATGGGATAGGCAGTGGAGGGGACAGGGTAGGAAGTGCCCCCAGGATGGGATAGGCAGTGGAGGGGACAGGGTAGGAAGTGCCCCCGGGGTGGGATAGGTAGAGGAGGGGACAGGGTAGGAAGTGCCCCCGGGGTGGGATAGGTAGAGGAGGGGACAGGGTAGGAAGTGCCCCCGGGGTGGGATAG